>NC_056751.1:416723175-417059576 GCF_019279795.1 Protopterus annectens
AATATTTAATGGCTCAGTTAAAACAGAAAATGCTTGCTAGCTCAGAAGCTCCTGATTGTAAAGAAATGCAGGATTTATTGCATGCAGTTGAACAGGTGGGAAAACATACTCTGCAATGTGGTTTTGATTCTTTAGAGGCCTCTTGTAGAGCCACAGTTACAGGCTCTGTTATTCAAAGACATGCTTGGTTAAAAGAACAGAGTTTACCTGAACATGTTAAGGCAAAGTTATTGGATGCCCCTTTACAACATGATACCTTGTTTGGTGTTAAGGCAAAAGAGGTATTAAAGAAAATGGAGGATAAAGCTAAATCTATGCAAACAATCAAGGATTTCTTACAGGTACAGCCACCTCGGTTTAGCAGAAATTGGCCAACAAAAAATTGGTCCTTTCCAGTGTCAGACAGGCCACAGAGAGGCAGATACAGACGCCCAAGATGCAGATCTCAACCCCAAGGCTCAGACAACGACAGTGGGGCACCTCAACCCCAAAAGAAGGTGAGGACAAGTCTCAACCTTACAGGAAACAGTCACAATGACTTTCCCTTGCGTACGCCAAGCACGCCCCTTCTGGAAGCCCCCTAATCGGGAAAACTAGCACTTTTTTTCTCAAAACTGGCAAACAGTCACCCAAGACAAATGGGTCCTGAATATTGTGTCTCAAGGTTACAGATTCCACTTCCATACTTTACAAAAGCTAAAAGGAATGCCAGACCTGCCACAAAACCAATGGGCATAGGCACAAAAACAAATTTCAGCCCTCATAGATATGAGAGCTATACAAAAAGTACCACAACAGGGACAAGGATTTTACTCAAGACTCTTCCTGGTCCCCAGAAAGGACAAAGCCTGGAGGCCTATACTGGAACTTTCAATTCTGAATACTTACCTGGATATTCCGAAATTCAAAATGTTGACATTACAGCAGTGTCTACCCATGCTGGGCAAGAAGGATTGGCTTGTTACTCTGGACCTCAAAGAGGCATACCTGCATGTCCCTATCAGACAAAATTGCAGAAGATACCTCAGATTCAAAGCTGGTACAATGCACTACCAATTCTCTGCACTGCCCTTTGGCTTATCTACTGCTCCCATGGTCTTCACAAAGTGCCTGGCACCAGTAATTGCATTTTGCAGACAAAAAGGAATTCAAATATATCCATACCTGGACGACTGCCTCATTCAAGCAGAGACAAAGGACATTCTTCTACAGCATCTGGCATTTGTGAAAAGGTTGCTAATTTCTCTAGGGTACACAGTAAACGAAAAGAAGGCAAAACTAGTGCCCTCACAACAGATTACATTCCTGGGTGCCAACTTAAATACAACGGCCAAGATGGCTTACCTCACACCAGACAAACAAGTGCAACTAACTCAATATTGTCAACTACTGGCAAAAACGTCCCATTTCCCTGCAAGAAAAATTCTGCAGGCCCTGGGATTCATGGCATCCTGCATACTGCTAATACCATATGCCAGACTGCATATGAGGAAATTACAATGGTACCTAAAAAGTGTTTGGACTCAACATTCTCACGGTCTAGAAGCAGTAATTACAATAATTCCCTGCCTACAACAGGAGTTTCGATGGTGGGCACAGGCATGTCACCTAAACAAGGGTCAGCCTTTTACCCAACCCACAGCCAGGCAAACTCTAACAACAGATGCTTTGGATTAAGCTTGGGAAGCACACATGGCAGGAACATGCATTCAGGGCAAGTGGACCACAGACCAGATGCATCTTCACATCAATCAAAAAGAGATGTTGGCTGTTCAAAATGCCTTAACAGCTTTCAAGGACCTTCTACACCCAGGACAACTATTACTAAAGACAGACAACACCACAGTAATGTGGTACATAAACAAGCAAGGGGGCACTCACTCTTATCCCCTATGCAGGCAAGCCATGACCTTGTGGAACACAGCTCTAACGTACCAAGTTCACCTGCAAGCACAATTCCTGCCAGGAAAGAAAAATTCTCTGGCAGACAACCTAAGCAGAAATATCATGGACCCTCACGAATGGAAATTGAACCCACAAATCTTCAGTATGATAACACAAAAATGGGGATGCCCAGACATAGATCTTTTTGCCTCCCCTCTGAATTGCCAACTACAAAAATTCTGCACAAGGACTTATTACAAACAAGCATGGAAAGAGGATGCTCTTCTTTTCAGCTGGAAAAACCTAAAAGTCTATGCCTTCCCACCACTGCCTCTCCTTTCAAAGGTACTCCTAAAAGCCAGACAAGAAAAAACACAGATGATCCTGATCGCTCCAGACTGACCACGCCAGCACTGGTACCCTATCTTGAGGAACTTGGCTCAGGGCCCACCATGGATTTTGCCCCAAATTCCACACCTTCTGACTCAACAAAACAGTCCGATCCTGCATGGTCAGCTCAAAACCCTAAACCTGGCTGCATGGCAGATACTTTAGTCAAACAGGCAACACCTCTCTCTAAAGCTGTTATGGATGTCATTTTGGAGGCCAGGAGGCCTAGCACAAGGAAAGCTTACTCAGAAAAATGGAAGAGATTCTGCGCCTGGAACCAAGCTCTCACAGCCTTGACCCTCTTGTTCCAAACATTCCTCAGATTTTACAATACTTAACTGAGATGCTGGACAGAGGCCTATCCTTTTCATCAATTAAGATTCACGCCTCTACCATTTCAGCACATTACAACACGGATCCTCCCTTATTCTCTCATGCCTTGCTAAAGCAGTACCTCAGAGGGGCTAAAAACATAAAGACCGCCCCGAAGAGCACCAACTTGGGACCTCAATTTCGTTTTGGAAAAACTGACCCTACCACCTTTTGAGCCAGCCAATACAGCCGATCTAAAATTTTTATCATAGAAAACAGCTCTGCTCCTGGCAGTAACTTCAGCACGAAAAGTCTCAGAGCTACAGGCATTAATGGCAGTGGAACCTTTTATCATTTTTCATCAGGATAGGGTATCTTTAAGGACAAACCCTACCTTCATGCCAAAGGTGGTATCTAGTGTCGCTCTTAACCAAACCATCCATTTGCCTACTTTTTATCCAAACCCCCAAAATAAAGGGGAGAAACTAGTGCATTCTTTGGACATACACAGGCAGCTACGCTTCTACTTGGACAAAACAAAAGCTTTCAGGAACTGTTTGTAGCATATGCTGCAGGATCACAAGGCAAGGCTATCTCAAAGCAAACTATATCCAAATGGATAGGACACTGTATCCGGTACTGCTACACACAGCATGGAAAATCAGTCCCTAATAACATTAGGCCTCATTCCACCAGAGCAACAGCCACTTCAGCAGCCTTTCTCAGAGGAGTACCTACCAAGGAAATTTTGGAGGCTGCAACTCGGACTTCAGTGCACACCTTCACCAAGCATTACCACCTGCCTCTTTACTCTAAATCCAAAGCAGGATTTGCCACTGCCATTCTGCAGGGCCTCTTAGCCAATCCTAACTCTTTATAGACCAGCTACCCAAGCTTAGCTTTGGGATTCAACCCAAGTGTGATGACTGCAGCAGTGTAACACGATGAACATAGTACAGTTTTGTACCTACCATAAATGTAGATGTTCGAGTGTTCACACTGCTGCAGTCCAGGTTACCCTCCCTCCATCCCCTCTGAACTAGCTGGACTTATCTATACCCTTCTGTCCTATACAACCTTTGGGGTGTATTTGCTGGTAACTGAAGGTATTGTTTTTATTTTATATGTATATTTTTGATTAGCAATATGTATTGCCTACCCACTTGGGGGCACCTGACATCTGGGGCAAGAGAAACTGAAGAAAATGGCGTCGGATGCATCTTATATACCCCTGGCGCACTGACATCAGGGAAGAAGCGACAACAACCGACGCCGAACCAAGACTTTGGAACTCTGGCCGACTGCGGGACCACCTGACGGCAGGATAACCCAAGTGTGATGACCGCAGCAGTGTGAACACTCGAACATCTACATTTATGGTAGGTACAAAACTGTATTTGAACACTGTTCTTATCAAAACCAAAAACAGGCCTTTAGCATTACATCAAAAGATGATACTACAGTAAAAATAGTATCACAGACTAAATTGGTTGGTGTTACTATAGATGAAAGCCCAAAATCTGAACAGCATATTTTTCAAGTCATTAAAAAAAACGCCAAGAACTTGCAGCATTTTATCAAGCTAGTGCAAATCTCTCAGAATCTGCTATCTTCATTCTGTATTCTCCCATCACTTCTTTATGCAGCTCGAATTCTTAATAACCTGCGCTCTGCATATGTAAAGAAACCTGATGCATGCTGTAACAAGATATCCAAAATTCGCAGCTAGCCTTCCATCTAGAACACATCACTGTATTGCTCTTAAACAAGTACATTAGATTGAGCTTCCACAGTCTGTCACATACACACAACTCAGTACTGCATACAACCTAATTTATAAAACCAAAAATCCTCATCTTTCAAACATTTTTCAACACTACTCACCTACCAAGGAACTGTTCTTGGGTAATAAACAAATCCTAATTTGTAGTAAATCTAAAACCATACCTGACAACTCACTTTTGATTACTTAATGTTAAGAACATACTGATTGAACTACAGCAACTAGAAAAACTGAAATCCTGAAAGTCTGATTCGGACAATACCTGTCCAGCTCTTGGTTATTCTTTTGATCTGCACCTGGAGAATCATACCACCTCATCACTCTAGCTGTATATTTTTATAACCATTGTCTTTTCTTGTATATAGCCAACATATGAATTTTTACCCAATATTTTTATATCATATGCATGGATTTTGCTTATTTTCTTTTGTTCATGCCTCTGTGTGGTTTTGGAAACGTTCTGTATTTCTCAGATCCACGTTGGGTAGTTTAGACATTGTAGTTATATGCTATGTTTGTAATGTTTTATGTTTTAATATGTAAAAATGGAACTTTACTTCCCAGGCCTCTGCAGAAAAAGGGTTTTACTCAGCTGGACTATCCTGGTCAACAAATAGAAATAGGTTTTTATGGACTGTCCTAGTCAACAAATAGAAATAATTTTTTAATCACCTTTATTAAGTCTTCACACTTCAAGTTGCAACACGAGTCCACAAACTCTAATGGAAAGAAAAAAAAACATTTTCCATAATTATTATTATTATTGTGCAAAATGCCCATATTTTTCTTTTTAACAGTTTTCCATTCACTCCATTACATAAGTGGTTCAATTCCTGCCTTCCCTTAAACCTCACTCTTCTTACTGAGCATTAATTCTGCATGTATTGCTCCTCAGTTTCCATTTATTTCTATGAAATTTGCTCGTTCCCTTTTCTAAAGAGCACACCTCTATTTTTTCTCCTTTACAATATTCAGTACTTTATTTGCATTTAGTTTAGAGTTTGATTTCCTTTTTGTAGTAATTGTTTTTGGTTGCCAATAACATTAAAGTTGGTAAAGCCTTAATGTGCCTAGGCATTTCATATTCTCTATCCCATCACAACAGATTTGTTTCTTTATCACCATTTGCTTCCTCAACATTTATGTTAAAGTACTGTGTAGGGAAATGTTAGAATTCACCAACTTGTGTTCCCAGTTCCCTTTGTCTTCCCCACCACGCCTCCAACATTTAGTATCTGAGGAGAATCCTCTGAAGTTTATTTTGGATGTAAAAATACCTATGCAGACACTTCCATTAAAAAATCCTAAATCTGGAATTTGCTGCATGCTTTGGAGCCCAACAGATTTCTTCCCCTTGTTCCGTTGTAATTTGTCTGTTTTCTCTCAGTCTTTCCTAACCTAATCTGATTGATTCTTATTGTTACCATGTAATAGTTTGTATGTCCAACTGTTATCTTTTTTTTAACAGAATTTTCTGTTTTAGACTCATCTAAAAACTTTACCGAAGCTGGTCTTTCACTTAGCACTGTTCTTTCCCTTTCTCTTTGTCTGTAGGCTATTATGCATCCCTGCTAAGAGAAGGTAATCTCTTATCTTTTGTCCAAATTCCAGCCTTTGCTTATTGAGTTATTTGCTCCATATACCTTTACTCCTTTGCGAAATTCCTCCAACAGATTCCAGCCCTCTAACTTATTTTTTTGTATCCTTACTTGCAGACATACCCGTTGGTAAAACCTTTTTTCCAGTCCCCTGCTGGCTTAGTTTTTAGAATAATTTCTACTGTTTTATGCATATAATATTTTGCATGGTTATTTTTACTGTTGTCTTTAAGGACTTGTATCCAAAATCTTAGTCTGTCTATATTTCTTGACCCCCCCCCCTTGCCAGTTTTATCATCATACTTTTCCACTTTGATGTATAACCTGCTTGAGTTAAAGATTTGAGCCATAACTCTTTAATTTTAAAGTACCTCTTTAAATCAGATAACCCTAAAACACCTTGTGTGAAGAAAAATAAATGATACCACTTAACTCTTGCCTTTCTTTCCTCCCAAATAATTTCATTCATTTATTTCATCCACTTTCCTCCTCAGGTGGATAAAAGTGCACCTGACTTGTATGTAAAACTAAAGGGACTAAAAACACTTCCAGTGTTTATAGATATGGATATAGCAAGATATAATCAGGATGTTAGTTTCTTCATTTTTTTTTCTTCTTAGTCTTTTCCCAAATATCCGTATCTGCCATAAAATAATCCTTTTTAATCCATGTGCATAAATGCCTAATCTTTTTTGGGTATTCTTGAAACAACTCTTGCATGAGTACATAGTTTAGTGCTATCGCTTTTGTTTTATCTTCATTTATTTTGTATCCTTAAAGAGTTGAAACTGTCTGAAAATCTTTTTCAGCACCAAAACATCCTTTCCTCGATTTATCAAAACAATGCCTTCAGATAAGGCTAATTTTGAATACCGTGCCAATTCTGTCCTTGAGTTTATGAATCTGTTTAATTTGGTAACAACCCTTAATGCAATGTAAATAACCGAAGAGAAAGAGGATAGTCCTGTTCGGTTCTTCTTTTCAAAAACAGCTTGCCAAAGAGGAGTCCACCCCCCATAACCATTGCCTATAACTCTTCACATATCCTCCTTATTAATTGTATTATTCTATCAGGTAAAGCAAATATTACCATTGCCCTTTTCATAAAATTCAAGTTGACCCTATCAAATGTTTTGCACCAAGACTAATCAACAGTTGCTGTGTTTTCTTATACTCTGGGTCATCATTGATGTCCTTCCATTTCACTGTTGCAGTATTCATAACATTAGGGATCCCCTGCCTAGGGCAGCCTGACGTCCGGCCAGTATACCAAAGCCTTAGGTTGCTTTAAGGTATATCGTACATCACATGTTTGCTCCTTCCGTAGTGTAGGGCATAAAGGTGATGTCCGGGCATACCACCCTCAGAACTTTTATCGCCAGTCCAAACCCCATCTTTTGATCTTTGGTCTGAATGCCTATGTTCTGTTGATGGATTCACTGAGCCTATGCAGAAAAGTGCCCCACTGAGGTTTCTTTTTACTCATCTTTTCTTTTTGTTGCTTGTGGGGATGTCCTTCAAGAATGCAACTGCAGTCATAACATATGGGTTGTCCTGCCTCAGGCAGCCCTCGGTCGGCCGGATTCCAACGTCTGGGTCCGACGTCGGCTGATGTCGCATTTCTCTCCGACGTCAGAGCGGCTGGAGTACATAAGCATCAGCCGACGCCATTTTCTTCAGTCTTTCTTGCCGCGCAGTGCCCGAAGCAGAAGCAGTTCGCAAGTGCCGGTTGGTCAGCTCCTGTATTCTTCGATTCCGAAGTCATCAAAAAAGCTAAGTACCCCATTGGGGACATTTTCTTGCCTCAGCCGATGTCAGAAATTACTGAAAAAGTTAACAATTGTCTTTCTTGTGGTAAACAAATACCTCATAAGGATTTCCACTCTTACTGTCTTCCTTGCCTTGGCCCAGACCACGACGTTTCAGCCTGTGTAGCCTGTGCTCGCTTCAACAAGCGCACTTTCAGGTGCCGGGCGGAGTTCGCTGAAGATTTTTTCGGCGAAAAATTTGCTTACACAATTCCGTCGGATCTTCCGGCATCGCAAACTCCCAAGAAACGAAAAGACCGGGACCGACATCCTCGGCCCGCGTCTACCACCAACTCCACGCCAAAACCTATCACGAGTGCTCCGGTTCCCTCTGAGACCGTCTCTCCACCGCTCCGAACCGAAGACACCGCATTACCGACGACTCAGATTCTGGATATCACTCCAACGCCAGTTATTGATTTTCCTCCGGATACCGAAACCGAGGAAATGCCCGAGACCATTGCTGTAGACAAGGTCACTCCTGCACGTGGAGCTGCCAGGCCTCCTATGGCCATGTCTATTAAGGCCTACACTAGGGCTAAGGCAGCCAGCAAAACAAAACATCTTACTACTAAAACCTTACCTCAGCCTACTCCAGAGACACAAATTATGTCTATGGCTGCTGATTTAATTTCTATGATTAGAGGTTCACAGGCCCATCCTGAGAGAGGATCCCAGCCTCCTTCTGATAAAAGGCCGGGTTGAACCCTCTGACCCTATTCCGTCAGATGAAGATTCTGAGGGCTCTGTCCACTCTGATAGCCAGGAAGAGCTCTTCCAGACCTATGAGGACTCAGAGGCAGAGGATTCCATCCCCTCGGCCTCCCCTCCTGAGGATATTTCTTTTGGGGAAGTTCTACATACCATGAGGGAACATTTCAAGTGGCAAGGCCAGGAATATTCTGATTCCAGAAAACGCCTTCGGACTTTCCTTAAGAAGCCCCAGCACAGGCCCTTAGCTATTCCTTCTGTACTTGATGTTTTGGATGATTTATATTCTGACTCTAGTGTTACCCCTGACTCTCTTACTCCTGCTCCAGCCAAGCCAGACAGGTATTACAGGGTTCCAGAAACACATTCCCATTTATTCAGGGCCCATACTGCTGATTTGGAAACTATTTCACAGGGGCCTAAAGGAGTTTCATCTTCCACCTCTAAAAATCCATTGCCCTCCAACAGGGAAGCTAGGTCATTAGAGATGGGGCAAAAAGGTTTACACATCCACTACCTTATCTATGAGAGCTTTGAATTGCCTTTTTCATATGTTACAATATCAGGATTTCCTGTTAGAAGATTTACAAAAAACTTTGGCCACTCCTGATCCTTTAGACAGGAAGGCTTTGCAGGAAGCTGTACATAATACTCAGCAAGTAAGCAATCACTTCCTACAGTGTGGATATGATTCACTGGAAGCTTCATGTAGGGCAGCTATGACAGGAGCAGTCATTCATAGACATGCATGGTTAAAAGATCAACCTCTACCAGATCATGTAAAGGCAAAACTTCTGGATGCACCTTTGGAAAAGAACAAGCTTTTTGGTGCTAATGCTAAGGATGTGTTAAAGACCATCGAGGAAAATGCAAAATCAGTTCAGACGGTGAAAGATTTCCTCCAGGTTCAACCCCCCAGATTCAGTAGGAATTGGCCTTCAAAAAACTGGTCCTTTCCTAATCCAGAAAAGTTTCAAAGGGGTAAAACAGACGTGGCGAGGAAGAGGCCAATACAGAGGTCCTTACAGGGAACGACAATGGCAGCCAGGAAACCAAAGAAGCGACGCAGGGGTTTCACCTGCCCCACAGCCACAATCTCAATGACTTTCCTCTACTACCGCCTACCAGGGAACAAATAGAAGCTCCCTTGGGCGGGAAATTATCTCTGTTTGCAGAAAATTGGCACAGACTGACAAAGGACAAATGGATTTTGGACATTATAGACCGAGGCTACAGGTTCCATTTTCATACCTTGCCAAGAAAACAAGGCATGCCAAACCTACCACAAAACCAGAGGGCAGAGGCTATCAAGCAAATCTCTCTGCTGACTCGGATGAAAGCAATAGAAAGAGTTCCACAACAAGAACAAGGCCAGGGGTTCTACTCAAGACTGTTCCTTGTTCCAAGAAAAGAATCTCAATGGAGGCCAATACTGGATTTGTCCGCATTAAACACCTTTCTCATAGTACCAAAGTTCAAAATGCTGACTCTACAGCAACTCCTTCCCATGCTGGGCAAGGGGTCTTGGCTGATTACTCTGGACCTCAAGGAGGCATACCTGCATGTCCCTATCAGACACAGCTGCAGAAGATACCTCAGATTTCTTGCAGGGCCAGAGCATTATCAATTCTCAGCATTGCCATTTGGCTTATCTACTGCACCCAGAGTATTCACAAAATGCCTGGCTTCAGTAATTGCTCATTGCAGGCTCCAGGGGATACAAATTTACCCGTACCTGGACGACTGCCTCATACAAGCGGACGACAAATTGATGTTGACAAAAAACTTGGACTATGTCATACGATTACTTCTAGCTCTGGGATACACAGTCAACTTCCAAAAGTCAAGACTGCAGCCATCCCAGTAAATAATCTTCTTAGGAGCCAAATTAGACACAGCCTCTCAAATGGCTTACCTGACAGAAGACAAGCAAGAGAAGTTAACTCATTACTTCAAAGGTTTAGCAAAACTCACCCAGATGACTGCAAGGAGATTCCTACAGGCCCTGGGTTACATGGCATCCTGCATTCTACTGGTTCCATTAGCAAGACTACACATGAGAAAGCTTCAATGGTACCTAAAAAGCATTTGGTCTCAGCACAGCAACAACTTGGAGACAACAATACCGCTCATTCCATGCCTACAAAAGGAATTCCTATGGTGGGCCTCGGTGAGCCAGGCAAACACAGGTATGTCATTCAAAAAACCACAGATAACACAGACCATGACCACAGATGCCTCAGACCTTGGATGGGGGGGCGCACATGGAAGGCAGGTGTATACAAGGACAATGGTCTTCAAAGGAAACACATCTGCATATAAACCAAAAGGAAATGCTGGCAGTAATGCATGCCATCGAGGCCTTTCAACACCAACTTCAGCAAGGCCATTTACTGATACGGACAGACAACACCACTGTGATGTGGTATATAAACAAGCAAGGGGCACCCACTCTTACCCCTTTGCAGACTGACAATGCATCTTTGGGAAAAATCACTGAGCCTAAACATCCAGTTACAATCCCAGTTTGTTCCAGGCAAAGACAATGTGTTGGCGGACAGCCTAAGCAGGAATTTCACGGATCCACACGAGTGGAGGTTACATCCGAAGATCTTCACACAACTCACTTCGACATGGGGCAGGCCAGAAGTAGACCTATTTGCCTCTCACCTCAACCATCATCTACAAAAATTCTGCACAAGGACATACCATCCAAAAGCTTGGAAAATAGATGCTCTCTCATTCAACTGGAACTTCCTAACAATCTATGCATTCCCACCTCTGCCACTGATGACCTCAGTATTACTAAAGATCAAAACAGAGAGACCCAAGGGAATCATAATAGCTCCGGACTGGCCAAGGCAACACTGGTACCCACTACTACGGAGCATATGTCACACCAGGAGGTGGGCCCTTCCCCAATGGCCTCTACTTTTGACTCAATGCAATTTCAAAACAGTGCATCCAAACCTTCAGACACTGCAGCTAACAGCCTGGGAGATCCCATAAATAACCTCAACCTATCCCTCTCCAAGGAAGTTCAGCGGATACTAACAGAGGCTCGAAGACCATCCACCAGAAAGGTTTACCTAGCAAAATGGAAGAGATTCAGCAATTGGAATACCAGCAAGGGACATGATGCATCATTGTTGAACATCCCACTCATCTTGGAATATTTGACAGATATGCTAAAGAACGGCCTCTCATATTCTTCCATAAAGATACATGCATCAGCTATTTCAGCTAGATATAACACTGATCTTCCTGTCTTTTCACACCCTTTGCTAAGGCAATTCCTCAGGGGAATCGAGAACATTAAGCCACCAAGAAAGGCCCCAGTGCCAGCCTGGGACCTCAATTTTGTCCTAGAAAAACTGACTCTACCTCCATTTGAGCCAGCAGCTTCAGTTGACTTGCAATTTCTCTCATGGAAGACAGCTTTCCTGTTGGCAATTACCTCAGCAAGAAGGGTTTCGGAACTACAGGCCCTAATGGCAATACCTCTGTTCATAATTTTTCACAGAGACAGGGTTTCATTAAGGACCAACCCTACCTTTATGCCAAAGGTGGTATCTAGTAGGGTTTCTTTAAATCAAGCTATTCATCTGCCTGCTTTCTTCCCCAATCCTGAGAATAAGGGGGGAAGACTGTTACATACCCTTGGACATTCACAGACAACTTCGATACTACCTGGACAGAACCAAGGCAAGTAGGAAGTCTGAACAACTTTTTGTAGCTTACGCCCCTGCAGTCCAAGGAAAAGCAATTTCAAAACAGACTATTTCAAAATGGATTGGACATTGCATCAGATTCTGTTATTCCTTTCATGGAAAGACTGTTCCTGCCAATGTCAGACCACATTCCACCAGAGCTACAGCCATCTCTGCAGCATTCTTAAGAGGGGTGCCTACTAAGGACATTCTAGAAGCTGCTACATGGAGCTCCGTGCATACATTCTCCAAACACTACAATCTCCCTCTATACTCCAGATCCAGAGCAGGCTTTGCTTTGGCAGTCCTGCAGGGTTTGATTGCCACACCATCTTTTTCCTAGAGCATTCCTCCTCCCCCAGCTAAGCTATGGTATTCTACCCATATGTTATGACTGCAGTTGCATTCTTGAAGGACATAGTACAGTTTTGTACCTACCATAAATGTAGATGTCCGATAGACATGCAACTGCAGTCAATTCCCTCCCTCCATACCCCTCTATGCCTAGGGTCCACTCCTATCCCTGTTTCTCTTAGCTGGGGATATTTGTTATGGTGTATTTGTTTTATTGCTCATTTATTTGTCTGGAGTCCTGTTTTTGTCTTCCAAATTTGATTACAGCCTTCCTTAGAGGGCACCTGGCATCTGGGGCAAGAAACACTGAAGAAAATGGCGTCGGCTGATGCTTATGTACTCCAGCCGCTCTGACGTCGGAGAGAAATGCGACATCAGCCGACGTCGGACCCAGACTTTGGAATCCGGCCGACCGAGGGCTGCCTGAGGCAGGACAACCCATATGTTATGACTGCAGTTGCATGTCTATCGGACATCTACATTTATGGTAGGTACAAAACTGTACTTTTCATGTCATCCAAATAGGATAAATGCCAGTGTGGGAGATAGATTTCCCCTAAAGACCGCCAGAGACAGTGATCGTTTTGCTTTGGTGCCTTGCACGACCATACATCCTGTTCCATCTGTCAGGCTTTTGTACCTAAAACCTTACTTAGACTTTTGGCACTGTATCTTAAGAATCAGCATCTTAAACTTCTCACAAAAGATACGATGGAGTGAACGTCCTGCCCCAAGAGACAGCCATCAAGGAAGAAGACCAAGAAGCCTAAGCTGGAATCTTCCTCTCTTCAGCCTCCGCCAGATGTCCCTCCCAAGGTGACCGAATGCCCAGAGGTTCACCCAGCTTTGTTGTCTGATTCCTCTGTTGCAACCAGGTTGAAGGCTGGTGGGAATCTGACTTTAAGCACGTCCAAGGAGGCTTTGCAAAGATCCTTTTTGAACATTCATTGGGAACCATGGATGTTCATCGGGTTTCACTGTTGCAGTCATTACACTTGGGTTATCCTGCTGGCAGGCTACCCGCAGTCGGCCTGAATTCCAATGTCCTGGTCCGGCGTCGGTTGCTGTTCTCTTCCCTGACGTCAGTGCGCCAGGGGTATATAAGATGCAGCCAACGCCATTTTCTTCAGTCTTTCTTGCCGCGCGGTGCCCGAAGCAAAAGCAGTTCGCAAGTGCCGGTTGGCCGACTCCTGAGATTTTCGAAATCGAATTTCAAATCCGAAGTCTTCAATAAAGCGAAGTACCCCATTGGGGAAACTTTTTTCTTGCTCCCGACCGATGTCAGAAAAAGTTAACAATTGTATTTCTTGTGGGAAGCAAATACCTCATAAGGATTTTCATTCTTACTGTATTCCTTGGCTAGGCCCTGACCACGACGTTGCTAGTTGTCAGTTTTGTGTTAGATTTAACCAACGCACTGTTAAGCGTCTGTACGATTTTGCCTTTCATTACTTTGGCTGAAGGTTTAATTATATAATGCCTTCGGAACAGCCAACGACCGGAGTTCATAAAAAGTGCAAAGAAAAAGAAAAGGACAGGCATCCGAGGTCCAAAACCGATGTCGAAGCCTCCGCTAGGCTAGTTGCCAGTTCGCCAGTTCTCAGTGAGGCTCTTTCGCAGCCCCTGACACCCGCTAACTCAGAGCCACAGGCCGCTTCCGACTCCCACGTGGAGACAACTAGGCCTCTGGATACTCAAGGTATTGGACCTTCGGAAACTATTCACTCAGATGGGTCCGGAGCCGCTGAGCAGGCAAAGTCTTCTGAGGGTGTTTTCAGATCTACACAGTTATATATCAAGCCAACCTCAGCTTCCAAGGCAAAGACTAAAACAGCTTTAACGACAAAGAAACAAGTACAGCATTCTCCTGGACAGACTTCCATGCCTAAGAAACAGATGCTCAAAATGGCCGAAGACCTAATTACTTTGATCAGGGGTTCCCATCCCCCTCCTTATAAGAGGCCTAGGCAAGACACTGAAATATGATTCTTCTGATCAGGTTTCCATTTCATCTGACTCCTCTTCAGAACAGGGATACTCTCTTCCTCCCTATGAGGATTCTGATGCTGAAGAATCTATCCCTTCAGCCTCTCCTCCTGAGGACTATTCTTTTGGGGAAACCCTGTATACCATGAGGGAGCATTTTCACTAGGAGAGCCAAGATTGCTCAGAATCTAAGAAAAGGCTCAGAGATTTTCTTTTACTGCCTCAGCACAGACCTCTTGCTATTCCACCTGTACTAGACATTGTAGGCTATGTATTTACAGAGTCCGGCCTGTCTCCTGACTCTTTACCTCCTGCACCCGTTAAGCCAGACAGGTACTACAGGGTTCCAGATTCATATAAATTTCTATATAAAAACCCTGCTGCTGACCCAGAAACTATATCTCAGGGTCCCAAAGGGGTCAAGGCTTCCACTGCAAAAAACCCTGTCCCCTCTGATAGGGATTCTAGAGCACTGGACAGATGGAGGAAAAAAGTTTACACCTCTGCTACCTTGGCTGTAAGGGCTTTAAATTGTCAGTTTCATATGCTTAAATATCAGCAATATTTAATATCACTGCTAAAACAGAAAATGTTGACAAATTCTGAATGTTCTGAAAACAAGGAAATGCAGGATTTATTGCATGCAGCTGAACAAGTGGGAAAGCATAACTTTGCAATGTGGTTTTGATTCACTGGAGGCCTCTTGCAGGGCCGCTGTTACAGGCTCTGTCATTCGAAGGCATGCTTGGTTAAAGGAACAGAATCTGCCTGATCATGTTAAAGCAAAATTATTGGATGCTCCATTACAGCATGATACTTTGTTTGGTGTTAAGGCAGAAGAGGTGTTAAAGAAAGTGGAGGATAAAGCAAAATCTATGCAGACAGTAAAGGATTTTTTTACAGGTTCAGCCACCCAGATTCAGCAGGAACTGGCCTTCTAAGAGTTGGTCCTTTCCAGTGTCGGACAGGCCACAAAGAGGCAGATACAGACGCCCTAGAGGCAGATCTCAGCCCCAAGGCTCATACAGGCCTAAACAGTGGGGTGCTTCTACCGCCAAAAGCGGAGAAGACAAATCACAGCCATATAGGAAACAGTCCCAATGACTTTCCACTGCCAGTGCCAAGCACTTTTCTTTTGGCAGCACCCTTTGGGGGAAAGCTAGCACTTTTTTCACAAAATTGGCACATGATCACCCAGGACAAATGGGTCTTGAATATAGTTTCTCAGGGCTACAGATTCCACTTTCACATCCTACCAAAGGCAAAAGGTATGCCAGACCTGCCACACAATCAATGGGCAGAGACACAAAAACAAATCTCATCTCTCGTGGACATGAGGGCTATTCAACGAGTACCACAGCAAGAGCAGGGGCAAGGATTTTACTCAAGACTTTTCTTGGTACCCAGAAAGGACAAAGCCTGGAGACCAATACTGGATCTGTCTATTCTAAACACTTTTCGGGACGTTCCAAAATTCAAAATATTGACACTGCAGCAGTTTCTGCCCATGCTGGGCAAGAAGGCTTGGCTTGTAACGTTGGACCTCAAAGAGGCATACCTGCATGTCCCAGTCAGACAGTCTTGCAGAAGATACCTTAGATTCATAGCTGGCTCAATGCACTACCAATTCTCTGCACTACCCTTTAGCTTATCTACTGTGCCCAGGGTCTTCACAAAATGCCTGGCACCAGTAATTGCATTTTGCAGACAAAGAGGAATTCAAATATATCCCTACTTGGACGACTGCCCTATTCAAGCAGAGAGCAAGGACATTCTACTAAAGCATCTGGCGCTTGTAAAAAGATTACTAATTTGCTTAGGGTACACAGTAAACAAAAAGAAATCAAAACTAGTACCCTCTCAAGAGATAATATTCCTGTGTGCAAGCTTAAATACAACTGCCCAGATGGCTTATCTCATGCCAGACAAACAAAGGCAACTGACTTCTTACTTCGAAAAGATGGCAACAAAGACCAAGTTACCTGCAAGAAAAATTCTGCAGGCTTTGGGCTTCATGGCATCCTGCATTCTGCTAATTCCATATGCAAGACTGCATATGAGGAAGCTACAGTGGTACCTAAAAAGTGATTGGACTCAACATTGTCACAGCCTGGAAACATTAATTACCCTCATTCCCTGCCTGCAACAGGAGTTTCGATGGTCGGCACTGGCCTGTCACCACAACAAGGGACAGCCATTCACTTTACCCACAGCCAGGCAGACACTAACAACAGATGCATCGGATTATGCCTGGGGGGCTCACATGACAGGAAAATGTGTTCAGGGCATGTGGCCCGCAAGCCAAATGCATCTTCATATCAATCAAAAAGAGATGCTAGCTGTACAGAATGCCCTGACAGCCTTCAAGGACCTACTCCATCCAGGACAACTATTGATAAAGACGGACAATACTACAGTCATGTGGTACATAAACAAGCAAGGGGGCACACATTCATACACCCTCTGCAGACGAGCCATGACTTTGTGGAACACAGCATTGACTTATCAAGTGCACCTGCAAGCACAATTCCTGCCAGGAAAGACAAATATTCTGGCAGACGAACTAAGCAGAAGCCTCATGGACCCTCACAAGTGGAAACTAGATCCACAAGTCTTCAGCATGATAACAAGGAAATGGGGATGCCCAGACATAGATCTATTTGCTTCCCTTCTCAACTGCCAACTACAGAGATTCTGCACAAGGACTTATCACAAACAAGCATGGAAGGTGGATGCTCTATCATTCAGCTGGAAAACCCTTACAGTATATGCCTTTCCTCCACTGCCTCTCCTCCCCAAGGTACTTCTAAAGGTCAGACAAGAGAAGCCAAAAATGATATTGATTGCCCCAGACTGGCCACGCCAGCACTGGTATCCAATCCTAAAGAGTTTGTCTCAAGGCCCAGCCTGGACTTTACCTCAAATTCCCCTCATCTACTGACTCAACAAAACAAATCAGATCCTGCACAGCCAACTCAGAACCTTAAATCTGGCTGCATGGTGGATAATATAACCACTCAGAACATACCTCTCTCTAAAGCAGTTATGGGTGTTATTTGGGAGGCCAGGAGGCCCAGCACCAGAAAATCTTATGCAGAAAAATGGAAGAGATTCTGTGCTTGGAACCAGGCACAAGGAATTGATACGCTTGTTCCAAATATTCCTCAGATTTTACAATACCTAACTGAGATGCTGGACAAAGGTCCTTCTCGTCAATTAAAATCCATGCCTCGGCCATTTCAGCTCATTACAATACGGAACCACCTATTTTTTCACATCCACTGTTAAGGCAGTACCTCAGAGGGGCCAAAAACATAAGACCTCTAAGGAGAGCTCCGATACCTGCATGGGACCTCAGTTTTGTCTTGGAAAAGCTCACACTGCCTCCTTTTGAGCCAGCCAATACAGCCGAGATAAAATTCTTATCATGGAAAATGGCTCTGCTCCTAGCAATAACTTCAGCAAGAAGAGTTTCAGAGTTACAGGCATTAATGGCTGTGGAACCTTTTATTATTTTCCATCCGGACAGTGTTTCCCTAAGGACGAACCCAACATTATTGCCTAAGGTAGTATCCAGTGTGGCTCTTAAACCCACAGAATAAAGGGGAGAGACTTCTGCATTCTTTGGACATACACAGACAGCTACGCTTCTACTTGGACAAAACTAAAGCTTTCAGAAAGACTGAGCAACTTTTAGTGACATATGCTGCAGGATCACAAGGAAAGGCGATCTCAAAGCAGACTGTTTCAAAATGGATAGGCCACTGCATTCGTTTCTGCTATTCACAACATGGCAAATCAGTGCCTAAGGGCATTAGACCACACTCAACCAGAGCAGCAGCCACTTTAGCAGCCTTCCTCAGAGGAGTACCAACCAAGGATATTTTGGAGGCTGCAACTTGGACTTCACTGCACACTTTTACAAAGCACTACCACTTACCTCATTATTCTAAATCTAGAGCAGGCTTTGCCACTGCAGTTCTGCAGGGCCTCATAGCCACTCCTAATTCTCTTTAGACCCAGCCACCCAACCTCAGCTTTGGGATTCTACCCAAGTGTAATGACTGCAACAGGGAAACACGATGAGCATAGTACAGTTGTGTACCTACCATAAATGCAGATGTTCGAGTGTATTCACTGTTGCAGTCCAAGTTACCCACCCACCTTCCCCCTTTCTTTGCTGGGACTTATCTGTACTACTCTATTGTGTACAACCTATGTGGTGTATTTGCTTGTAGATGAAGGTAATGTTTATGTTAGTGCATGCTTTTTTATAAGCAATATTTTTAGCCTATCCTTTTGGGGGCACCTGACATCTGGGGCAAGAAAAACTGAAGAAAATGGCGTCGGCTGCATCTTGTATATCCCTGGCGCACTGACGTCAGGGAAGAGGTGACAGCAACCGACGCCGGACCAGGACTTTGGAATTCAGGCCGACTGCGGGTAGCCTGCCAGCAGGATAACCCAAGTGTAATGACTGCAACAGTGAATACACTCAAACATCTACATTTATGGTAGGTACACAACTGTACTTTTATCATTTCCGAGGGTCATGGTGGTGTTCCTCAGGTTTTAGTCAGAGAAGAAGTCCTTACTAATATTAATGAATGCCATCCTGGGTCAGAGTCTTCCACGTTTTATAAGGTAAATGTCCCACTGAAGAAAAAAACAAAAAACTAAATATATTTCTCCTGCTCCTAAGAATCCTTAGAGTGAGTGGCAGGCCTTCACTCAGGGTTTGTTTAGTGCTTTGATGGCATTGAAACCTACTCAAGGAGTTCTGTTCCAGCTCCCCCTTGGTTCTCTACTCCCCTTAAAACCCAGGGAACAGGATTCCACTAAGGAGAAGTTGGATTTGGATGAGGAATCCCTTGCTTACTCTTCTCAGATTCCTTCTCCTTCGAACTGTGGGTCAGAGGAAGAGGAATCTACCAGTCTTGATTGCTTCTTTTGAAGAGATTTCTTTTTGGGTGGGGGGGTCACAGTCTCCAGGATGATGGAGTTCTTTAAAGGGGATTGTGCTTAGGTCTCTGAGGTTTATAAGAGGTACTATGAGTTGCTACAGATGGAATCTCCTAAACCTTCTGCTGTTCCTACTGTTTTGGCTGCATTGTTGGATGTGTTTTCCAGTATCTCTAAAGTGTCAGATTCCCAACTCCCTGCTCCCAAGAAGCCTGAGAGGTTCTATAGGGTACTTGAGGACTGTAAATGCTTGTACAAGTGTCCTGCTGATGACCCCTCAGTGGTGTATGTAGCCTCTGACAAGCCCTCTCAGTTACTTACTTTGCCCAAATTACTGCCCTCTGATAAAGATCGCATAACAGTGGAAAGGCTAGGTAAGAAGGTATACACCTCGGCTACCTTGGCTTTTAGGGCTATTAATTATCAGACCCATATGTCCAAGTATGTGTTGGCCCTCGTGTCTCATGGTTGTCAGGTTATATCTCATATTCCAGTCTCTGAGGGTAAAATTTCTGCTCTTTCCCTGTTAGGGACTTCCTCAAAGGTGGCTCCATCAAATGTAGTTATGATGCAGCAGATGCTTCTTCAAGGGCTGCTGCTTTTGGGTCACTGATGAGGAGGTATTCTTGGGTTCAGCTTCAACCTTTGCTTGATATCAAGGCTAAGTTGATGGATGCCTCTCTCGATAATAAACACTTGTTTGGTGAATCTGCTGGTGATTTGTTTAAGTCCCTTCAGGATAAGGGACAGGCTTTACAGGAACTCAAACATGTTTGTTTCTCCTGCTCCTAAATTTCAGAGAAACTACCCAAATAAGCCATCCTATGATCGCAGGCAGTCTCACCCTCCTGCTAAGGGCAAAAATGGTGGCAAGGGGGGCTCCTCCTGCTAAGACTACTCAGACTTCAGTGCCTCAGAAGTCTTCCTTTCCAGGTAAATCAGGTGCTGTTTGACTATCCTGTTCTTTCCATCCACTTTCTTCTTTTTCTTTCTGTCTCTCTCCTCCTGTTTGGCTACAGAGTACTCAGGATTCCTGTGTTCTGTCCGTTGTTCACCAGGGGTATTTTATGGTGTGGAAATCCCTTCCCCCTTTTATGGGTATTCCGCAGCCCCCTTGGGAACACACTTTTTCCCCAGAGGTGCTTTGGGATGTTTTCACTCGGGGTACTAATCAAGAGGTACCTGTGTCCCAAAGGGGGAGGAGGATTTACTCCAGGATGTTTCTAATACCCATAAAGGAGGATACTTGGAGACCATTTCTAGACCTCTCTCATCTAAACCCTTTTCTGAAGGTTCCCTCTTTTCCAATGTTTTCCCTTTAGACTTTGTTCCCTCTTTGCTTCCTCAGGTCTATATGGTGTCTCTGGCTCTCAAGGATGCTTATCTCCATATTCCGATCCATCACCTTTTCAGGACGTTTTTGTTTCTCTGTTGCTTCCTGGCATTTTCAGTTCTTTGCTTTGCCCTTTAGCCTTACTACTGCCCCAAGCGTATTCATCAAATGTGTCATTCTTGTAATTGCTTTTTGCAGGATTCAGGGTATCGAAGTATTTCTCTACTTGAATGACCTTCTGTTTCAGGCATCCTCTTCAGAGATCCTTTTGCAAAATCTCCATTTTGCCATTTCTCTTCTTCAGAGCCTGGAGTTTACAATAAACTTCAAAAAGTCTTCTCTGACTCCTTCTCAGGACCATGTTTTTCTGAGTTGCAGGATTCATACAGTGCCTTTGATGGCATCCCTGTCTCCACCAAAGGCCTTGACCCTCATCTCCTTCTTTCAAACTCTTCTTTCTCTGGCTTCCATTATAGCCAGGGAGTTTCTGAGAACTCTGGGTTTCATGACATCTACCATCCCTATGCTCTCTCTGGCCAAACTTCACATGACGAAGTTTCAGTGGTTCCTAAAGTCAGTTTGGTTTCAACATGCTCACTCCCTAGAATTTGTAGTTCCTGTTCTACTTTGTCGCAAGAAGGAACTCCACTGGTGGGATCCAGCAGTTTTCCCTAAATCCAGGACTCCTTTTTCATCCCACTCTTCCTTCTCAGGAGCTGTTTACAGATGCTCCAGAAGTGGGATAGGGAGCAGCTTTTGGCTCCCTAAAGGTGCAGGGGTGGTGGTGTCCTCTTCAACAGAAGGAGCACATCAGTGTCTGAGATGAGAGCCCTTCTGCTGACTCTTCAGGCTTTTCATCCTGTTTTCTCCTTGGGACCTCTCAAGGTGTTTACAGATGACACCACAGTGATGTGGTATGTAAACAAACAAGGGGAACAAAATCTTATCTTTGCTGGTTGGCACTGCTGGTGTGGGATCTTGCTGTCCAGTATCAAGTGACTCTTCAGGCAGTTTACATTCCCTCAGGTTAAAACATTGTGGCAGGCAGTCTGAGCAGGTTCTTAACTCAATCCCACAAATGGATGCTTCATAGAGATGTATTTCTGGACATTGTTCACTAGTGGGGTGCTCCTCAAATAAATCTTTTTGTCTACCCTTTGAACAGACAGCTTCCTCTATTTTTGTACCCGAGTCCCAGGTCTTCTGATATGAAAGGTGGACACCCTCCCTTTTTTTTTTTTTGGAAGGAGATGTTTCTTTATGCTTTCCCTCCCTTTCCCTTCATTCCAAAATTCCTCTTCAGAATTCAACAGGATTCCTCCAAAATCTTGTTTGTGACTCCCTTTTGGCTGAGACCACATTGGTTCCGTCAAGGGCAGACATCCCAAGTTACCTTACAGGGTGGACCTACTCGCACAAGACAAGGGATCTCTCATCCATCTCTAGCTGTCCACTCTTCAGCTGACTCTTTGGGTGCTAAAATGTAGATTCCACATAGACACCTTTTTTCTGAGGACATGCTTAGGATCCTGCAAGAAGCCAGGAAACCCAATACTAGGAAATCCTCCTTATCCAAATGGAAGGGGTTTTCCATTTTGTGTCTTTCTCATAACCTGGATCCACTTTCTGTGGATGTTCCTTTGCTTCTCTTTTTATCTGAGTATATTGCTCAATGCTGGGTTGGCTTATTCTTCTGTTAAGGCCCACTTATCAGCTATCTGTGCTTGTCTGCCTTTATCTCATCCTTTAGCTTCTAGACAATTCCTTAAAGGCATCCTTCATATTAGGCCTCCCAAAAAACCTGTTCCTCCTGCCTGGGATTTTAATTTTGTTTTGGAGAAATTGACTGTGGCTCCTTTTGAGCCTCCAGTTTCTGCTTCCTTGCAACATTGCTCTTGGAAGACTGTTCTTTTGTTAGCTCTTACTTCTGCCATATGTGTATCTGACCTTCAAGCTCTTATGGCTTGTCTTCTTTTTGGTGTTTTATAAGGACAGTGTGTCTTTGCGTTCTAATCCTTATTTTATGCCCAAGGTGGTGAATGATTTGCCCCTTAATCTGTCTATTCATTTGCCCACTTTTTTCCCTACTCCACAGTCTGCCGTCTGCCAGTGAGACGATGCTGCACATGTTGGATTTGCATAGACAACTTAGATTTTATTTGGATAAGATTAAGACTATTAGGAAATCTGATCAGCTCTTTGATTCCTTTCATCCCTTGTCCTTGGGATTAGCAGTATCCAAGCAGACCATTTCTTCTTGGATCTCAAAAGCTATTTCTTTTTGTTATTCTTTTTATGGTAAGAGCCTTCCTTATTCTGTTAAGGTTTCATTCAACTAGGGCTGTGGCTTCTTCATGTGCTTTTTTAAAGGATTTGGATACAAACTCTATTCTTGAGGCATCTACCTGGACTTCTGTGCAACCAATTTACTAAGCACTACAAGATGGATGGAATCTCCAGAGCTAGAGCTGGTTTTGCTTGGGCCATCCTTCATGGTTTCTTAGAGAGCTGTGGTGGTCCTTCCTCCACCCAAGTTTCTTCCTGAGCTTTAGCATTCTCCCTAATGTTATGAATACTGCAACAATGAAATGGAAGGACGCAGTATAGTTGTGTAAACTTTTACCATAACAATAGATGTCCTTTTCTTCACTGTTGCAGTATTCACTCCCTCCCTCCTTCCCCCGGTCCATTTGTGTTCGGGACCTACTGGTTATCTCTTAGTGTTCCTTGGACTCACATTCTTACTGAGGCTTTCATTTCTGAGGATGGTACATCTGGACATACGTGTGACGTACGGCGTACCTTAAAGCCATCTAAAGCTTTGGTGTACTGGCCGGACATTGGGCTGCTCTAGGCAAGGGATCCCTAATGTTATGAATACTGCAGTAGTGAAGAGAAGGACATCTACCTTTATGGTAAGATTTTACATAACTGTGCTTTCTGTTAATGTTATCAGATGATCTGATGTTGTCATTTTCATTCATTCCTCAAGTGATGGGTGTCTGAGCCGACTCTGCTACTTCTACCAAATCTTCATATACAAAAACTGTCAAGCTCTTCCCTTTACCCATAATGGCTTGCCAACCTAACATACCCCAGACCTTGTTTGTCTCCATTTAGCTACAAACAGTGATCCTGTTGCTCTCAGGTTTTTGGGTATTCTCTCAGGAAAATAGTGAGCTTCACTCAATTTTTTGACATTTTATGTTTCCTTTATGCCACCTACCTCCCTTGATTACCTTCTAAACTACTATGAGTCCTTTCTGAGTGCCTTTAACTGTTCCTCGGTAATTCCACTGAGTAGCATTGCTGGTACTCACTTTTTTCTAAAATGCCTTTTTGCTGTTCTGTTCTTGAGTATTTCTATATACCATTGTTGGTAGTTATCTGTTCAATCTCCTTGCTATCCTTAAAGTAATTTTGTAGTTTATCTTTTTTCCATAGTTTACCAGTATGGCAAACAAGCCTACTGGTTTTAAAAAGTGCATCAGCTGTGGGCATAAAATATCAAATTTGAATGCCCACAAGGAATGTGTTTATTTTCTAAGAGCCAAGCGTTTAGAACTGGACTGCTCAGTTTGCTCTGGCTTCAACTCTAGGCTCCTTTTGGATAGGATGAACAAGTTAGTCTTGAAGGGCTTTCCACTTCTAATTCTGCTTCAGCTAGGGCTCAAACCCCCTCAAAGAAAACTGGTAAAGGAAACCCTGATTTGGCTACCCAAGAAAAGGAATCTCTTAAGAAGTCACCAGACTGTACTACTACTACAACTCCTTCAGTGGAGCCGCCTTCAAAAATCGTAAGATAATTGGATCCAACCACCACAGATCGTCTACATCAAAGTCAAAATCACCACAGATCCATCACTTTTCCTATCAGATCTGGTACCATTTAGGCTCCCTTCACCCATCTTGGAGCAGTCCCCCAGTAGGCACTCAAGACATCTGTCCGTCACCTCTTCGGTCTTCCAGGAGTTTGTCCAAGGCAGACATGGATAGGATGATGAGAAATTTCCTCAGAGCTCAGATCCAAAAGGGTTACTTTTGGCTCCATCTCCCTTCGGTTCATTGAGCCAAACTATACTACTACTCCCGTGATTTCTCCTTTTCCAGTCTAACTTACTGTTTCGGAGCCATCACATCGAAAGATGGTCTGTTCTTGACTCTAATTACTTCCCTGAGTCATCTGACGCTGAGCATTTCGGAGCTGGAGGATTCTCAGATCTGAAGTGTCAGTGCCGGATCCGAGGAACCAGAGTTGAATCTGAAGCTATCGGAGCAGTCCCTGCCCCTCAGAGCTTCTTTGGCACTGGACAGCTGGGGTACTACTACTTCCTCAGGTGGAGTGCTTGCAGTGTTGCAGGAGATGACGGTTTAGGTAATTTAGTCTCCTTTGGCATTGACATCGGCTTCCCCATGTGCTGTGCCTTCGAGATTGTGGAGAGGTCCTTCTGTTTACCTAGAGATAGGACATCCCCGCCCACTCAGATCAGGCAACTTTGCCTTCTTCAGTTCATGGCTCTGAGTCTCATTGTTCTGTTCCACTGGGGCAGCCAGCCCAATCAAGTCAATCCCACAGGACTCCCTCATCTCTTATGATACTCTCCAGACCATCCAGCTGATGAGGTCCCTTGGAAGTAACGTATAAAAGGAGACCCCTAGAGTCCCCTCAGGAATCTCTATGGAAGACACTGAATTTGCTGAATGGCAAGTATCCCCCCAGATTCTGCACCTGAAGATATCTCATTTGGAGAACTTCTGGAGCTCTTAAAGCAAAAAAGGGGTTGGTCTTCCGATACCCCTTCCCAAGAAGAGTAATTTTTCTTGGAAGCTTCTAGTTTGGGCTGGCTACGTCTTTGGTGATGTCTCTGGCTGACGAATAGATCTCAGGAAGGAACTGGATACTGCGTAGCCCATTCCTAAACATCCAGACAGAATTTTGGCCCCTCCCAAGGACAGGTCACAGTTGATGCCATGGTTGTGTCAGCGACCACTAAAAAAGAGCTTTTGGAGCAGAACTCTTCTGTCCATCCCCAGGGAATCCAGGGCTTTGGACAGATTCCGGAAGCGCGTTTCTGCTTCCGCAATCTTTGCATTGCAGTCATTGAATTACCCGGCACATTTTACAAGATTGCAGAGAGATTAAAGATCTCTTCAAATCTCTTTCTGGGTCCGTGTCTGCTGAGGGCCAAAATATCATCTCCTAGCAACTGGCCACCCTTCAATTAATATCTAATGCATCCATGAGGCAAATCTCCCATGCAGTGGAAGGTACCTCACAGGCAGCAGGTTCAGGCATAACCATTAGCAGATATGCCTAGATGCGACTTTGTGGAGCCCTTTGTCTTTGTCAATGCTCCTTTTGATGAATCTTCCTTATTTGGCCCTAAAGTGAAAGACACTCTCTCCAGATTTGAGCAAGAAGTAAAGACCCTGTCTGTCATAGGAAATGTTTTTCTACCCCTCTAAGACTGTTGTCCCTTAATCAACAAGAAGGTAGAAAGATTTGGTTCTGTAAATCCCAGGGTCCTTTTCAAGACTCGGGAAGAAATGGTTCTTCCAGGGGCAGAGGGGGGAATTCAAATGAAGGACGTTGCCTCCATGGCAGAGGTGGCCCACAGAATCAGGGATGTCCTTCAAGGATGCATCTGCAGTCCTAACATATGGATTGTCCTGCCTCAGGCAGCCCCTCGGTCGGCCGGATTCCAAAGTCTGGGTCTGGCCTCGGCTGATGTCGCACTTCACCCGACGTCATAGCTGCTGTGACTTGGGTATAAAGGCATCAGCCAACGCCATTTTCCTCAGTCTTTCTTGCCGCGCGGTGCCCGAAGCAGAAGCTGTTCGCAAGTGCCGGTCGGTCAGATCCAGAGATTTCTACTACTGAAGACTTCTAAAAAGCTAAGTACCCCGTTGGGGACTCTTTCTTGCCTCAGCCGATGTCAGAAAAAGTAAATAATTGTTTAACTTGTGGGAAACAAATACCTCATAAGGATTTCCACTCTTACTGCCTTCCTTGCTTAGGCCCAGACCACGACGTATCAGCTTGTCTAGCCTGTGCTTCCTTCAACCGACGGACACTTAGACGTCGGTTGGAGTTTGCAGAGGAGTTTTTTGGTCCCGCTTTTGCTTTCAAAATGCCGTCGGAGACTCCGACTTCACAATTAGCTAAAAAGCGTAAGGAAAAGGACAGACACTCGCGGTCCGCGGTTTCGAAAACACCAGTGTCTCGGTTTCGGCTGAAACCGAGTTCTCGGTTCTTCCTTCGGCCGAAAACATGCCTCCGACGCCGAGGCCTCACACAGCATGGCTGAATCTGCTACTGAAATTTCTCCTGCTGTAGCAGGCACCCAGGATTTATCAGACACTATTCCTTTAGACATATCTACTCCTGCACGTGGAGCTGCTAGGCCCCCTGCATCTATGTCTATCAAGGCTTTTTCTAGGGCTAAAGCAGCTAAATCTTCTAAGGCCTTACCTGCTAAAACCCCCTCACACAGGCCTACCTCTAGTTCCCAAATGCTCAGCCTGGCTGAGGATCTCATTTCTTTGATCAGGGGATCCCAACCTCACCCAGACAGGGCCTCTCAACCCCCTCCAGAGAAGAGGCCTAGAGCAGAGCCCCCGGATCCAGTTTCTACAGACTATTCCTTGGATGATTCAGAAAATTCAAATCCTCCAGAAGGCCCTTATTCTCCTTATGAGGATTCTGGTGCAGAAGACTCCATTCCTTCTGCCTCTCCTCCTGAGGAATTTTCTTTTGGGGAAACCTTACATGCTATGAGAGAGCAATTTCAATGGCAGGGCCAGGATTTTTCCGATTCAAGGAAAAGGCTAAGGACCTTTTTACATTTACCACAGCATAGGCCTTTAGCCATTACTCCAGTACTAACAGTTGTGGATGATGCATTTAATGATGCCTGTACTGCCCCTGACTCTCTTCCCCCGGCCCCTGCTAAGCCCGACAGATATTACAGGGTCCCGGACACATACTTTCACTTGTATAAGGCTCCTATTGCAGATCCTGAAACCATTTCACAGGGCCCCAAAGCTGTAGCAGCTGCCTCTGCCAAAAAACCCCTCCCCTCTGAAAGAGAATCTAGAGCATTAGAGAGATGGGGTAAAAAAGTTTATACTTCTGCTACTCTTTCGGCTAGGGCCTTAAACTGTCAATTCCACATGATTCAGTATCAGGAATTTTTGTTAGACCAGCTAAATAAAAAACTGTCCTCTCCTGAACCTATAGACCATAAGTCCCTTCAGGATTTGGTACATAACACTCAGCAGGTCAGTAATCATTCCTTAAAATGCGGCTATGATGCACTGGAAGCTTCCTTTAGATCAGCTATGACTGGAACAGTGATCAGAAGGCATGCATGGTTAAAAGAGCAATCCTTACCAGACCATGTAAAGTCAAAGCTCCTAGATGCTCCCATGGAGAAACAAAGTTTGTTTGGCTTCCCTGCACAGCAAGTGCTAAAGAAGGTGGAAGAAAAAGCAAAATCTGTCCAAACAGTCAAGGATTTCTTACAGGTCCAGCCTCCGAGGTTTAGTAGAAATTGGCCTTCGAAGAATTGGTCCTGTCCAGACACCTCCAGAGCACAGAGAGGCAGAAATAGGCGCCCAAGAGGCAGAGGTCAATCCAGAGGTGCCTACAGGGGACGTCAGTGGCAGCCTAACAACCAGAGAAGTACTGCCACAGATCCAGCTACTACCACTTCCACAGGACAGACACAATGACTTGACTCTGATACCGCCTACCAGGGAACAACTGGAAGCACCCTTAGGCGGAAAGCTAGCCTTATTTTCCGTAAACTGGCATTACATTACAGGAGACAAATGGATTTTACAGACAATAGACAAAGGCTACAGGTTTCATTTCCACACTATACCAAAAAAGAGAGGAATGCCAAACCTACCACCCAACCAAAAAACAAACGCTCTAGGACAAATCAACCACTTACTAAGGATGAGAGCTATAGAAAAGGTACCGCCTATGGAACAAGGGGACAAGGATTTTACTCCAGACTTTTCCTGGTACCAAGGAAAGAAAACCAATGGAGGCCTATTCTCGACCTGTCCGCTCTGAATACATATCTCATTGTTCCAAAATTCAAAATGCTGACCCTACAGCAACTTCTTCCCATGCTGGGCAAGGAGTCTTGGCTGGTGACTCTAGATCTCAAGGAGGCATACCTGCACGTCCCTATACGACCAGATTGCAGAAGATACCTCAGATTTCTTGCAGGATCAGAGCATTATCAATTCTCAGCATTGCCCTTTGGCTTATCTACTGCGCCTAGAGTATTCACGAAATGCCTGGCATCAGTAATTGCTCATTGCAGGCTTCAGGGAATTCAGATTTATCCATACCTGGACGACTGCCTAATACAAGCAGACAACAAGACCAAATTAACAAAAGATTTGGAAAAGGTTATACAACTACTGCAAGCCCTGGGATACACAGTCAACATGAAAAAGTCAAGGCTGGTACCATCCCAAAGGATAACATTCTTGGGTGCAGAACTGGACACTTCAAATCAGATGGCATTTCTCACAGCAGAAAAGCAAAAGCAATTACCACTCTATTTCATGGCATTAACAACACAGAACCAGCTTACAGCAAGGAAAGTCCTGCAAGCCCTGTGTTACATGGCATCCTGCATAATACTGATTCCACATGCCAGGCTGCATATGAGGAAGTTGCAATGGTACCTAAGGAATATATGGTCTCAACACAAGCACAGTCTAGAAGCCCAGATTCCAATAATTCCATGCCTGAAACAAGAATTCCTGTGGTGGGCTCAGGCCTGTCAGTTGAACAGAGGACTGCCTTTCCACAAACCTCGCCCAAGCCAGACTATCACCACGGACGCCTCAGACCTAGGCTGGGGGGCACACATGGTGGACAAGTGTATACAAGGCTTATGGACACAAGACCAGCTGAACCTACACATAAATCAAAAAGAGATGCTGGCAGTGAAACAGGCACTTCAGACATTCAGACCGTTTCTTCAACAGGGTCATTTGCTGATAAGGACGGACAACACCACAGTCATGTGGTATATCAACAAACAGGGAGGCACACACTCATATCCTCTATGCCGGATGGCAATGGACCTGTGGAATGTGGCCCTGAACCTCAACATTCAGCTCCAGGCCATATTTGTGCCAGGAAAAGAAAGTATACTAGCAGACACCTTAAGCAGAACTACCACGGATGCCCACGAATGGATGCTGCATCCAGACATCTTCAAATCCATTACAAAGAAATGGGGACTACCACAAATAGACCTGTTCGCATCCCCACACAACCACCAATTGAGGAAATTCTGCACAAGGACATACCACCCACTTGCTTGGAAGGTGGACTCTCTATCCTTCAGTTGGGAAAACCTGACAGCATATGCATTCCCACCTCTTCCTTTGATGCACAAAGTGCTACTGAAGATCAAAGAAGATCACCCAAGGATCATCCTGATAGCTCCAGACTGGCCGAGGCAGCATTGGTACCCGCTACTGAGGAGTATGTCTCGGACACACGCATGGCCTCTACCTCTAGTTCCTTTACTGCTAACACAGAACAACTACAAGATCCTACATCCAAACTTGAAAACACTGCAGCTAGCTGCTTGGAATATTACATAAAACAAAATAACCCAGATTTATCTCAGAGGGTTAAAGACATTATCCTGGAGGCTCGCAGACCCTCCACAAGGAAGACTTATTCAGCCAAATGGAAAAGATACCTCATTTGGAGTGCAGCAAAAGGAGAAAATGTATCATTAGCAAACATAGCTAACATCCTGGAATACTTAGCAGAACTTTTCCACAATGGCCTGTCTTACTCCTCCATTAAGATTCATGCATCAGCAATTTCAGCAGAATACAACATGGATCCTCCAGTCTTCTCTCATCCTCTACTCAGGCAGTTTCTGAGAGGAATTAAAAATGTAAAGCCTCCAAGGAAGCCACCTTTGCCTACATGGGACCTTAACTTTGTGCTGGAAAAGTTAACACTTCCCCCTTTCGAACCAGCAGCAACAGCAGAATTACAGTTCTTATCTTGGAAAACTGCTTTCCTGCTTGCGATCACTTCAGCAAGAAGGGTTTCTGAATTACAGGCATTAATGGCAGTACAGCCCTTCCTTATCTTCCATCAGGATAGAGTGTCCTTGAGAACTAACCCTACTTTTATGCCAAAGGTGGTCTCCAGGGTATCATTGAACCAAGCAATCCACCTACCAACATTCTTCCCCAACCCACAGAACGGGGGGGAAAGACTACTACACACCTTGGATGTGCACAGGATATTGCGCTACTATCTGGACAGAACCAAGAACAATAGAAAAACTGACCAGCTTCTGGTAGCATATGCAACAGGAATGGAAGGAAAAGCAATTTCAAAACAGACAATCTCAAAATGGATAGGAAATTGCATTAGATTTTGTTACTCTTTTCATGGAAAAGCAACTCCAGAAAACATCAGACCTCACTCCACAAGGGCTACAGCCACTACTACAGCTTTCCTACGAGGAGTGGCTACCAAAGACATTTTAGAAGCTGCTACTTGGAGCTCCGTGCATACATTTGCCAAGCATTATAATCTACCTTTATACTCCAGATCCCGAGCAGGTTTTGCAACTGCTGTTTTGCAAGGGATCTTAACTACACCATAATCATCTTAGTGCCTCCTCCCCCAGTTTGGCTATGGTATTCTACCCATATGTTAGGACTGCAGATGCATCCTTGAAGGACATAGTACAGTTTTGTACCTACCATAAATGTAGATGTCCGAGAGGTATGCATCTGCAGTCAGGATTACCCACCCTCCTTCCCCTCTGTGGTACTCCTAGGGTATTTGCCCATCTTGTAGATAGCTGGGGGAATCTATTATGGTGTATTTGTTTGTATATATGTATATACATGTTTATTTTTGTTTGCTCTCTACTGTTTGGAATCATTTGCATTTATCCAAATGTAGCCTTCCTAGAGGGCACCTGGCATCTGGGGCAAGAAACACTGAGGAAAATGGCATCGGCTGATGCCTTTATACCCAATTCACAGCAGCTATGACGTCGGGTGAAGTGCGACATCAGCCGAGGCCAGACCCAGACTTTGGAATCCGGCCGACCGAGGGGCTGCCTGAGGCAGGACAACCCATATGTTAGGACTGCAGATGCATACCTCTCGGACATCTACATTTATGGTAGGTACAAAACTGCACTTTTCCATGACTCCTCCTTAGACAAGCCCTATCAGTGGTCCTGAAAAGGGACCTGACCACTCCCCTCCTGGGAAGTTGGGGGGCATTTGTCTCTGCACCAGAGAGCCCAGCTTTCCATAACAAAACATTCCTGGGTGCCGAGAATTATATCCAGAGGTTATGTAATACCATTTTCACAACCCCCCCCCCCCAAAAGAGTGAAAAGAATCCCCAATGTTCCACCCAGTCAGAGGGAAGTAGCAGTATTAGAAATAGAAAAGCTTTTAGAAAAAGTCATCCAGGAGATCCCCTCAGACCCGAAAAGATCTAGAACCTACTCAAGATTCGTTTTAGTGCCAAAGAAAATAGGGGACTTGAGACCCATCCTTGATCTCAGCAAACTGAACCAGTTTATGCAATATTCCTGGTTCTGGATGATCACTGTTCAGTCCATTCTCCTTATGCTATGAAAGGATGACTTGATGTGCTCAATAGACCTTCAGGAGGCAAACTATTACATCACGATGAACAGGCTGTCCAGAAGGTATCTTCACTTCTGGCTGGGAGCCAGTCATTACTGGCTCAGAACCCTGCCGTTTGATCTCACCACAGCCCCCAGGGTGTTCACCAAGTGCATGCCAGTGGTGGCAGCTCACTTTAGACTGCTGGGATTCCAAGTGTTTCTGTATCTAGATGACTGGTTTCTAAGTGCCCCAACCAGGCATCTACTCTTACAGGCAAGGGATTGCTTGCTCCAGTTGTGCCTCCATTTAAACATTACAGTCAAATACAGCAAATCTCAACTCTCACCCATGCATAATCTGGAGTTCAGAGTTGCTCACCTGGCCTCTCTTCCTTCAGCCCAAATCCAGGCACTCTGATCCCATGTCTGGAAAATAATACAACAGTCTTCTCTTCCAGCTCAACTAATTTCACAAGCCTTGGGATTTTTGGCAGCTGCTGTCACTCGCATTTCTCTAGCCAGGTTTCACATGCACATTCTTCAATGGATTCTTCAACATCCTTTAACTGCTCCTGCCAAGATAATGCAGGCATGCAAAAGATGCCTTCTTTGGTGGATTCATTCCAATGAACTCTTCCAAAGGCTGTCAGTTTGTTCTTCCCTTACCCAAGGCCATGGTGACCAGAGATGCCTCCCGATTGGGGTTGGGGGGTATTTTTTGGGAAAAACAGTACAAGGTGCATAGTCCCCTGACAAGGCCTAGACACATATCAATGTGCTGGAAGTGACAGCAGTCCTTCTAGTGTTGCACACCTTTCAAGATGATCTGCCTTCCTGAATAGTTGCTATTCAGATGGACAATATGTCTGTGGTCTGATACATCAACAAACCTGGAGGGGACCAAGTCTTATCTGCTTTGTCGAGAAGCAGTGAGAGTGTGGCAATGGGTGATCTCTTCCATTCGCTTTCTAATAGCAATGCATATCCCATGGAGAGATAACATGATTGTGGACAAACTAAGCAGATCCATTCTGATACCTCACGAGTGGTCTCTCTATGTCAAAGTAGCAGAGAGAATTTTCCACTGATGTGGCCAGCCATGCTGCAACCTATTCGCATTTCCCCCTCTTAGCAGGTGCAGCAGATTCTTTGCCCTGATCCCCCAATGGGGGAGTCACCGAGAGATGTTCTAGTCACCAATTGGCCCTCCTGGCTTCTTTATGCTTTACCGACTGTTACCTCTTATTCCCAAATTTCTACAGAAAACAGATTGAAGTGCACAGTTATCCTCATTAACCCTTTTGACCTCATCAGACTTGATTCCACTTTCTCTGGCCTCGCCTTTTTGCATCCGCCCTGGCTACTAGATCCCACTCCAGACTTCCTGTCTCACCCGACATGTATGACTCATCCGAGCATAACTGGCCTGAAACTAACCACATGAGTTCTTCAGTTCCACTAATTACTGGACAGCCCAGGCTTTCCTCCCCTGTCCGTCATAGTTTATCTCCTCAGAAACTTCTGCTAGAAAGATCTACAAAAGTAAATGGATGATATTTGTATTCTGGGATCTTAACAGGGATGTGGATCCTTTCTCTGCCCCTGTACCTGCTATACTTGATTTTTCTGGCTTCAGTTTTCAGTGAAGAGGTTAGATTTTCCACTATTGAGTCCCAATTGGCTGTCATTTTAAATCTTCTCCTAGGTGAAAATAACTCTACCTTAGTGTCTTCTAAGTTGTGCAAAGCTGTTCTCAAAGGGGCCTTTTTACTCAGAACTCTAAAGAATCCTACTCCTCCTTGGGATTTAAATATTGTGCTTCTGGCCCTGACCCAAACTCCCTTTGAACCTCTATCCAGGTCAGATCTAAAATATTTGTCTTGGAAGACTGTTTTTGTTATCGCTATCACATCAGCTAGATGATTATGTGAATTCCAGGCTCTATCTTCCAACCCCCCCCTTAATAGTTTTCCACAAAGACAAGGTTTCTGTATGGACCAACCCATCCTTTCTTCATGAAGTAGCTTCTGAGTCGAATATCAACCAGGTTGTTAGCCTCCCAGTTTTCTTCCCAAACTTTTCAAATAAGGGAGAATACATGCTCCATCTTTTGGATGTGCATTAGCAATTTCGCTTTTATCTGCATAGAACCAAGGATTTTAGGAAAATGGATCAGTTGTTTCTCTTTCTGTCCTAACAGATCGGATAAGACAGTTCCCTTAGTTACACTGGCTGAATAATTAACTGATTGTTTTTATTTTCTTTGTATATACTAAAAGAAAATTCTTCCTGCATAAGCCTCATTCCATGAGGTCAATGGTGGTCTCCTCAGCCTTTGGCTTAAGAGTTTCCATAGATGATATTTTTGCAGCTGCCTCTTGGACTTGTGCTCATAATTTTATTGATCATTACAACTTGGGTTTGGTTTCCAGGAACAAAGCTGCCTTTGGCTCTGCAGTAGTCCAGAATATCCTTTTTTTTAATTTCTCCAAATCCTTTGGGTTTCTAATACCATGACGAGAATGGACCCCATTCCTAAGTCAAAGTACGATTAAAGTTCATGAAATTAGTATTGTTTCACTCATTGATGTCAGCCAACAGTGCTCTTCACAGCACCCGCAATGTGCCCAGTAATGTATTTTTCTGTAATTCATACAGAGGTATGTGTATTGGTAACATATCTAAATATGATGGTTCGTTGCTCCTTCTACAGTTGGAACTATCTTGGTATCTTTATTCCACATTGCTCTCGTTTCTGCTTGCAGATCCTGATATTTTATAACCTTGTGTCTCTCTCTATGCAGGACACTGTAGTCACTGGATGTGGCGATTTCAATGATCAGGGCTGCTCTTGTCTTTTTTTCTTGGACTACTATATCTGGTTTTCTAGCAGCTATCATTTGAATTGTTGGTAATGGATGATCCTATGTGATGTAGACTTCATTTTCTATGATGCTTTGTGGCTTATGTTTCCAGTGCTTCTCAGCCACTTCAAAACCATAATGTTTGCATAATCCCAATTGCAGCAGTCTCGCCACATTATTGTGCCTTTCAATGTACAGGCCCTCTGCCATTAGTATGTCACAACCAGCAACTAGGTGTGCGACTGTTTCCAATTCAGTTTTACAAAACCTACATTTATCTGTTTCACCCACATGTTCAATGGACTTTGTATACCAGCGTGTACGTAGACCACTGTCTTGGGCTGCCAATATTAACCTTTCATCTCTTGGTTTGAATTCACCTCTCCTTAACCATTCCTGCATTCTTTTCTGATCAACATGAGGTTCTTCCAGAAGTTTTCTATACGTGCTACTATATTTATGATTTTTCCACATTTCTTTCCTTTTCATCTGGTCCTTCACCTTATATTCTTTCCTTTGTTTCTTGGCACATTCAGTTGCTGTCTGATTTTTATCTACTTCTGGTTTGATTTCCATTCCTGCTTGACGGCGATATGCTTCTGCTAGGTTAAACGTAGAAGTCATCTTAGATTAATTTTCCTCATGTTTCAAAACTACTACTACTACATTTGGGTCTTGAGAGGTCAGCAGATATGTGTGAAATCCCACGACTGCAGATCTGTACATGTAATTAATTTCAAGGAGGCCCATCCCTCCTTCGGAATGGGGAATATATAATCTTGGTATGCACTAATTTTAATAGATCATCTGGTGAGCATGAAGCATCCTTGTTTTAATATCTAATCTGTCCAACACATTTTGGGGCCAATCAATCACTCCAAAACTGTAAGTTAGGACAGGCAGAGCAAATTGGTTTATAGTTTGGGTTTTGTTCCTGGACGTCAACGCTGTTTTCAGGATTAATTTAAGTCTTCTAAAGTACTCCTTACTAATTTTTATTCGCATTTGTTCATGTTTTATTGCCTATCCTTCATCAATTCCCAAGTATTTATACACTCCCTCTTGCTCAAGTACTTTTATATCACATTCTTGTCCCAAACTGTTTTCCTGGTGCTGCAATTTTCCTGCTTTAAAGGTTGATTTTGCACATTTATCAAGGCCAAATGACATTCTAATATCTGAAAGTTTTAACAACCTGCAGTTGTGCTGTCAGTTCCTCGTCTGATGAGCTATACAGTTTTAAATAATCGACAAAGAGAAAATGAGAAGTCTTTAGACTTTGTTGTTTTCTAGGAGCCACATTGCAGCCATGGTCTAAGCTGTTAAGTAGAGAGCTTAATTGGTTAAGGGCTAGGCAGATTAGTAATGGTGACAGAGAGTCACCCTGGAATATCCCCCTTTGAATTTTTATCCCTGGGATAGTAATTTGTCCTTTATCATGATTTAATTTCATAGTAGTCTGCCATTGTTTCATGGGCAGTTTAACATAGTCAATCAGTGTAGGATGTATACATTTTTAAGCACTCTTTTTTTATCCATGAATGTGGGATACTTATCAAATGCTTTTTTGTAGTCAATCCATGCCATACTTAGATTCTCCCCCTTTCTACAGTTCTCCACTGTGATTTTATTTAACATCAGATGATCCTTTGTTCCATATGACTTTCTTTTATTGCCCTTTTTGTTCTACTGCCATAATTGAATTTTCTTCTAAATGACTATAAACTCTGTCACCATCATTTCCCATGTATAGCTCAGACGTCGCTGGTAGGCAAGTTATTGGTCTATAAGTTTTGGGGTAGCTTGCAGGTTCATCATTCTTAAGTAGGAGCATTGTTTTACTTGTTGCTAGCCAGGTTAATGTCTGTTCAGGATGCGCATATAAATAGTTCTTACTCGTGGTTAAGTCTTCGTGCAAAGATGTCAACACTTTTAACCCAAACGTTAGGTACTGCGTCTGGGTGTGGTGTTTTCCAATTAGAGGCTTTTCTTAACTTTGTTTCAATCTCTCTGGCTGTTACTTCATCCCATTTCATCTCTTGTACCTTTAAACTTCTTATTCTTTCTTTTACATTTTTTTATCCATTTAGCATCTTTGTTGTGTTCCACAAGATCTTCATAGATAGTTCTCCAAAATGTATCTATTTCTTCTTTTTTTTGGCAGTCTTTCAATTCCTTTTACCTTGTTTCCCAATTCTCTATAAAACTGTTTTGGATCATCACTAAATTGCTTATTTTGTACTTTTCCTTTTTATTTATCTGTGTATCTTCTACGTTTTTCTGCCATTGCTGAAATTTTTAGTTTATTTACGATAGTGCATGATAGATCCTGGTTTGTTATAATACTGCGCACTGCTTTTATCACATCTATCTTTTAGTATTTTTGTGAATCTATTCCCTCTTCTGTAGTCTTCTAACAGTGACACTTCTTGTCTTAATTGCTTTATATATTTCTCTATTCGATACTTCCATGATGATATTCGATTTCTCCCCTTCCTTTGCCTCACTACCCTGTACTCTTGTGTTAGAACTTTATCAGTTATTAATTTAACCGCACAGTAACATATCTTGTTTACTTCTGTTATATCGCATGGATCTCTATGGACAGTCCTAATTACTGTGTTCATTTGTTTTATCAGACGTCTGACTTTTGGGGTTTTATTGACCTCCTGCAGTCTGTTTCTTTCATTGGTTTTAATATATCTATCTTTGTCCATTAAATCAAGCATCTCAACTCTTCCCTTAGTTCATTTATTTCCAAACTTAAGGGCACATCTTTTGTTTTCCACTTCCTGCTGGCATTCTACAGAAAGTTCTATAGCATCATCCTGTGCCATCTGTTGTTTTGTCATATGGGAACTCACTGGTTTATCACTCCTCTACATTGACTGCCTCAGAGTTTCTGCAGTCTCCTGTCCCTTCCTTTGCTATGTAGCTTTAATTGAACATTTATACTGGTTTCCTGTGGAAGGCTCCAAAATATCTTGATATGGCACCTGACCAATTGCTTCCTTTTCCACTGGTTTCCCCTTAAATTGGATATCCAATTACTATATCCTGTCGGAGTGCTTTCTGAGTTAAATTTTCTACACTGAATCCTTCACTTTGCAGGTGCTCCATAACCTCAATTTCTATTTCTTTAACTTCTCCATTAGTAATCTGCTTTTCTACTTTTCCTTTATGTCTTCTTATTTTTTGTATTGTAAAGTTTTCCATGTCCCGATTCCTTTGCTTGTATTTCTCTTCAAATATTTTTGGTGCTGCTCTTTTTGTATTGGTTAATTTTGCTTTCTCCTTGGCATAAATATTACATCATATTAACTCAGCACGTAAAAATCTACTGCCAATCATTAGCGGACCGGAGTTCCGCTGTGGCGACCCCTAACCGGGAAAAGCCGAAAGACGCAAACATTACATCATATTAAATCTCTTTTTCTTTCCCATGTCCATATTCCTTCTTCAGATGTCTCCTGATCTTCCTGCTTCTTCTTACTTTGGTGACTCACTCCATCATGCTGTGATGCAGTCTTTGTTAGACTTTCTACATTAAATCCTTCACTCCGCAGACACTCCATAACTTCAACTTCTATTTCCTTAACTTCTGTTTTACTAATCTTCTTTTCCACATTCCATCTTTGTGATATTAATTTTCTTATTTTGAAATTTTCCATATCTGGATGCCTTTGCCTATATTTCTCTTCGAATAACTTTGTGACTGCTTTCTCTATATTAGTTAACTTTGCTTTCTCCTTTGCATAAATATTGCACCAGATCCAAATCTCTCTCTCTCTCTCTTTCATATATCAATATTTCTTTTTTATACTTTTCAGAAATGTCTAGGTTTTGTTGTTTATATTTTCACACTTCTTCAGATGCTTCTTTTTCCAAACAGATAAAAGTTTCTTGATCTATATACTGTTTTTCAAAAATCTGTTGTATTAATGAACGCAAGTTTTTATTTGAAGCTTGTGACAGTTTTTCCTCTGAAAGTTATTTTTCTTTTCTCTAATTTATCTCTTAATCTCCTTGTATATCCCCTGTCTGGAAATTCCGAGCTTTTTGCATAATAGTCATCATCATCATATTTCGGCTGTTTCCGTTTGGGGTAGCCACAGTGGATCACCTGTTTCCATTTCTTCCTGTCCTCTGCATCCTACTCTGTCACACCAGCCACCTGCATGTCCTTTCTCACCACATCCATAAACCTTATCTTAGGCCTTCCTCTTTTCCTGTTACCTGGTAGCTTCATCCTTAGCATCTTTTTCCCAATATACTCAGCATCCCTCCTCAGCACGTGTCCAAACCAACGTAATCTTGTCTCTCTGGCAATGTCTCCAAACCTTCCAACCTGGGCTGACCCTCTAATATACTTATTCCTAATCCTGTCCACCCTCATCACACCCAGTGCAAATCTTAACATCTTTAACTCTGCCACATCCAGCTCAAACTCCTGCCTTTTTGTCAATGCCACTGTCCCCAACCCATATAACATAGCTGGTCTCACTACCCTCTTGTAGACCTTCCCTTTCACTCTTACAGGTACTCGTCTGTCACAAATCACTCCTGACACTCTTCCCCACCCACTCCATCTTGCCTGTACTCTCTTCTTCACCTCTCTTCCACACTCACCATTACTCTGAACTATTGACCCCAAGTATTTAAACTCATCCACTTTCGCCACCTCTACTCCTTGTATCCTCACCATTCTTCTATCCTCCCTCTCATTCGCACACATATATTCTGTCTTAGTCCTGCTGACCTTCATTCCTCTTCTCTCTAGAGCATATCTCCATCTCTTCAACCCCTCAAAGTACTCTTTCCATCTCCTCAACACACACTCCTCGCTTGTGAGTATGTTTCCCTCATTATCCTTTATCACCTTTACCTGCTGCACATCTTTCTTAGCTCGGTCCCTATGTCTAGCCAGTCGGTACAGGTCCTTTTCTCCCTCCTTAGTATCCAACCTTTCGTACAACTCTTCATATACCTTATCCTTCGACACCTCTCTCTTTGCCATGCACCTCATCTCCTTATACTCCTGTCTACTTTCTTCATCTCTCTGACAATCCCACTTCTTCTTTGCCAACCTCTTTCTCTGTATACTGTCCTGTACTTCCTCATTCTACCACCATGTCTCCTTGTCGTCCTTCCTCTGTGCAGATATGATACCAAGCACCTTTCTAGCCGTCTCCCTTACTAGCTCTGCTGTAGTTACCCAGCTATGTGGTAACTCTTCACTGCCCCCCAGTGCCTGTCTTAACTCATCCCTGAATTCCCCCTCACAATTACCCTTTTTCAATTTCCACCATTTGATCCTTGGTGCTGCCCTTACACTCCTCCTCCTCCTTCTTGATCACCAACGTCATCCTACAAACCACCATCCTATGCTGCCTAACTACACTTTCTCCGGTCACCACTTTACAGTCTCCAGTCTCCTTCAAACTGGCCCTCCTACATAAGATATAATCCATCTGTGTGCATCTTCCTCCACTCTTGTATGTCACCCTATGCTCCTCCCTCTTGTTAAAATACGTATTCACCGCAGCCTTGTCCATCCTTTTTGCAAAATCCACTACCATCTGACCTTCTGCATTCCTTTGTTTAACACCATACCTCCCCATCACTTCCTCATCCCCTCTGTTCTCTTCACCAACATGCCCATTGAAATCTGCATCAATCACCACTGTCTCACCCTTGGGTACAGTCATCACCACTTCATCCAATTCACTCCAAAATTTTTCTTTCTCATCCATTGCACACCCAACTTGTGGAGCATATGCACTAACAACATTCATCATTACACCATCAATTTCCAGCTTCATAAACATCACTCTATCAGACACTGTTTTCACCTCCAAAACACTCTTAGCATACTGTTCCTTCAGAATAACTCCTACGTCATTTCTCCTCCCATCCACACCATGATCAAACAATTTGAACCCACCTCCGATACACCTAGCCTTACTGCCCTTCTATCTGGTGTCTTGCACACACAATATACCAACCTTCCTTCTGTCCATCATATCAGCTAGCTCTCTCCCTATACCAGTCATACTGCCAACATTCAAAGTTCCGACCCTCACAACCACAGTCCTAGCCTTTCTCCTCTCTTCCTGCCTTCGGCCATGCCTTTCACCTCTTCTCCTCCTTCGGCCAACAGTAGCCCAATTTCTGCCAGCACCCTGTTGGCTAACAGTACTGGTGGCGGTCGTTGTTAACCCAGGCCTTGACCGATCTGGTATGGAAATATTTACTGGTGTCTGCATGAAATGATTTGGTGAAGTTTTACGATGGATGCCCTTCCTGACGCAACCCTCCCCATTTATCTGGGCTTGGGACCGGCACAAAGAAATGCACTGGCTTTCCTTTGCTCCTGGAAAGATCTAAGAGTTTTTTCCTTTGGAACTGCTATTCCTTGTTTGACCTCCAGTTCTTTTTCTTATGCTGTCCTTTCCATTTCCTTTAAGGTATTGTTCATTATTCCTAAAGGCAGCAAACTCGATCTAATGTATATTAAGTTGATGGGGTATTATGGGTAAAGGGAAGAGCTCAAGAGTATTTGGAATCTAAAATGTGGTAGAAGCAGTTGAGTCAGATCTGAGACCAATCAGTTGAAGAATGAAAATGGACAACACAGATGGAACATTATGGTGAGTACATAACCTTTTTTTTTTTGCCTTCCCTCCACAAAACCAAATTGATCCATAGCTGTAGATTTTGATAATGTCTTTGCCATTTTCTTAGATAATCTAGATGTAAACATTTCATAATCATGATTTAAAATTGAAATTAGTCTATGTGAAGCCAGATTTGAAGGATCTGTACCATCTTTTAGTAATGCTGCCACCACAGCTCCCCCACCCTTTTAAAATGTTGTTGAACAAAAAGTGCTCCAGATCTTCAGTATTCTTTCCTCAAAACCTCCAGATTTCTACAGGAATACCATCTTATCCTGGAGATTTCACTGTTGATTGATTTATAAATAACTATTTTTATTTCATCTCTTCTTATCTTGGCTTTTAATTGCTTAGCCACGTCTTTCTTTAAACATGGCATAGTTAAGTCTTCCATAAACATTTCCACCTGTGCCTTTTCTTGATGTCTCCATTCTTGTTTTATACAGGTTTTCATAAATTTTTCCAAAGTATCTCTATCGCTGTAGGGTCTCTGGTTATTTTTGTTGTCAAAGGCTCCCTAAGTTTGCCTACAGCCCTTTATTCAACAGCTTAGGCAACAGAAAGGAAAAATCTTTTGCACACTTGAGTTATCAACAAACAGTTGTTTAACAGAAACCTTTTTAAACTCACGCATATAGAAGTGTCAATGGCTCAACACGTGGAACTATCATCCTTGGGTGCTGGAAAGTCAATGGTATATAGGTTGTATTCTAATAACAGGTGTTTAGTTTAGATGCTTTACATTGCCCCCTAACTCAGGACCACATTGAAACATGCAAGGAACTTAAGAGCACTATTAAAAAATGTATAGCAGAGTACCAAGTTAAGGTTGCTACAGATACCAAAGGAAGCTATTAATGTTTCTTTAGTTAGGTCAGGAAATTAGAATGATGCCCAACAATGCATGGAGCTCATCCATAGTAGTATCACACATTCCATTCCCAAGGATATAGCCAGTATATTGGCAGACACATTTAGAGCCGAGTTTGCCACACTTAACCAGAACAATTTTCGTGGAATCATTACAAAATTCAATGCATCTGGGCCCATTGGCCATTTACATCAGACCACTACCTACCCTTAAAACTTACCTCCTTTTATGTCAGGGTTCCACCTTGTCTTGTTTATTTACTGAAGTAGGTTTAGTTCCCTAGTTCTAGTGGGGTCAATTTTAGAACATCGAAGTTTCAAAACTTCAAATATTCTAATATCGACCCCTATTCAGCAAAAGCTGAAAACATCGAACATACAGAGCAGCAAATTTTTTCCTAGGGAAAAAAATTTGCTGTTCCAAAACACACACACAACACAAGCACACCAAACAAACAGCAATCCACACACATACACCTAAAATCTTACACCTAACCCTACACTAAACTATACACACACCACTAACTATCCACTTAGCTTAACCCTAACCTTAAGGTCCGTCACTGTCGCACACTCACCTCACCCGCACCCTAACCCACACGTCCACACAATCGCACACTTACCTAACCCACGTCTTAACCCTAACTCACCTAACCCGCCCTAACCCTCATGTCCACACAATTGCACACATACTTAACCCGCACCCTAACCCTAACTAACCTAACCCGCACTCAATCGCACACTTACCTGAACCCGACCCGTAACTTTCTACCACAATGCTGAAAATACCAAAGCAACAGAAACGGACAACCGAATTCTTTCCCTAGGAAAAAAATTTGGTTTTCTGTTGCTTCGATATTTTCAGCTTTCGCTGAATAGGGTTGATATTAGAACATTTGAAGTTTTGAAACTTCGATGTTGTAATATAGACCCTTCTAGTGTTAGTGTGAATGTCTGATTTGTGCAGATATAAGAGCTCTTGGTTGGTCTTGGTTTTCTGTTGCAGTCTTTCATGATGATGACTGAAGCAGTTCTCAACAGGAGAGTAGAATGCTTTCATTGTTGAAGTGGGAGATTGAAAGGGCTTACTAGGTTTTGGAAAGAGGCTAATGGTCTGCAAGTGAAGAAGAAAAAAATATATGTAATAAAAAGCATTTGTGAGACTGCTACCTGAAAGTATATTTTGTATTGTAAGCTGGATGCTTGTTTCGAGAACCAGAGGAAGATCTGTTACAGATCTCCTTCATGGCATGTTACAGACAGCATTGTTGTATCCGGGAATGGGTGGGACACTGGATGTTCTTCGTGTTTCACTGTTGCAGTCATTACATTTGAGTAATCCTGCTGGCAAGTTGCCCTCAGTCGGCCTGAATTCCAAAGTCCTGGGTCGGCTGCTGTCACCCCTTCCCTGACTTCAGGTCATCAGGGGTATAAAAGATGCGTCCGACTCCATTTTCTTCAGTCTTTCTTGCTGCGCGGTGCCTGAAGCAGAAGCAGTTCGCAAGTGCCGGTCAGCCGACTGACTCCTGAGATTTTTGTGTTCGAGTTTCAGATCCGAAGTCTTCAATAAAGCCAAGTACCTCGTTGGGGAAACTTTTTTCTTGCACCAGACCGATGTCAGTTAAAGTTAATAATTGTATTTCTTCTGGAAAGCAAATACCTCATAAGGACTTTCATTCTTATGTATTCCTTGCCTAGGCCCTGATCACAACTTTGCTGTTTGTCGGTTTTGTGCTAGATTTAACCAACGCACTATTAAGCGTCGGTATTATTTTGCTTTAAACTATTTTGGAAGCCAGTTTAATAATCCAGAAATGTCGTTGGATAGCCATCCAACTACCGGAGTTCACAAAAAACACAAAGAAAAGGAGAGAGATAGACGACAGAGGCCCAAAACCGATGACGAAGCTTCTCCTAAGCCAGTCGCCTGTTCTCAGTCAGGTGCTTTTGCAGCCCCTGATGCCCGCTACTTTAGAGTCGCAGCCCACTGCCGACTCCCACGTGGAGTCGGCCATGCCACTGGAAACTCAAGGTATTGGAGCCTCGGATACTATTCCTTCTGATGGGTCCAGAGCCGCTGAGCAGGCACCGGCTTCTGAGGGTGTATTCAGACCTAAACATCTTTACATTAAGCCAATCTCAGCTTCTAAGGCAAAGACTAAAGTACCTTCTAAAGCAAAGAAACAAACTCAAGAGCCATGTGGACAGGCCTCTTTGCCCAAAAAACAGATGCTCAAAATAGCCGAAGACTTAATTACCTTGATTAAGGGTTCCCATCCCCCTCCTGATAAGAGGCCTAGGCAAGAGACTGACTATGAATTTTCAGATCAAGTCTCTATTTCTTCTGATTCTTCTTCTGATCAGGAATGTTCTCTTCCCCCCCATGAGGATTCTGATGCTGAAGAATCTATACCTTCAGCTTCTCAACCCTGCTGCAGACCCAGAAACTATTCCACAGGGTACCAAAGGAGTTAAGGCTTCCGCTGCAAAAAACCCTACCCCCTCTAACAGAGATTCTAGGGCACTGGATAGATGGGGAAAAAAGGTTTACACATCTGCTACCTTGGCTATAAGGGCCTTAAACTGTCAGTTTCATATGCTCAGATACCAGCAACATGTCTGCATAAACAGAAAATGTTATTAAACTCTTTATGTGCAGAAAACAAGGAAATGCAGTATTTATTGCATGTAGCTGAACAACTTGGAAAGCGTACTTTGCATTGTGGTTTTGATTCTTTGGAGGCCTCCTGCAGGGCCGCAGTTACGGGTTCTGTAATTAGGAGGCATGCTTGGTTAAAGGAACAAAATCTGCCTGATCATGTCAAAGTTAAATTATTAGATGCACCTTTACAGCATGATACTTTGGTTGGTGTTAAGGCAGAGGAGGTGTTAAAGAAAATGGAGGACAAAACTAAATCTATGCAAACTGTCAAAGATTTTTTCAAGTACAGCCACCTAGGTTTAGTAGACACTGGCCTACAAAGAATTGGTCCTTTCCTGCATCAAACAGACCTGAAAGGGGCAGATCCAGATGCCCTAGAGGCAGATCCCAGGCGCAAGGTTCTGACAGGTCAAAGCAATGGGGTGCTTCTACCTCCATAAGTTGGAGAAGACAAATCACAACCATACAGGAAACAGTCCCAATGACTTCCCCCTGCTGGCACCAAGCACTTACCTTCTGGCAACACCCTCAGGGGGAAAATTAGCACTTTTTTCTCAAATTTGGCACATTATAACCCAGGACAAGTAGGTTCTAAATATCGTGTCACAAGGGTACAAGTTCCATTTCCATACCCTGCCAAAGGCAAATGGCCGGCCAGATCTGCCAAAAAAATCAATGGGCAGAGGCACAAAAACAAGTCTCATCCCTCATGGACATGGGGGTCATTCAACAAGTACCAGAGCAAGAGCAGGGACAAGGATTTTACTCGACTGTTCTGGTACCCAGAAAGGACAAAACCTGGAGACCAATACTGGACCTGTCTATTCTGAACACATTCCTGGATATACCAAAATTCAAAATGACTCTGCAGCAGCTTCTGCCCATGCTGGGCAGGAACGCTTGGCTGGTGACTCTAGACCTAAAAGTGGCATACCTGCATGTCCCAATCAGACAATTATGCAGAAGATACCTCAGATTCAAGGCTGGCTCAATGCTTTACCAATTCTGTGCACTGCCCTTTGACTTATCTACTGCACCCAGGGTCTTTACAAAGTGCCTGGCACCAGTAATTGCATTCTGCAGACAAAGAGGAATACAAATATATCCTTAGTTGGATGACTGTCTAATTCAAGCAGAGAACAAGGATATTCTTCTACAGCATCTAGCGTTTGTGAAAAGACATCTAGGGTACACAGTCAACGAAAAGAAATCAAAACTAGTACCTTTTCAAGAGATAATATTCCTGGGTGCAAGCTTAAATACAGCTGCCCAGATGGCTTATCTCACGCCAGACAAACAAAGGCAACTGGCGACCTATTTCAAAATGTTGGCAACAAAGGCCCAGATATCTGCAAAAAAAAATTCTGCAGGCTTTGGGCTGCATCCTACTAATTCCATATGTAAGATTGCATGTGAGGAAACTTCACTGGTACCTAAAAAGTGTTTGGACTCAACATTGCCACAGCCTGGAAACAATGATTACTCTCATTCCCTGCCTACAGCAGGAGTTTCAATGGTGGGCAAAGGCTTGTCACCAAAACAAGGGACATCCATTCACATTACCCCCAGCCAGGCAGACATTAACAACAGATGCATCAGATTATGCTTGGGGGGTCCACATGGCAGGAAGATGCATTCAGGGCACATGGTCCCCAACCCAAATGCATCTACTTATCAATCAAAAAGAGATGCTAGCTGTTCAGAATGCCCTGACAGCCTTCAAGGACCTACTTCATCCGGGACAACTACTGATAAAGATGGACAACACCACGGTCATGTGGTATATAAACAAGCAGGGGGGCACACATTCTTACCCCCTTTGCAGACTAGCCATGACTTTGTGGGACACAGCATTAACTTACCAAGTACATCTGCAGGCTCAATTCCTTCCAGGAAGGAAAAATACTTTGGCAGACAAACTAAGCAGAAACCTCATGGATCCCCACGAATGGTAGCTGGATCCACAAGTCTTCAGCATAACAAGGAAATGGGGATGCCCGGACATAGATCTATTTGCCACCCCTACCAACTAAAAAGATTCTGCACAAGGATTTATCACAGACAAGCATGGAAAGTGGACGCCCTATCTTTCAGCTGGAAAAAACTATCAGTGTATGCCTTTCCCCCACTGCCTCTCCTCCCCCAAGGTACACCTAAAGGTCAGACAGGAGAAGCCAAAAATGATTCTGATTGCCCCAGACTGGCCCCGTCAGTACTGGTTTCCGATCCTAAAGAACTTGTCTCAATGCCCAGCTTGGACCTTACCTCAAATACCTCATCTACTGTCCCAGCAAAACAAACAGATCCTGCACAGCCAGTTCAGGACTTTAAACCTGGCAGCATGGCGGATAATGTAGTCATACAAAACACACCTCTCAGTAAAGCTGTGATGGATGTCATTTTGGAGGCCAGAAGGCCTAGTACTAGAAAATCTTATGCTGGAAAATGGAAGAGATTCTGTGCTTGGAACCAGGAACAAGGAACTGATACAGCTGTGCCAAATATTCCTCAGATTTTGCAATACTTAACTGAGATGCTGGGCAAAGGCCTATCTTTTTCATCTATTAAAATTCATGTTTCTGCCATTTTGGCTCATTACAATACAGAGCCACCAATCTTTTCTCATCCCTTATTAAAACAGTACCTCAGAGGAGTCAAACATTTAAGGCCTCCAAGGAGATCACCAATGCCTGCATGGGAACTCAACTATGTCTTGGAAAAACTCACCCTGCCTCCTTTTGAGCCAGCTGCTACTGCTGATATAAAGTTTTTATCTTGGAAAACAGCTCTGCTCTTAGCAATAACTTCTGCAAGACGAGTTTCAGAGCTACAGGCACTCATGGCTGTGGAACCTTTTATCATTTTTTTATCCAGACAGGGTCTCTCTCAGGACAAACCCAACATTTATGCCTAAGGTGGTTTCCAGTGTAGCTGTTAACCAAACTATTCATCTGCCAACTTTGTATTCAAATCCACAGAACAAGGGGGAGAGAATTCTGCATTCTTTGGACGTACACAGACAGCTTAAATTCTACTTGGAACCAAAGTTTTCAGAAAGACAGAGCAATTACCAGTGGCATGTGCTGCAGGATCACAAGGAAAGGCTATCTCAAAGCAGACTATTTCAAAGTGGATAGGCCACTGCATTCATTTCTGCTACTTACACCGTGGCAAGCCAGTGCCTAAGGGCATTAGGCCACATTCAACCAGAGCTACAGCCACTTCAGCAGCCTTTCTCAGGGAGTACCAACCAAGGACATTTTAGAGGCTGCTACTTGGAGTTCAGTGCACACCTTTACAAAGCACTATCATCTTCCACTCTACTCTAAATCCAGGGCAGGCTTTGCCATTGCAGTTCTGCAGGGCCTCATAGCCACTCCTAATGCTATTTAGCTCCAGCCTCCCAACCAAAGCTTTGGGATTCTACCCAAATGTAATGACTGCAACAGTGAAACATGAAGAACATAGTACAGTTGTGTACACTTACCATAAATGTAGATGTTCGAGTGTATTCACTGTTGCAGTCCAGATTACCCACCCGCCATCCCCCTTTTCTTCTGATGGAACCTATCTTTCCTTCTCTGATTTGTACATCCTATGTGGTGAATTTGCTTGTAGATGAAGGTAAAGTTTATATTGGTGCATGTATTTACATATATTTATATACATTTTGGCTACCCTTTTAGGGGTCACCTGACATGTGGGGCAAGAAAAACTAAAGAAAATGGCGTCGGCCACATCTTTTGTACCCCTGACGACCTGGCATCAGGGAAGGGGCGATAGCAGCCAACACTGGACCCAGGACTTTGGAATTCAGGCCGACTGAGGACAACCTGCCAGCAGGATTACCCAAATGTAATGACTGCAACAGTGAATACACTCGAACATCTGCATTTATGGTAAGTGTACACAACTGTATTTTTCCTCTCTTTTTAGCCCTTCAACATTGATTGTTATATTGAAGATTGTGCAGTTATGAGTACATCAAGCACACCTGAAACAGGTTTTGATATTTTCTTTTGTTGTCCATTAGATTGTTTGCTCTTTTTCATTATAAGGATATTTGTTTTGCTGAAAATTATATAGTTTTGTTAAAATTGCACAGGTTATTTACCTTTTTCTCTGTTTTGTGATACTCTACCCTGATTGATTTATGGGCAGTAAGAGCTTTTTCACAAGAACATTTTTTGGCATGCTACTTTGGTTTGAATTCTTTGAGAGCTGTTAAAGAGTAGTGCAAGTCTGTACATTGTGTTCTTTTGTAGTCTGACTCCCCTTAACACCCATGTCATGTGACTACAGCTTTTGGTTTGTAGTTAGGCAGGATCTCCATTCTTACCAAATGCAGCTGACTTCCAGTCATTTTACAATTCCTGCAGCATTGATCCTTGTAATGAAACATCTGCCATTATAGTGCATGTGGTACTTGCGTATTATCGCATACAGATTTTTGCAGGTGCGAAATTCGGAATCTTCAACTGAAACCAGGCCGTGAACAACTGTAATGTGTTATTGAAAGTCCTTATTGCAAACAAAAGCTTTGTGTTACCTTCAGGAACACAAAATAATTACAAAATCCTCATCCTGATTTGTGTGCATTACAGATGCATGCTGTAATTGTCATGGCTCCTATCGTACTGACAGATGGAATCTGTAAGTACTGATTTCTCCACTTTCGACAAAGGGTATAACATCAAGTTTTCCTTAGCCTGAAATCAACAGCAGCATAGTCTTACATAGCTTTAGTTCAGGAGAAATTATTTTTGATTATGTTAGTGTGACATTTGTTAACCTGGTTAGTCCAAGTGGGTACAGAGTAGACCCTTTCTCACCAGAGAACCAAGGAGAAAAGTTCCACCAAACTGTCACATACATTACATTTAAATAAATACAGGAGAACAAGGTAATCCCAATAACCAATTTGACCAAAACTGTAATAAGTTGTGCTTGTATTTATGGGGATGATTACACTGACTTACATTGTTTGTTGGGTGCAGCAGTTAACATGTAATATAACAGTCCGTAATGACAGGTGCTTTGCGCAAGTCTTGCTTTAGGAAGTATATTTATACCAGCTTAGTAACGGTGTGTAATTCATAATTTTTTTAGAGGTTTAAAACATTTGCTGTCATATGCAGTCAGTAATGATGAAGTGAACAGCAGTATAGGTTTACTTCACGAAAAGTAAGTCAGATGTGGCTCTTTTTCTGGGAATTACACAATGTTACAAATCTGGTTGCAATAATACACAAGTACTGTGCATGCTGTCACGCTTCTCTTTTAGCTGAACCTGTGTAATTAAGGGCAGACTCACAGGTTATTGTAAAACAAGGTATTGTCTGTTTAGCTTATACATTATAAAAGTGAAAAATGCAACCTGTATAGTCGTTATAAAATTGAAAGTCTGTTGAGATTCCAAAAATATTTTGGGTGTTTTAGCTTAGAAGAGCATAATGTTAGTGTGTACCTGTGAAAATCATGTAATCAGGGTATATATAAGTAAAACTAAATAATTAGCAGTCTATCTTTTATGAATTGCACTATGTTGAAATGAGTAATTTGTCTTCATTGCTATGTCGAGTAATCTGTATCACCATATAGTTGCCCAGCGTGATAGAAGTTACTAAGGTTTTTAACTTATTTTTCTCATTCCTGTTTCTTTTCGTTGCTTTATAGAATGCTGTGTAGGGTACTGGTTTTATTAGACATTATTCAGTTTACCTTCCCATTGGTTCGGAGTTTTTCACCTAAACATTTAAAGATCAAACTTTTAAATGAACAGGAATAAAGTATCTAAATATTGAATACTGGCTATAGTAAATTCACTAAACTAGACTGTTTAATATTAAATCTTGCAGGCAGGCTGTGTTCATTTTCCACATACGGCCCCATGTGAGGTCCGAGTGCTTATGCTGCTGTACTCTTCCAAAAAGAAAATCTTCATGGGGCTCATCCCCAATGACCAGGGCGGCTTTGTGAACGGCATTAGACAAGTCATCACCAATCACAAACAAGTCCAGCAGCAAAGAAATGTAAGTCATGCTTCTCAAAATTCTTCACTGTGCAAGTGCTTGGAGTATACTGGCCCTTCTCTAAGTTTTGTAGTATGGTAATGCACAAAATTTCTTTTGTTAACTTAATACACTGAGTTTTACAAAAGGAAAACAGCTCACTTTCTTTGCATCTGTATACACATTTCTTCAGGTGAGAAGTTGCTTTTAATAATCCTGTTTAGTTTTTGCAGGACCACAGTACGATATATGTGGCTTGTCTTCATCTTGAGTTCAGCATGTTGTTTACTGTATATGATAGTTTAGGCATGTGCTTAATATCAGCTTCTCAGTGCAATGCACAAAAAAATTAGTTGCAGTAAGTTAGAATTCCATTATTTATTTTTTGTTGGCAAAGTTGGTCAACACGTCTGTGTTTTCTTTGTAAGAAAGACTATGAGACGGTATTTATGTGCATGCAGACAGTCAAAAAGGGTTTCACACCAACACAGTTTTGTCAGTGATCAGTACAGCTAAGAGTGATCTTGTTGACAAAATCACTCTTGTTTAATAGCATGGGGATGTATTCAAGATTAGGCATGTGTCAGTTTAGTCATATTTTTTGACAGTGGATACTTTACAATTTAGAAATAACTTCAGTGTGTTTTACTTAATATGATATCTTAATTTTGTGCATTTGCTGTCTGTGGGGAAAATATATGTTTTGTGTTTTTTTGTGTGTGTGCTTTTTAGTAGTACTGAGTTATTTCAGATTCTTAACAAAAAAGTGTTCTCACTGATGCAGTGAAGCAGTAGTTAGGGCTCCAGGCTCATTTCTTCTATCCCTTTTTCATAAGCAACATTGAGTAAATTTGCTGTACAGGCGTATTCCAAGCATTTGGTTGTAAATGGTAGATCTGACTTCAGTGATATTTTGCTGCAGGCACCTATTAGAATTTCTGCTGATAAACCCCAGCTTGGTGAGTTCTGAAATTTCTCTGTCTTTCAGTCTGTGATGCATGTGCCTCGTGCCCATTCTAGACATTGCTCCACAGATCTTTTTCCTGCTGCCCACATAATTTGGACCTTTATCCCAGTATACTTCACAAGAAAGCTTTTGCTTGCATCTCTTGAACCAGTTGCCAGATCATTAGCCAAACCTGCTGCTGGGGGGAGGCACATAACATGAACTGTTACTGATCCAAACACAAAGGGCCCGATTTTAAAAGTTTTGCTCTCAGTGTAAATGACCACTTACATCGAGAGCAGGGCTTTTGAAATCTGGCCCCTGATGTAAGCCTTTTTTGAGATGGGCCTTACATAGAAGTAAATTACTTCTGCTGAGAGCTGGTCTTTTGGAATCAGGCCAGATTTACACTTGGCACAACTGTTTTGGAATCCGGCCCAAAGTGATAACTCTAGCACAGTGTTTATTAGGCGCCTAGAATGCAGAAGACAGCTTGGTTCTGCAAAATGTGTCTTCTTTAGCATATAACTATTATAATACCTTCTTTCCTTTAAGTAATCATAATGCACTCTAAGACCATGAACAGATGTATTCCATTTCCAAAAAGTGTAAAAGAAATTTAGAAAAAGCAATAAAAGATTGTTGCACATTAAAAATATAATCGATAAGAGGTAGTAGTTTATAAATCAAAGAGAACAACTATGTGTACTTATAGCAGTTAAAACTGTTAAACGGCATTCAGAAGATAATTCAGAGCAGCATCTAGTGGTAATATACTTGTGTAACATATGAACAGTAAAATTCAAGATGCATCATTTAGTCTAGGTGAAAACAAAGAGCATGTATTAATGATCCTTTATTTCTCTTTTTTAAACACACTCTTTGACCAGTGTGCATGTTTATAAGAAAGTTAAATATGGCATTTTAGGCATGTGTGTGTCTCTATAAAGCAGTATTATTTATTTGCATTTTATGTTGCTCAAATTTTCAGTTATATTCTATTTGTGTTTATTTCATTAATACATAATAAGAGCTCAGCACTCCATACATTACACCTCAAGATTCCTAGTTAAAGAATCATTTAATTGCAACGAGCCTGACTATTTGACAAATTTTCTCCAGGAACAATGTTCATATGGCAATGAGACCACCACCCTATCTTTAGTGCTGTTAAATAGGATGACCGTTTTTTGTGGGTTTATAATTACATTTTCATTTTTCTGTTAGAATTAACCATAGTTCGTGTTTCAAAAAAATTGGCTAGTAATTAACATATTTTAAATACAGTACTATCAAAGATGGCGATATACAAAATATAGTGCTGCATCAAGTTCTCCTTGGGTCTGTTATGTTGTAAAACATGTTTATAGGTTCATAGATTCATACTAGACTAACTGCCCTTGTGGGCCATTTTAAGCCTAGCCGATTACCCCAAGTGAGAATCAATGTGATTTAGAAATGCTTTTCACTTCGTTTCAGACCTCTTTAACATATTGTGTATCATGCCCTTTGTGTATAACTCTATGTCCTATGTTAGCAGATGTGTGTTCATAGGTGCTTTCATTTTTACAAATTCTCCTTAACCTAAGCAACTGTGATTTGGGATTATTTTGCTGTGTAAAATTAGGGTGATTGCTACTGTGGTCTAATAACATACTTGTAGAAAAAGTGCTTATGATATGCAGTGGAAACAGCAGAACCATCCAGGGTCTTAATGATGGCTATATCTAAAAAACTGAAAAATTTATTTTTTATTAGAAGTTGTGTATGGTATCTATTGGAGTTCATTGCCCAACAGTTTAAACAATGAAATTATTATTAAAATAGAAAACATCCTGTTAGTACAGTTTGTCAACTCTTATTGAGGAATCAGAATTCACAGGCATAAAGTTGTGAGAACTTTACTCAGTGTCTGGGAGTCTCAAACTTTTAACTTTCCTGCCAGGTATGAAATATTCATATATAAAGAAGTAACGTCAATTGTTTACGTGTACTAGATATGATATTGTCCATTTCATAATGCATCACGAATGGGTATTTGGATCCTTCCTCAGATCCAAGCCGGCCATTTCTCAGACATAGGATCTGAACCTAAACTCCTCCCTCTCCCATGATGCCTCATTCCCTTCAAACCCTCAGATCTCGTTTGCCACCATTATGGTCAAGACACGATTCTGAGCCTCTGCATCCAGGGTACTTATTTTGCCCTTTTTGGCTATTCTTTTTTCAAGAATTTGTCTCTATTTTCTTCTATTTTTCTCCTTTTATAGTTGGGATGTATTTATACCTCCCCTTCCTTCACGCTACTGGTAGTTTTTCAGTGGTGTTAGTCCTTCCTGCACTTTCCAGGTTTCTCTTTCTTTTTCTCTATCTCTTTCCTTTCTCTGTATGTGTGTGTGTGTGTGTGTGTGTGTGTGTGTATATAAATATATATAAATATATATATATGTATATATATATATATATATATATATATATATGTATATACATATATATATATATATATATATATATATACATAAATATATATATATATATGTATATAAATATATGTATATATATATATATAGATATATATATATATATATATATATATATATAGATATAAACTTTCCCTTTATCTTTCAGTTGTTTTATGTAAGTGTTAGTGTGTGACTGGCCTCTCTGTGTTTGCATCTCTACATGCATGTGGGCATGTGTCTTTTAAATATGTTAGACAGACCAGAGAAACCCACAGGGTTTAAAAGATGTGCCTTTTGTGGGCATAATATTCCCCCAGTGTTGATAGAACATTATACACGCTTCTTGGACGATATTTTTATAGTGCTAAGAGATGATGAAGCTTCATCTACTATAACTTTCCAAGCAATGAACAACAGTACCAATTTCTTAAAATTTACATCAAATTTCATTAAGGGAAACTATAGCATATTTAGATGTACTGTTGAAAAAAGATGTTGCACTAAATGTGTATACAGCATCTATATATCGAAAATCAACTTACTGTAATGCATTTTTGCTTTATAAAAGTGCACACCCATTCAGTACAAAAAATCAGTTGTAAAAGGGCAGCTCGTAAGAGCAGCCAGAATGGTGACAACAGATGAAGATTTTTGCACTGAATGCCAGAACTTAACTGAAATGTTCTTGCAAAGAGGTTACCCCACAGGTTTTGTTAATGAAGTGGTAATAGAAGTGTCACATAAACGTCAGACAGATTTTTATAAACCAATAGTTTGTTTATGTGGAACTAGCACCACAAATACAGAAAAGGATTTAACTATGGAGGCGAGGTTAGTAACATCTACCACCCATACAAACATATTTTCAAGAGAAGGTGGTCAGTATAATAGTAGATCTGAAGTAGTTGACTTCATTTGATCAGCAACCTGTGGGTATCGGATCCGACCCGGCAGCTTTCCAAGCTAGAGATCCAAGCTCCTCCCCCTTACCCATAATACCCTGCTACCTCCCTCCAGTCCCTAGATCTCGTTTGCCGCGGCTTCTTGAAGCACGAGTGATGAGCTCCTGGCATTTTGTGAGTGATTTAATAGGGTTTTTGGCTCTGTTTTTTTCTCAAACAAAATTGTGTGTGTGTGTGTGTGTGTGTGTGTGTGTGTGTGTGTGTGTGTGTGTGTGTATTAATCGACCCTTAGTTTATTTAGCTTAAATTGTTTTAGTAGTCAGTTAGTCTTAGTCTTTCCCTTCCCCTTATCTGTGTGTGAGGGTGTGTGTGTGAGTTGTCATGGCCAAAGGCCCTAAGGCCATATTTTCTAAATGCTCTGAGTGTGGACATAAGCTGTCTCCAGCCGATGGCCACACTCAGTGCGTTATTTGCCTGGGGGTGGCTCATCTGTCATCAGGCTGCCAGATCTGTGCTGCCTTTAACCCCCAGGCTTTGAGGGACAGGAGGACCAAGTTAATCCTTGCGGGCCTTTTGCCCACGGATTGTGCTTCATCCTCCTCTCCCTCAGTGGCACCAGCTCTAGCTGTTCAGCCAACTGTTCCGGCTCCCCTGGCCGGGACTCAAACTCCCACTGTGTCCCAGGGAGAGAGGGACTCCAGAAAGAAGGATAGGCGAGATAGAGAGAAGGAAAGAGACAGGGAGAGGCATAAGAGCCACAAGCGGTGGGCCGATTCTGCCCCCTCAGCCCCGCCGGCTAAGCAGCTCTGTTCTCCCTTGAAGGTCTCCGGGTCTTCCCCCTCTCGGCTCCGTTCTCCACGTTTCTCTCCGGAGCCGGAGGAGGAGACCCGGTCACTTCGAGGTCGTCAAGGCGGCCTTCCCGGCCAGCCTCGGTAGCTTCTTCTAGATCAACGAAGAGCCTTTCGGATGCGGACATGGACCGGATGATGCGTCGCTTCCTCCAGACCCAGATGCAGATGGGAGTGCTCTTGCCTCCCCCCTCCGGGGGGGGGGGAGCTTGGCCCCTTTCTTTGCCCCCATTGCTCCTTCTCCGATCCATTATCTGGTTTCGGAGCCGTCGGATCCAGATAGCGTTGGAGCCGGGGAGTCGGCGCCGATAGTAATCGCTACTTTTGCTGGCTGTACCCTCGAGTTTGTCGGGTCCTCTTTCGGATCCGAGCTCTCGGGGCCGTGAGCCAAGCCTCGGATCCGGAGGGGTGAGTGTGTCTTCGGCTCCGATGCGTTCGGAGCACACTTCTCTATCGAGTCCGATCGCTTCGGCTCCAGCGCCAATCCACACATCGGATCCGAACGGGCTGCTCTCGGATCCTAGGGAGAGCGGTTCACCTTCGGCCTTCGACGTCGTGGAGAGGGTCCTCTCGAGGGATTTGAGGCCCCAGGCTCGTGCTACAGATCCACCCGCCATTCCCTTGCAGACGGGCCTGTCTTCCGTCATCCGGCGCCAGGGACAGCCTGCGTCTACGTCCCAGTTGGTTCCCCTGGAGGAACAGGACCCTGTTGGGTGAGCCCTCCTCGGACAGCCCACCTCGAGGAGGTTCCTCACAAATGAAAGTGTAAAAGGAGGCACTTGGACTCCCCCGAGTACCTCACGCCCTCACGGAAGACACTGACTTGGAGGAAGGAGAAGGTTCCCCCAGGTCACCCCCCCCGAGGACATCTCCTTTGGAGACATCATGGAGATGCTGCGCATTAGTGGGGGGTGGTCAGCCCAAAAACCTTCCGCGGATGAGTCTGTGTTTCTGGAGGCATTTGACGCAGGCCCATCTACCTCTTGGGTGTCCCCTCCGGCCGACCCCCTGGTAGATCTTATAACTACCAGGGCGTAGAAGGAGCCGGACACTGAAGAGCAGATCCCCAGGAGACCAGATAAGATCCTTTGTCCCCCGACAGACAGGACGGCGTGGAGCAAAGATTCCCCAGTAGATGCCATAGTGGTGGCGGCTGCCACCAAGAAGGAACTGGCACAGGATAGTTCCCCAGTACATCCTCCCGACAAGGAGTCTCGGATGATGGACCGTATTGGAAAGCGGATGTTCACTTCAGCCACCTTCTCCGTAAGAGCACTGAACTAATTGGCACACGTGATTCGCCTTCAGCGGGATCTAATCAAAGAGTACGCTGGGTCACTCTCGGAGTCCATGACGGCCGAGGACAAACGAACCTTCTCGGCATGAATGGCCACTCTAAAGTCAGTATCCAACACTTCTATGCGGCTTCTCTCCCATGCCACGGAGGGGGCGGCTAGAGCCAGCAGAGCGGGCATCGCCTTATGGCATCATGCCTGGCTCCGTCTTTGCGATTTTGCTGAACCCTTCAAGGCATCCTTCGCGAACGCTCCCTTTGACGGTTCTTCATTGTTTGGCAAGACTGTCCGCGATATGCTACTCCAGAGCGAGAAAGACAGGAAGACATCTGCTGTCGGAATCCACTTCTCAGCTCCTCAAAGGTCCTTTTCCAGGAACCAGAGAGGACAAAAGAAGATGTGGTTCCAGACATCTCTCATTCCCATTTCTCTCCGGACCCTTCGTCCTTCAAAGGCAGGGGAGGACAAGGCAGACGCCGGCCCAAAGGCAGAGGGGGACCGAAGAATTTCGGGTCGAGGGAACCCTTTTCTGACCGACCCACGCAGCAGCCCTGAGGGGGTTGCCCAACTGCTCCTCTCTGGTGGCAGTGGGGGGGTTCTCGGAACACCTAGCACATTGGGAGTCCATCACGACAGATCGCTGGGTGCTCCGAATAATGTCCAGAGGTTACTCTATTCCCTTTGTGAATACTCCCCCTCAGTTGGGGTGCCTCCCCGATGTCCCACCCAATCAGAGGGAGGCCGCAGCTTTAGAGCTAAAAGAGCTGCTCAGAAAAAGAGCCATCCAGCGTGTTCCCCCAGGCCAGTCCTGATCAGGCAATTACTCCAGGTTATTTTTGGTACCAAAAAAGACGGGGGACTTGAGGCCAATTCTTGACCTGTCAACATTGAACCTGTCCATTGCCAAGGAGAAATTCCGGATGGTCACCATTCAGTCTGTTCTCCCCCTTCTGCAGGAGAACGACTGGATGTGCTCCATAGACCTCAAGGATGCGTACTATCACATTCTAATGAACAGGCGATCCAGGCAGTTTCTCCGCTTTCGGTTAGGGGCCAGTCATTATCAGTTCAGGGTCCTCCCTTTTGGCCTCACCACAGCCCCTAGGGTGTTCACCAAGGTCATGGCGTTGGTAGCGGCCTGCCTGAGGCTTCAGGGAATACAGGTCTTTCCTTACCTGGACGACTGGCTCCTCGCCGCTCCCACCAGGCATCTACTATGCTCAGCCAGGGATTATTTCATGCGTTTGGCCCACCTATTGGGGATCACTATAAATTTCAAAAAATCGTCCCTTCAGCCTGCTCAGGTCCTTGACTTCATAGAGGCCAGAATAGACGTGCTTCAGTCCAAGGCCTTCTTGACGTCGGACAGACTCCGCAAACTAACTCTCCATGTCTTAGCTCTTCTACAGTCTCTGGCCCCACCAAGCAGAATTAGTCCTGAGGGCTCTAGGGTCTATGGCGGCGGCCATCAACCTTTCACCCCTAGCCCGCTTGAACATGAGGGTTCTTCAGTGGACCTTCCAGGTCCAGTAGTTCATCCTTCGACATCCGTTGTACTCCCCGATTCCCCTCAGCAGGGTTTGTAGGGAATCTCTGCTTTGGTGGCTCCATTCCCGAGACCTTCAGGAAGGGCGACCCTTTTTGATGCCTCTACCCCAAGCCACAGTGACCACGGACACTTCTCGCCTGGGGGGGGGGGGGCATTGCATGGGCAGAACCGTCCAAGGCATGTGGACTGCAACAGAGACCGTTCTGCATATCAGTGTTCTGGAGATGAGGGCAGTGCTTGTAGCGTTGCAAGCTCTTCATGCCCTTCTTCCTCTAGGGACTATTGCAATTCAGACAGACAACATGTCAGTGGTCTGATACATCAACAAACAGGGGGGACCAGGTCTTACCCCCTTTGCCGAGAGGCCATGAGAGTTTGGGAGTGGGCGATATCCACCAACCATTTTCTGCTAGCAACGCACATCTCGGGTCGGTCCAACATTTTAGCGGACAAGCTGAGTCGAACTATTCTCTCGCCTTACGAGTGGTCTCTGAACCCCTTGATAGCGAAACAGATCTTCCTCAAATGGGGTCAGCCTTGCTGCGATCTGTTCGCATCGCCTTCGAACGCAAAGTTCAGCGAGTTTTTCGCTCTAATCCCTCCACTGGGGGAGAGCCCCAGAGACGCTCTAGTTCATGCTTGGCCATCCGGTCTTCTTTATGCTTACCCTCCTCTCCCGTTAATGACAAAATTCTTGCAGAAAGCTCATCTGCTGGGGGGCAAGATTATCCTCATAGCCCCATTCTGGCCTCGTCAAACCTGGTTCCCATACCTGCGGTCTCATCTCCTAGTTCCTCCTTGGATCTTAGATCCCATTCTGGATCTGATTTCTCATCCTTCAGGATTGAAAACTCAGAACCTGGACGACCTCAAGCTTTCTGCTTGGTTGATCCAGTTCCCTTAGTGGCTAGGACTCCCATCATCTCGTCTGCAGTTAAATCCATCCTGGTGGCGGCACATTAGCCTTCTACCAGGAAAGTCTACAACAGTAAATGGAAACGTTTTTCTTTCTGGGCCGGGCATAGGAATTTGGACCCCTTTACGGCTCCCATTCCAGCAGTACTTGAGTTCTTATCCCACATTTTTCATCAGGGGGCCAGTTCTTCCAACTGTAAAGTTTCAAATGGCAGCCATTTCCCACTTCCACATTGGAGACAATCTTGGTCCCTTAGCTTCCTCTAAGATCTGTAAGACCTTCTTGAAGGGCACTTTTCTTTTAAGACCTCCTGTCAAGAATGCGGTTCCTCCATGGGATCTAACCTTAGTCCTCCAGGCTCTTACTGCCCCCCCCCCCCTTTGAACCTGCACTTTTGGTTGACTTAAAGTATTTGTCTTGGAAAACTGCCTTCTTGATTGCTATTACCTCTGCTAGAAGGGTATCGAAGCTTCAGGCCCTTTGTACTAAACCTCCGTATCTTGTCTTCCATAATGACAGAGTATCCCTCAGGACTAATCCCCCCTTTTTACCTAAAGTGGCTTCCGAGGCTAACATCAACCAATCCATTAATCTGCCTGTTTTCTTCCCTAACTACCAGAACAAAGGAGAGTACAGACTTCATTCATTAGATGTGCATAGACAGTTGCGCTTTTATTTGCACAGAACAGCTGCCTCTCGTAAGTCGGAGCAGCTCCTTGTTTCCTTTGCTAAGCCATCCTTGGGTAAACCAGTAACAAAGGTGACTCTAGCTAGGTGGATATCTCACTGCATTTTGCTCACGTACAAAATTTCTGGTTGGCCTAAGCCCGTGGGGGTTTGTGCTCATTCTACCGGTTCTATGGCTACCTCTGCTGCCTTTTGGTCAAGGGTACCCTTGGATGACATTTGTTCTGCGGCTACGTGGGCTTCCTCTCATACCTTTATTTCATATTATAAATTAGATCTGATATCCAGAGGGAGGGCAGACTTTGGCTCTGCAGTGCTCCGGAATATTCTTCCTTGAGGACCACCCACGTTTTTTGGTAGCTGGGGACTCTGTCCCACAGGTTGCTGATCAAATGAAGTTAACTACTTCAGATAAAGAAGTTATGTACTCACCATAATGTTACATCTGAGTAGGTGACTTCATTTGTCAGCAACCGACCCCCCCCCCCCGTCCCCCTAACCTGTAGTTCGTTACTTGAATAATTAAGTGATTCACTCCTGGTAGGTATCAGGTAAGGATGTTCAGGTTTTGCTTGTTTGGTGCTGTCTGATAATTGGGCAAACTCGATCTGAGGACTGGAGGGAGGTAGCAGGGTGTTATGGGTAAGGGGGAGGAGCTTGGAGCTCGGATCTGTAGCTTGGAAAGCTGCCGGCTCGGATCCGGGTCGGATCCGATACCCACGGGTTGCTGACAAATGAAGTTACCTACTCAGATGGAACGTTATGGTGAGAACATAACTTCTTTTTTCACTGTAACTTTTAGTACTGACATGGTTGAAATTAAGAAAATTATCAACAAGAACTGGAACCTGTTACAAAATGAGATTGAATTAGTTAATAAGATAGGCCACAGACCTATTGTTACTTACAGGAAAGGTAAAAACTTGAAAAACTTAATAGAAACCCCTATAGTGAAGGTTGCAAGGACCCCGGGGATGTTCAAATGTTCAAACTGTAACTACTGTGGATCCATTGCAACTAGACAACATTTTTCTATAGGTAACCACAAGTATTCCATCACAGGTAGGTACAACTGTAACCACTAAAATGGTGATATACCTAGCTCAGTGCGTTCTCTGTCCTGTTTTCTATATAGGGAAAACAGAAAGTTAAAAGAAAGAATCTGTGAATACCTGTATGCTATTAGGAGGGGGAAAACAGAAAACGCACTAGCTAGGCACATAGAAATTTCACCTAACCATAAATTCACATTTAAGGTTATAGACCAGATTAGTGAAAATGTACATGAAGGACCAGCATCACTACTTTTGGAACAACTTCAAATAAATGCTAATCAGTTCCCAGGAATAAATGAAACATGCACTATTCTCCCATACTTAAAATTAAAAAGTATGTGGAGATAATTTACCTAAATTAAGTGATGAGTTTAAGGGTTAGTCCCACACCTAAAGCATTTATTTATTTACAATGGCTATATATTAACCATGGTTTTATTTTTAACATGCTTTATATTTTTATTTTTAATGCACCAGGTACAAATAAATTTACTGTTGATTGAGCAGTGAAGGATGAAGGTTTTTTATTTAGGGGGACAATGTATTATCTTCTGCCGTAGTCAGGGTTTTAACTCTGTATTTTTAACTATGGTAGAATTTTTATCAAGTGATGTGTTAATTGAACATTGTTAAGAGGTTTAATTGAGACATTGGTCACATGACTGGATTGTTGAAACATTTAAGTGTGTCTATGAAGTTGATTCTTTTATCTGATGAAGTCCAGCCACTGTGCTGGACAAAAAGCACTTAATAGAGTTTGTGGTGTTCTTACATCGGTTGCTTTTTTATGTTTGTCACAAAGACAAAGTTCCACATTGTTACAGTACAGTCCATTTTGCCACTCTTGCGCAAGGATGACTGGATGTGCTCAGTGGATCTCCAGGATGCGTACTATCATATCAAAATAGACAGGCACTCCAGGAGGTTTCTACGCTTCTGGCTGGGAGATGATCATTACCTGTTCATTGCACTGCCCTTTGGCCTCACCACAGCCCCTTGGCTGTTCACTAAGTGCATGGCAGTGGTCGCAGCGCATCTCCGTCTGCAAGGTTTCCAGCTGTTCCCCTACCTGGACGATTGGCTTTTAATGGCACTAACAAGACATTGACTACTTCTGGCAGTTCAAGTGATGTGCGTGTTTCTTCACTTGGGGATCACAGTCAACAGCCCCAAACCCATGATGGTCCTGGTTCAGGACATCAAATTTATCGAAACCCATTTGAACACGATAACACAAGTTGCTGCTCTTCCCTCACAACAGATATCATCGCACAGGCAACAGGTTCAGTATTTACTAAACACGCCATCTCCTTCAGCTCGCTCGATTTTATTAGCCTTGGGTTCCATGTCAGCTGCCATCCTTCTGGTGCTGCTAGCCAGGTTCTTCATGCAAGTTCTTCAGTGAACCCTGGTTGTTCAGTGATCCATTCGGTGTCATCAGTTATCAACCCCGATCAGGCTTACCCCAATTTGCAGACCCTCCTCTACAGTGGTGAATGTTCACGGATGATCTTCACTTAGGCAGGCCCGTTGTCCTTCCCCCTCTGGCCACAATAATCACACATGCCTCCCTCTTGGGGTGGGGGGCATTTTCATGGATGACCATCCAAGGTACATGTTCCCCCACAGAGACCAAATTGCAATTGCACATAAATGTTCTGGAGACGAGAGCAGTCCTCCTTGCATTGCAAGCTTTTCAGGACTGCCTCCCTTTGGAGACTATTGCATTCTTGTCAGACAGTATGTCTGTGATATGTTACATCAACAGGCAGGGGGGAACCTGGTCATACCCGCTTTGCAGAGAGGAGATGAGAGTTTGGGAATGGGAGGTGACTTCAAATCACTTTCTCATTGCAATGCACATCCTGGGAGAATCCACCGTTCTGGTGGACAAGCTGAGCAGGTCTATCTTGAGTCCTCACAAGTGGTCTCTGAACCAGTCACTAGCAAATGAGATTTTCAGCCATTGGGACCGACCTTGCTTCAACCTGTTTACCTCTCCACTAAACAACAAATGCAGCAGGTACTTTACTCTGATTCCTCCAGCGGGGGAGTCACTTAGGGATGCAGTCCACAATTGGCCCTCAGGTCTCTTGTATGCTTACCTTCTGATCCCATGATACCCAAAGTTCTTCAGAAAGCCAGCAGGTTGAAGTCCAGTCTCATCCTCATTGTCCCCCGTTGGCCTCGTTGGGTATGGTTCCTCCATGGATATTGGATCCCAGGCAGGATATGATCTGACATACGACAGAGCGACAACTTCCCAATCTCTGATCCCTCAAGTGAACTGCTTGGTTTCCCTGCTTCCAGTAGTTTTGCCTATGTCCAGGCACTCCTCTCCTGTCCATGACATTGTTCTTGCTTTTCAAAAGCCCTCCACCAAGAAAGTATATGGTAGCAAATGTAAATGTTTTTCTATCTGGGCTTCACAGAGGAATATAGATCCCTTTTCAACCTCTGTATCTGATGTACTCATGTTTTTGAGCCCTCTTTTTCATCAGTGAGTGAGTTTTTCTGTGATAATAGTGCAACTTGTGACCATCTCACATTTTCATCTCAGGAAGGGAAGTGGTTCCCCCTCTACTCTTTCTTCTTCCAAGTTTTGTCGTGCCTTCTTGAAAGTAGTTTTCCATCTGAGACCTCCGCTCAAGGATCCGTCTCCTCCTTGGGATCTTACCTTAATGTTACACGGTCTTACACAGAAACCCTTCGAACCTGATGGTTCTTGAGAGTTGAATTATTTGTCTTGGAAGTCTGCCTTTTTTGTGGTTACTATGTCGGCCAGAAGAGTTTCAGAATTGCAGGCACTGTCTTCTTGACCCCCGTGCGTAGTCTTTAAGGATAGAGTTTCCCTAAGAACGAACCCTTCCTTTGTCCAAAGATTGCCTCTTAGGCCACCATGAATCAGACCATTCATTTGCCTGTGTTCTTTCTGAACTATTCTAATAAAGGCAAATATCTCTTGCATTCCTTGGATGTTCAAAGATAGTTATGTTTCTACTTACATAGTAGTAGACCTCACAGGAAGTCAGAGCAGGTGTTCATTGCCTTTTCACCTAACAGATTGGAACAAGCTGTGTCCTAAATTACCTTGGCATTACGGAGTGCATCTCCACAACAAGGCAATCAACTTCCCCAGCCAGTTAGGGCCCACTCAGCCAAATCAATTTCAACGTCTTCAGCCATTTCTGCTATAATGCCAATAGATGAAATCTACTGCAGCCTGGACCTCAGGTCATACCTTTGTGTCTCATTGCAAGTTGAATATTGTTTCCAGAAACAGGTCTTCCTTTGGTTCTGTGGTGCTCAGGCATATCCTTCCTTGAGGTCCTCCCAGGGTTTGTTGTAACTGGGGACTGTGACCCATTTGTGATGCGTAATGAAATGGACAACATCAGATTAGAAGTTGTGTACTTACTATAACTCAGTATCTTTGTTGTCCAATTTCATTATGCATCTCTTCCCACCCTCAGTCCACCTACCTTACTTAGCTGACAACAACCTAGAGGATTGCAGAGCCCACTGGTTCCTAGTTTGGAGTCCAGTTGGTTCTTTATTACTGCTTCCCTATTGATTTTTTTTCCCATCTGGTGATAAGGACAGCAAATTCGATCTGAGGGTTTGAAGGGAATGAGGCATCGTGGGAGAGGGAGGAGTTTGAGGCTTGGCTTGTATGTCTGAGAAATGGCCGTCTTGGCTCTGAAGACCCATTCGTGATGCATAATAAAACTGGACAACACAGGTAACCGAGTTATGGTACGTACATAACTTCTATTACATTCTCTGTCAGCAATCGATGTAATCTGAAAAAAAAATTCTGTTTATTTTTGTTTCTAGCTCAGATTAGGCCAGGCAACAGCTTAAAGTATACTCCTATAAACATTAAAACAATGTTCTAGGACTATTGGGGGGGGGGGGGTCTGAGCACATTTATGTACTTCTGGTAGCATGTAGAAAATATGTGGTTTGGGGTTGGAAACAAGATTTTGTCTCAGGTTCTAATATATGACCTTATGTGCCTGATGATCCAAAGTATGGTCAGTTTGTTGTTTAAGTTCTAAAGTAGGAACATGTACAAGTTAGGGCGGAAATGGCGGAATCAGTAACTTATGTCATAACTTCCCCTTTATAAAGAACTGCCAGTGTTTCAACAGAGTCGCTTGTAAAAGAAAGACAAAGCTTGAAGGGCCTACATCCTCTCCTAAAAATGGCATTCTTGGAGGGTGAGATAGACGTGAAGGTTTCTAGTGTGATGCCAGGCTAAAGTCAGCAGGTAAAAGGATCCATTGATTAGACGTAGACCAAAGCTGACTGGCAAAACCTGCCTGCATTATGGTATTCAGCTCTTTATGCCACCCATGGCATTCATTCATCTAATTGCAGATGAACTTGTTGAAACTGGCTTTGTTGGGACTAAGAGTGGATGCATTTCTGATATATGTGTACCTAACTTAATCCTGCACTCATGTCTCTCAGCAACAAGTACTGTTATGACTCTGTCATAGTTCATGTTGGTGTGAATTATCTAAGACGTACCTTACTGAACTATATGAAGAGAGATATGGTCAAGGTCTGAGTATGTGTCCCAGGCAGGTATGTCCCTAGCCTTGAGCAGCATACTACCCTTACCTAGAGTGATGCCACAGTATAAGTAAAAATGATTGATTTCAATAATTAGCTTAGTTTTTGTCATTTCAAGAGGATTCAGTTCCTGTCTGCCTGGGAAGCCATGGTTGACGAACCTCGCTGCTTTACCAGAGACGGTTTACACCTGGCACCCCTAGGCTTTCTGCTGCTGACAAAGGCTGTTGCCTATCCTGTAGTGCCTTTTTAAGCAAGGCCTTGAAAACAACATTGCCAATGGAAAATTAGACAATCTGAGCAAAATAAGGGTCCTGCTGTTAAATGCTAGCAGCTTAAACCAAGCACTGCACTCCCTGGAAGCACTTCTGTCACTAAAAGATGTAGATGTCTGTGCAGTCACAGAAAACCTCAGGGAGTACCCCGGTCCTGCAAGGCTACAATGCCTTCTGCACCTTTAGACCGCAAAAGGAATGTGTGAAAACCAAAGGAGGTGGTGTTTTTATCTGTATTAGAGATAAATTCACCTCATGTGTAGTTAGACTGGACAACTCCATGGAGTTACTCCAGATCCAGATTACAGTGGGTAAGACCCCCATTCAAGTCATAGCCAGTTATAGATTCTCCACCACGGGTCACGACACCCATAGTCGATGACATTGTTATAGGGGGCAGTGGTGAAGTCGAACATGTTACAAATCTCAAGAAAGTTGTAGACCGTGCTCATGAAGTAAATCTTAAACTGAATCTTCAGAAGTGTAAATTCATACTGAAAGAAGTTACTTATGTGAGTCATTTGTTTACCAGATGTTCATCGTGTTACACTGCTGCAGTCATTACACTTGGATATCCTGCCGTCAGGCGGTCCCACAGTCGGCCAGAGTTCCAAAGTCTTGGTCCGGCGTCAGTTGCTGTCGCTTCTTCCCTGACGTCAGTGCGCCGGGGTATATAAGAGGCATCCGACACCATTTTCTTCAGTCTTTCTTGCCGTGCGGTGCCCGAAGCAAAAGCAGTTCACAAGTGCCGGTCGGCCGACTCCTGAGAATTTTCAAAGTCGAATTTCAGATCCGAAGTCTTCAATAAAGCTAAGTACCCCGTTGGGGAAACTTTTTTCTTGCCTCAGACCGATGTCAGAAAAAGTTAATAATTGTATTTCTTGTGGGAAGCAAATACCTCATAATGACTTCCACTCTTACTGTATTCCATGCCTAGGCCCTGATCACGACGTCACTAGTTATCAGTTTTGTGCTAGATTTAACAAACGCACTATAAAAAGACGTTTTAATTTTGCTTTGCACTACTTTGGCTGAAGGTTCAATTATACTATGCCGTCGGATCAACTGATGACCGCAATTCCGAAAAAACGCAAAGACAAGGATAAAGACAGGCATCCAAGGTCCAAAACCGATGACGAAACCTCTTCTAGGCCAGTCGCCGATTCAACGGTTCTCAGTGAGGCACTTTCGCAGCCCCTGACACCCACTACCTGAGAGCCACAGGCCGCGTCCGACTCCCACGTGGAGACAATTAGGCCTCTGGAAACTCAAGGTATTGGGCCTACAGAAGCTAATCCCTCAGATGGGTCCAGAGCCGCTGAGCAGGCATCGGCTTCTGAGGGTGTTTTCAGACTTTCACAACTTACCATTAAAGCAGCAGCCAAGACAAAAGTACCATTAAGGACAAAGAAGCAAGTACAGCATTCTCCTGGACAGTCCTCCATGCCTAAGAAACAGATGCTTAAAATGGCCGAAGACCTCATTGCTCTAATCAGGGGTTCCCATCCCCCTCCTGACAAAAGGCCTAGGCAGGATACAGACTATGATTCCTCTGATCAGGTTTCCATTTCCTCTGATTCCTCTTCAGACCAGGGATACTCTCTACCCACCTATGAGGACTCTGATGCTGAAGAATCTATACCTTCAACCTCTCCTCCTGAGGATTATTCTTTTGGGGAAACTTTACATACCATGAGGGAGCTTTTCCATTGGGAAAGTCAGGATTATTCAGAATCCAAGAAAAGGCTCAGGGATTTCCTTTTATTGCCTCAGCACAGGCATCTGGCTATTCTGCTTGTGCTAGATATTGTGGATGATGTGTTCTCTGGATCAAGCTTATCTCCTGATTCTTTGCCCCCTGCACCAGCCAAGCCAGATAGGTATTATAGAATCCCTGACTCTCACAAGTTTCTTTATAAAAACCCTTCTGCTGATCCAGAAACTATTTCCCAGGGTCCAAAAGGGGTTAAGGCTTCCATTGCAAAAAATCCAGTACTCTCTGACAGAGATTCCAGAGCTTTGGATAGATGGGGGAAGAAAGTTTACACTTCTGCAACTTTAGCAGTAAGGGCTTTAAATTGCCAGTTTCACATGCTTAAGTACCAACAATATTTAATGGCTCAGTTAAAACAGAAAATGCTTGCAAGCTCAGAAGCTCATGACTGTAAAGAAATGCAGGATTTATTGCATGCAGTTGAACAGGTGGGAACTCTGCAATGTGGTTTTGATTCTGTAGAGGCCTCTTGTAGAGCCGCAGTTACAGGTTCTGTAATTCGAAGACATGCTTGGTTAAAAGAACAGAGTTTACCTAATCATGTTAAGGCAAAATTATTGGATGCTCCTTTACAGCATGATACCTTGTTTGGTGTTAAGGCAGAAGAGGTGTTAAAGAAAATGGAGGATAAAGCTAAATCTATGCAAACAGTCAAGGATTTCTTACAGGTACAGCCACCTCGCTTTAGCAGAAATTGGCCAACAAAGAATTGGTCCTTTCCAGTGTCAGACAGGCCACAGAGAGGCAGATACAGACGCCCAAGAGGCAGCTCTCAACCCCAAGGCCCTAACAGACAACAACAGTGGGGCACCTCAACCCCAAAAGGAGGTGAGAACAAGTCTCAACCTTACAGGAAACAGTCCCAATGACTTCCCCCTTCGTACGCCAAGCACTTCCCTTTTGGCAGCCCTCTTAGGGAGAAAACTAGCACTTTTTTCTCAAAACTGGCAAACAGTCACCCAAGACAAATGGGTTCTGAATATTGTGTCTCAAGGTTACAGGTTCCACTTTCATACTTTACCAAGGCTAAAAGGAATGCCATTCCTGCCACAGAATCAATGGGCAGAGGCACAAAAACAAATTTCAGCCCTCATGGACATGAGAGCTATTGAAAAAGTACCACAACAGGAACAAGGACAAGGATTTTACTCAAGACTCTTCCTGGTCCCCAGAAAGGACAAGGCCTGGAGGCCCATACTAGACCTTTCAATTCTAAATACTTACCTGGATATTCCGAAATTCAAAATGTTGACGTTACAGCAGCTTCTACCCATGCTGGGCAAGAAGACTTGGCTTGTCACTCTGGACCTCAAAGAGGCATACCTGCATGTCCCTATCAGACAAAATTGCAGAAGATACCTCAGATTCAAAACTGGTACAATGCACTACCAATTTTCTGCACTGCCCTTTGGCTTATCTACTGCACCCAGGGTCTTTACAAAGTGCCTGGCACCAGTAATTGCATTTTGCAGACAAAAAGGAAGTCAAATATATCCATACCTGGACGACTGCCTCATTCAAGCAGAGACAAAGGACATTCTTCTACGGCATCTGGCATTTGTAAAAAGGTTGCTAATTTCTCTAGGGTACACAGTAAACGAAAAAAAGTCAAAACTAGTGCCCTCGCAACAGATTATATTCCTGGGTGCCAGCGTAAATACAATGGCCCAGATGGCTTATCTCACGACAGACAAACAAATTCAATTAACTCAATATTTTCAATTACTGGCAAAAAAGTCCCATCTCCCTGCAAGAAAAATTCTGCAGGCCCTGGGATTCATGGCATCCTGCATACTACTAATACCATATGCCAGACTGCATATGAGGAAATTACAATGGTACCTAAAAAGTGTTTGGACTCAACACTCTCACAGTTTAGAAGCAGTAATACCAATGATTCCCTGCCTACAACAGGAGTTTCGATGGTGGGCACAGGCATGACACCTAAACAAGGGTCAGCCTTTTACCCTACCCACAGCCAGGCAGACACTAACAACAGATGCTTCGGATTATGCCTGGGGAGCACACATGGCAGGAAAATGCATTCAGAGCAAGTGGACCACAGACCAGATGCATCTTCACATCAATCAAAGAGAGATGTTGGCTGTTCAAAATGCCCTAACAGCTTTCAAGGACCTTCTGCATCCAGGACAATTATTATTAAAGACAGACAAGAGAACAGTAATGTGGTACATAATCAAGCAAGGGGGCACTCATTCTTATCCCCTATGCAGGCAAGCCATGACCTTGTAGAACACAGCTCTAACGTATCAAGTTCATCTGCAAGCACAATTCCTGCCAGGAAAGAAAAATAATCTGGCAGACGATCTAAGCAGAAATATCATGGACCCTCACGAATGGAAATTGAATCCACAAATCTTCAGCATGGTAACGCAAAAATGGGGATGCCCAGACATAGATCTTTTTGCCTCCCCACTGAATTGCCAACGACAAAAATTCTGCACAAGGATTTATCACACACAAGCATGGAAAGTGGATGCTCTCTCGTTCAGCTGGAAAAGCCTAAAAGTTTATGCCTTCCCACCACTGCCTCTCCTTTCAAAGGTACTCCCAAAAACCAGACAAGAAAAACCACAGATGATCCTGATTGCTCCAGACTGGCCACGCCAGCACTGGTACCCAATCTTAAAGAACTTAGCTCAAGGCCCACCATGTATTTTGCCTCAAATTCCACACCTTCTGGCTCAACAAAACAATCAGATCCTGCACGGTCAGCTCAAAACCGTCAACCTAGCTGCATGGCAGATTCATTAGTCAAACAGGCAACACCTCTCTCTAAAGCAGATGTCCTTCAAGGATGCATCTGCAGTCATAACATATGGGTTGTCCTGCCTCAGGCAGCCCTTCGGTCGGCCGGATTCCAAAGTCTGGGTCTGGCCTCGGCTGATGTCGCACTTTCCCCGACATCAGAGCGTCTGGGGTATAAAAGCATCAGCCAACGCCATTTTCCCCAGTCTTTCTTGCCGCGCGGTGCCCGAAGCAGAAGCAGTTCGCAAGTGCCAGTCGGTCAGCTCCTGTGATTCAGATACCGAAGACTTCGAAAAAAGCTAAGTACCCCGTTGGGGACTCTTTCTTGCCTCAGCCGATGTGAGATAAAGTAAATAATTGTTTAACTTGTGGGAAACAAATACCTCATAAGGATTTCCACTCTTACTGCCTCCCTTGCTTAGGCCCGGACCACGACGTCTCGGCCTGTTCAGCCTGTGCTTCCTTCAACCGACGAACTCTTAGACGTCGGTCGGAGTTTGCAGAGGAATTCTTTGGGGCTAATTTTGCATATAAGATGCCGTCGGAGACTCCGACTTCGCATTTGGTGAAAAAACGGAAGGACAAGGAACGGCACTCGAAACCGATTCCTCGGTACTTCCTTTAACCGAATCCACTCAACCGACCACCGCGGCCCTGGAGGCCCCGGCTGAGTCGGCTACTGAGCTACCTACTGAAACCAGTGTCCAGGAAATGTCTGACACCATTCCTTTGGACAAGTCTACTCCTGCACGTGGTGCAGCCAGACCCCCTGCTTCCATGTCCATTAAGGCTTTTTCCAGGGCTAAAGCTGCTAAACTTGCTAAAGCTTTGCCTCCCAAGACTACCTCTCAGAGACCTTCTTCTAGTTCTCAGATCCTCAGCCTTGCAGAGGATCTTATCTCTTTAATTAGAGGTTCTCAGCCTCACCTGGACAGGGGCTCTCAACCACCACCAGACAAAAGGCCCAGGACTGAGCCCTCTGACCAGCACTCTTCAAATGAGTCTACGGATGGATCTGTGTTGTCAGATCACCAGGAGGAGGCTTATTCGGCCTACGAGGATTCTGATGCTGAAGAATCTATCCCTTCGGCCGCCCCTCCTGAAGAGTTTTCCTTTGGTGAGACACTACACTGAGAGAACATTTTCAATGGCAGGGTCAGGAATTTTCTGATTCTAGAAAGAGATTAAGGACCTTTTTACATTTACCTCAGCATAGGCCCTTAGCTATACCTCCTGTTTTGAATGTTATTGATGATGTGTACAATGATGTTAGTACAGCCCCTGATTCTCTCCCTCCAGCTCCTGCCAAACCTGATAGATACTACAGGGTCCCGGATTCTCATCTACATCTGTACAAGGCCCATTCTGCTGACCCAGATACTATTTCTCAGGGCCCAAAAGGGGTTGCAGCTGCCACTGCCAAAAATCCTCTACCTTTTGAAAGGGAGTCTAGAGCTTTAAAGAGATGGGGAAAGAAGGTATATACTTCTGCAACTGTTTCCATGAGGGCATTAAATTGTCAATTTCATATGATACAGTACCAAGAGTATTTGCTAGATGAATTGCATAAGAAGCTTTCCTCTTCTGAACCCCTTGATCGTAAATCCCTTCAGGGTCTGGTACATAACTCACAGCAGGTTAGTAATAATTTTTTTGCAGTGTGGTTATGATGCACTGGAAGCTTCATGTAGGTCAGCTATGACTGGGGTAGTTATTCGTAAGCATGCCTGGTTGAAGGAACAATCTTTACCAGACCATGTCATAGCTAAACTCCTGGATGCTCCAATGGAAAAACAAAAATTATTTGGTTCCTCAGCTCAGGAGGTCTTAAAGAAGTTTGAAGAAAAGGCAAAATCTGTGCAAACAGTTAAGGACTTTCTGCAAGTACAACCACCGAGATTCAGCAGAAACTGGCCTACTAAGAATAAGTCCTTTCCAGACTCGGACAGATCCCAGAGGGGCAGGAACAGGCGTCCCAAAGGTAGAGGGCAAGCTAGAGGCTCCTACAGAGGCCGTCAGTGGCAGCCTACTAACCAGAGAGGTAGTGCAGGAACAGCAACAACAACGACTACACCTGGACAGACTCAATGACTTTCCTTTGATTCCGCCGACCAGGGCTCAATTGGAAGCACCATTGGGCGGAAAGCTTTCTTTATTCTCAAAAAACTGGCATTACATTACAAGGGACTCATGGACACTGCAAATAATAGACAAAGGATACAGGTTCCACTTCCACACTTTGCCAAGAAGAAACGGAATGCCAAACCTGCCACCAAATCAGAGGGCAGAGGCTTTAAAGCAGATCAACAACTTAATGCAAATGAAAGCCATAGAAAAGGTACCTCTTTCAGAACAAGGCCAAGGATTTTACTCCAGATTATTCCTTGTCCCAAGAAAAGAAAATCAATGGAGGCCTATTCTCGACCTGTCCGCTCTGAATACTTACCTCATTGTGCCAAAATTCAAGATGCTGACCCTACAGCAACTTCTCCCCATGCTGGGCAAGGAGTCTTGGCTGGTGACTCTAGATCTCAAGGAGGCATACCTGCATGTCCCTATTCGGCAAAGTTGCAGAAGACACCTCAGATTTCTTGCAGGATCAGAGCATTATCAATTCTCAGCATTGCCCTTTGGCTTATCTACTGCGCCCAGAGTATTCACGAAATGCCTGGCATCAGTAATTGCACACTGCAGACTTCAGGGGATTCAAATCTACCCATATCTGGATGACTGCCTGATACAAGCGGACAACAAGAAAAATCTGATAAAGGACTTGGACTATGCCATCCACCTATTACAGGCCTTGGGATACACAGTCAACATCCAAAAATCAAGACTTGTTCCATCCCAAAGGATAACCTTTTTGGGTGCAGATCTAGACACAACCACCCAAATGGCCTTTCTCACAGAAGAAAAACAAAAACAACTTCCGGATTATTTCATGAATCTGACAAGACAAACTCAGCTAACTGCAAGGAAAATCCTGCAGACCCTGGGTTACATGGCATCCTGCATAATTCTGATTCCACAAGCCAGGCTGCATATGAGAAAATTACAATGGTACCTAAGGAGTGTATGGTCTCAGCACAGTCACAGTTTGGAAACTTTGATACCAATCATCCCTTGCCTTCAAAAGGAATTCCTGTGGTGGGCTCAAGCCTGCCGCTCCAACAGAGGGTTGCCTTTCAACAAACCAAAAACAAAACAAACCATCACCACGGACGCTTCAGACCGAGGATGGGGAGCACACATGGAGAGCAAATGTATCCAAGGCCTATGGCCTCAAGGGCAGCTGCGCATGCACATAAACCAAAAGGAAATGCTGGCAGTGATACATGCAATCGAGGCCTTCAAACCTTTCCTCCATCAAGGCCACCTGTTAATAAGGACAGACAACACCACAGTCATGTGGTACATAAACAAGCAAGGAGGCACGCATTCCGACCCTCTATGCAGGCTGGCCATAAATCTATGGGAACTATGCTTGAAACTCAATATCCAACTACAGTCCCAGTTCGTGCCAGGGAAAGAAAATGCACTGGCAGACAGCTTAAGCAGAACTACCATGGATGCACATGAATGGATGCTGCACCCAGACATCTTTCTACTCATAACACAAGCATGGGGAAAGCCGGAGATAGATCTGTTCGCCTTGCCCACAATCATCAACTGAAGACATTCTGCTCAAGGACATACCACCCACAAGCTTGGAGGGTGGACTCTCTCTCTTTCAGCTGGAAAGCTATAAAAGTCTATGCCTTCCCACCTCTCCCATTAATGTCCAAAGTTTTACTGAAGATCAGGGCAGAACAGCCAAGAGTAATTCTGATAGCTCCAGACTGGCCAAGGCAACACTGGTACCCACTATTGAGGAGCATGTCACAGACGAAACCATGGCCCCTCCCCCTATGGCCACTTCTTCTGACGCAGAACCATTTCAAGACCATGCATCCCATCTTAAAAACATTGCAGCTAACTGCCTGGAAAATTCCATAAAACCCCCTCAAAATAACTTATCACAGAGAGTAAAGGACATTATTATGGAAGCTCGCCAGCCTTCCACAAGGAAGACATACTCAGCAAAATGGAAAAGATTTCTCATTTGGAACACAACAAAAGGCTTAGATGTGACAGTGGCGAGCATGGCACATATTCTGGAATACTTAGCAGAATTGTTCCACAATGGCCTGTCCTACTCTTCCATTAAGATTCATGCCTCAGCAATTTCAGCAGAATACAATGTTGATCCACCCATCTTCTCGCATCCTCTCCTCAGGCAATTTCTGAGAGGAATCAAAAACATCAATCCTCCAAGGAAACCCCCTTTACCTACTTGGGATCTCAACTTTGTGCTGGAGAAGCTAGCACTTCCTCCCTTTGAACCAGCAGCATCGACGGATCTACAGTTTCTGTCTTGGAAAACTGCATTCCTTCTGGCCATAACTTCAGCAAGAAGAGTATCTGAGTTACAAGCTTTAATGGCAGTACAGCCATTTCTTATCTTCCATCAGGACAGAGTTTCATTGAGAACAAATCCTACTTTTATGCCAAAGGTGGTATCTAGGGTATCCTTGAACCAAGCTATTCACTTGCCTACATTCTTCCCAAATCCACAAAATAAAGGGGAAAAACTTCTACACACTCTGGATATACACAGACAACTACGCTACTACTTGGACAGAACTAAAAGTTACAGAAAGACTGACCAACTCCTTGTAGCATATGCTGCTGGGGTACAAGGAAAAGCAATTTCCAAACAGACAATTTCAAAGTGGATAGGAAATTGCATTCGATTTTGTTACTCCTTTCATGGAAAGACGGTTCCTGCAAGCATTAGGCCTCATTCCACGAGGGCCACAGCCACCACTACAGCCTTCCTAAGAGGGGTGCCTACCAAGGACATTTTAGAAGCTGCTACATGGAGCTCCATGCATACATTTGCCAAACATTACAATTTGCCTTTATACTCCAGATCCAGAGCAGGTTTTGCTACAGCAGTCCTGCAGGGTATCTTAACTACACCATCCTTTTCTTAGTACCTCCTCCCCCAGATTGGCTATGGTATTCTACCCATATGTTATGACTGCAGATGCATCCTTGAAGGACATAGTACAGTTTTGTACCTACCATAAATGTAGATGTCCGATAGGTATGCATCTGCAGTCAGGTTTACCCTCCCTCCTTCCCCTCTGTGGTATTCCTAGGGTGCTTACCCCTCCATTAGCTAGCTGGGGGATCTGTTATGGTGTATTTGTTTGTATATATCTGTATATATTTTGGAAAATGTTTGGAATTTATTGCATTCCTCCAAATTTGGCCTTCCTAGAGGGCACCTGGCATCTGGGGCAAGAAACACTGAGGAAAATGGCGTCGGCTGATGCTTTTATACCCCAGACGCTCTGACGTCGGGGAAAGTGCGACATCAGCCGAGGCCAGACCCAGACTTTGGAATCCGGCCGACTGAAGGGCTGCCTGAGGCAGGACAACCCATATGTTATGACTGCAGATGCATACCTATCGGACATCTACATTTATGGTAGGTACAAAACTGTACTTTATGGATATCATCTTGGAGGCCAGGAGGCCTAGCACCAGGAAAGCTTACTCAGAAATATGGAAGAGATTCTGCATCTGGAACCAGGCTCAAAGCCTTGGACAAAGGCCTGTCCTTCTCATCAATTAAGATCCACGCCTCTGCCATTTCAGCAGATTACACAGATCCTCCTTTATTCTCTCATCCCTTGTTAAAGCAGTACCTCAGAGGGGCTAAAAGCATAAGACCGCCCCGGAGAGCACCAACACCAACTTGGGACCTCAATTTAATTTTGGAAAAACTGACCCTGCCACCTTTTGAGCCAGCCAATACAGCCGATCTAAAATTTTTATCATGGAAAACAGCTCTGCTCCTGGCAGTAACTTCAGCACGAAGAGTCTCAGAGCTACAGGCATTAATGGCAGTAGAACCTTTTATAATTTTTCATCAGGACAGGGTTTCTTTAAGGACAAACCCTACCTTTATGCCAAAGGTGGTATCTAGTGTGGCTCTTAACCAAACCATCCATTTGCCAACTTTTTATCCAAACCCCCAGAACAAAGGGGAGAAACTTCTGCACTCTTTGGACATACACAGGCAGCTATGCTTCTACTTGGGCAAAACAAAAGCTTTCAGGAAAACTGAGCAACTGTTTGTAGCATATGCTGCAGGATCACAGGAAAAGGCTATCTCAAAGAAGACTGTATGCAAATGGCTAGGACACTGTATTAGTTACTGCTACACACAGCATGGAAAATCAGTCCCTAATAACATTAGGCCACATTCCACCAGGGCAACAGCCACTTCAACAGCCTTTCTCAGAGGAGTACCTACCAAGGAAATTTTGGAGGCTGCAACTTGGAGTTCAGTGCACACCTTTACCAAGCATTCCCACTTGCCTCTGGACTCTAAATCCAGAGCAGGATTTGCCACTGCAGTTCTGCAGGGCCTCATAGCCAATCCTAACTCTTTATAGACCAGCCACCCAACCTTAGCTTTGGGATTCTACCCAAGTGTAATGACTGCAGCAGTGTAACACGATGAACATAGTACAGTTTTGTACCTACCATAAATGTAGATGTTCCAGTGTTCACAATGCTGCAGTCCAGGTTACCCTCCCTCCATCCCCTCTGAACTAGCTGGACTTATCTATACCTTTCTATCCTATACAACCTTTGTGGTGTATTTGCTTGTAACTGAAGGTATTGTTTTTATTTCATATGTATATTTTTTATTAGCAATATGTATTGCCTACCTACTTGGGGGCACCTGACATCTGGGGCAAGAAAAACTGAAGAAAATGGCGTCGGATGCATCTTGTATACCCCTGGTGCACTGACGTGTCAGGGAAGAAGCGACAGCAACTGACGCTGGACCAAGACTTTGGAACTCTGGCCGACTGCGGGACCGCCTGACGGTAGGATAACCAAGTGTAATGACTGCAGCAGTGTGAGCACTCAAACATCTACATTTATGGTAGGTACAAAACTGTACTTTCTGGCTTACAACCAAATTGTCTAAACAAGCAGCAGTTCTTAAGATGCCAGTTCCAGAAAATGTCACATCTTTTCAACATTTTCATGATGTGGTCAACTATTTGGAAAAGTTCATCCCAGACCTGAGTGAGCTTTCAGCACCCTTACATGAATTGACACACAAAAATGTAAACTGGTCCTGGTTGGAACAACTCCAAAAAGCATTTGATGTTCTGAAACAAATTGCCAGTCCACTCACATTGAGATATTATTATGATCAGAAACCTGTAACTCTTTCCTGTGATGCTTTAAAGTTTGATCTTGGTGCAGCATGTCTTCAAGAAGGCATACAAGTGGCCTAGGCTTCTAGAACTTGTAACTTAAACTGAAATGCAGTATGCACAAGTTGAAAAATATCTTTTGGCAGTAGTGTTCATATGTTCGAAGTTCCATGATTATATTTGACAAACCTGTTCAAATAGAGACTGATCACCAAAAGCCAATACATACAGCTCCAGCATCCCTGCAAGCCATGATGTTAGAATTGCTAAAGTACGATTTCAATATTCTGTACACAAAAGGTAAATTTTCTATACCTTGCTGACGCTTTGACAAGAGTACTCAGATGAACAACAGAACCGTGTGACAATAGGACAGCAGAGTTTGAAGTCATGGCAGTTAAATATTTTTCCTCCTCATGTCTTGAACTCAGAAATCACACAGCTTCAGACCCAGAAGCTGAAATGTGTCATCAGTCAAGGATGACCAGCATGACAAACTACCACTTGAAATACAAAAGTATTTTCCTTACAGAGATGAACTCATGATGGAAGATGGAGTCATCATGAAAGGTCCTAAAGTGGTAATTCCTTCAGCATTACAACAAGAATATATCAAAATCTTGCATTGTGATCACCTGGATACTGATTCAACCAAAAGTAGGGCAAGTGGCATAGTGTTTTGAACTTCTGTGTCAAACGGTATAGAGAAGGAAACTCTTACATGTTCTATTTACAACAGTACTAAATCGCACCAATAAAAAGAACCACTTCAGCTAAACCAGATTCCTGAACTACCATGGTCGACGGTTGCTACTGATATTTTTGAATGAAATGGGCAACACTACTTAGTGTTGGACTCTTATTCAAATTAGTTTAAAATTAACCTTCTTCCTAACTTAATGTCCAGCACTGTCATTACAAAACTGAAGAGACATTTTTCTGTTCATGGTAGTCTGCACAAAGTCATATCTGACAATGGTGCACAGTTTACAAGTCAGCAGTTCAAGAATTTTGCTGAGTCTTGGGATTTTACCATATTACTAGTAGTCCTGAGTATCCACAGTCCAATGGATTAGCTGAACATGCAGTTCAAAGTGTGAAATGTTTGTTGGAGAAATCCAAGGGAGATGTTACTGATGGTTTTGATCTCAGAAACATTCCTCGAGATAATTTGCTTGGTTCAGCTGCTCAGAGATTGATGCCCAGACAGACTAGAACAACTCCTCTGATCAGTAAAAAAAATTGATTCCAAATGCAGAGAACAACCGAATGGTCAAGACGCAACTTTTGAAAAAACACCAGTTTCAAAAGTTACACTACTATAAATCCAGCAAACCCCTCAGACTATTAAGACAAGGCGAGATTGTGAAAATGCAAACATCTAAAATATATGACTGGAGTGGGAATTGTCAAAAATGTGTGTGAAGAACTGAGATCTTGCATCGTACACTCTGAAGGAATGGATTTCAGAAGGACTTGAAGACAAGTATTGCTAGTCCCCAAACCAGTCATACAGCAGATTGCCTGTGCCAGAGACTCAATTTCTCAATTCTAGAGGACAGTGTACTTTCTCCAAGTAATCCTGATGTAGTCCCCAAAGTTTCAATTGTAAAAGACTTCCCAGAGACTGGTCCTGTTCCTAAGCCCAGTCAAAGTTTTTATGTAACTAGATCGGGTAGAATTTCCAGACCATTTTGAGATGCACAGCGACTTGAACTTGAATTAATTTGTTAAAATGTTTGTGATAGCTAGCTTGTAAAAAAGTATTTTCTTCTCCTATTGCATGTCGAACAAATCAGAGGGAGAAGATGTAAGTCACTGTGCGTATTGTACCAAGTCAGCCACTGTAGCTAGATGGCACATGCATATAAGTTACTGAGCACGTGCAAGGTTAGTGCCATTTTGTATACTCAGCCAGAATGAATGCAGGAATGAGTGGAGATGCACATACGAGTGTGTTTGAAGTAATGAGTCAATCAGGTTGCTTAAATGTATCTACCAGTTACAGCTTCTGATGTGTTTATTTGGGTTCACTACATAATCCCGAAATTTTGAAATATAAAATTTCAAAATCTCGAGACTATGTAGCTGAAACCCCTAAATACCGAAAGACCAGAAGTGCGAAATTCAAAATCCGGAACATACAACACACATACAGCACACACATACACATACACGCAACCCCCCCCCCCCACAATCAAACATATCATCCTACACTACAGATAAGCAGGAGGGCAAGCCCCCCTGCACCCCCCATGTTGGGGACTGCGCCACCCACACACACCCCCATTTAAATATACTAACTCCGAGATCGCACAGACACACAAGGGGAAGCTAACATCCACATATTTTACAGTCCCTCGCACACACACTAAAGCTCCTAACCAACACACTTTACACATAGATACTTACCTGAACTTCTACCTATCCATCAACAAACCGCAACACCAGAAGCGCTACTTCAGTATCTCCGAACATCGGGATTTTGAATTTCGCGCTTCTGGTCTTTCAGTATTTAGGGGTTTCGGCTACATAGTCTCGAGATTTTGGGATTCGGTATTCCAAAATTTTGATATTATGTAGTGATCCCGTTTATTTACAGTAAACAACTTGAACCCATCACAGTGCCTCAGTGTCTCATTTGAATACACGAGACATGCAACAGTATTGTCCTCTACTTTTGATGTTGTGAGGATGATTTTCTCCAGGTGAGAGGCAGAGTGGTCAGTAATGTCTGGTAATCCTCCCCATCTATTTCTGAACATGCAGCTACACACATGTTTGGTCTGGGACAAGCCCATGCCTCCAGACCTCCATGTCATGCTGCATCAAGGGACCCTGCTTTTTCCACCTCACTTTGTAGATTCTCTTTTCTGAGAGGGTCAAGGGAAGAGTTGCTGCAAGAGGAACCACGTGGATTCCACCAAGGAATATCTCACGGAAGATACTGACCTCCAGGAAGGAGAGGGTTCCCCTAAATCCCCCTGCAATGATGATTCCTTTGGTGATCATATGAAACTTTTTCATCAGCATGTAGGGAGTTGAATCACCAAAGCACACTGTCTGGAAGAGTCAGTGTTTTGGAGGCCTTTGTCATGGGCCTGGCTATGTGGTTCCTCTTCCTGACTTGCATATCCTCCTGGTGTCCCTGAGAGTATGGAGCAAACCAGATCTATGTGTAACTAATCTCCCAAAAAAAAACAATAAAATCTTACCCCACCTAAAAGCCAACGACACTTGAGTGAAGGGCCTGCAGTTGATGCCATTATAATGGAAGCAGCCCCCAAAAAGGACATCTCAAATGAGGGTTCCTTGCTCTATCCCCAGTCAGGGAGTCTGTGGTCTTGGACCATTTAGGCAAGCGTATTGTGCTTCAGCAACCTTTGCACTGAGAGCGTTAAATTATTTGGCACATTTGACAAGACTTTGGGATCAGACGTGTTAAAGATTCTGAGGACATAACAGGCCTCAGAGATGCAGAAGACTGTGGAGGCCCAGTTGTCAACTGCGCAGTCCATGGCTAACATGTCTGTGTGCCTCATTGCGGCCTGTGGCATGTCTTGCACAGCAGGACTAGATGCACTGACATGTCTTTATGCAGATATGCATTTTTGTGGACTGCTTTAAGGCATCCTTTGTCAACACCCCTTTCATCGGTTCCTCCTTGTGTAGCCCGAAGGCAAGCTAACTAAGATCAAGCAGGTAGGAAAGATGCTTTCGGCCATTAGAGTGCACTTTACCATCCCTCAGTGGTCCTCCTGTAGAAGCCAGAAGGGGGGGCAAGCACTTTTTTTTTTTTTTTTTTTTTTTTGCAAGTTGCAGTCTTCAAGATGCTTCTGGTGAGAGGGCCCCTTGTGATGGTGGTGGGAACAACCAGAATGAACTTTGCCTGCATGGTAGAGGTCGTCTGCAAAATTACAGCTTCTGTGGGGCTTTTTCTGGAGGCCTTAATGTATCTAAAAGGTTGCCCAGCTGTCCTACTCCGGAGGCAGTCAGGGAGGTCACTTAGCTCTCTTCACTAAAGCTTAGGGACCATCACCTTGGACACATGAATCCTAAGGGTAATATCTAGAGGTTATACCATTCCATTTTTATTTCCTCCAAAGAAAGCAAGAAGGTCTGTCCCAGACATTCCACTCCCTCAGAGTAGAAATACAGCAATCGAGATTCAGAAGCTGCTAGCAAATTGAGTCATGCAAGAGGTCCCATCCGACCAATGAGAATCCATGGTCTATTCCAGATTCTTTTTGGTGCCAAATAATAACAAGGACCTAAGACCAGGTATTGATCTGAGCAAACTGAACCATTATGTCAAGCAGACCAAGTTCCGTATAGTCACTGTCTAGTCCATTCTACTTCTTTTGAGGAAGAACAACTGGATTTGCTCAGTAGATCTCAAGGAAGCCTACCATCACTTAGACTGTGAGCAGTCCAGGAGATTTCTCTGCTTTTGCTGGGAGCTGATCGTTGCCAATTATAAACGCTGCTATTTGGTCTTACCCGAGTCCCCCAGGTGATCAACAGGGACATGGCAGTGGTGACAGCCTGGCTTAAGGCTACATAGCTAACAGATTTCTCCATACCTGGGCAATTGGCTCCTCACCTCCTCCATGAGGGAGTCATTGGTCAAAGCTCAGGACTCCTTACTCCACTTGTATCTGTCCGTAGGCATCACAGTGAACTACAGAAAGTCCAGCTCACAGCCAGTTCAGGTTTTGGAGTTCATAAGCTACCATTTGGTACAGTTTCTCAGATAGCAAAACTTCAGTTCATAAATTAAACTGTGAGTGGAGGCTTGTCACCTGTTTCTGTCTCAAAAACCTCCAACCTCCCTGATCTTTTGAGGCTCTTGGGTCATATGGCAGTATCAGTCTGCCTGATGTTTCTGACGATGTACCATATGAGCATTCTGTAGTGGACTTTGACAGCACAATGGTCATATGTAACACATCCAGTGGATTTCTTGGGTCTATATTGAATGCTTAGAAAAGCGAACCCTAATTCATCGACCATTTTTAAGCGAAAGCTTAAAATTTCAAACACCCAGAACAGCGATTTTTTTTCCCAGGGAAAAAAAATCGCTGGGCCGCAAAACAAAAAAAAACTTAAAACATTATATAATGTGGGGGCTGTGCCCCCACCCCCTATTTAAATATGCCAACTCTGAGATCGCACCACAGTGTAGGAAATGGCGAACTCCCTAAACCGGCCCAGCGATTTTTTTTGCCCTGTGAAAAAAATCGTTATTCTGGGTGTTCGGGATTTTAAGCTTTTGCTTAAAAGGGGTTGATGAATTAGCGTTCGCTTTTCTTAGCATTCGCTAATTAAAAATAGACCCAATTTCTCAGTGTCTATTACAAGCGTTTGTTGGGCTGAGATCAGATGGAAGGTAGTCACCCCTTGTCACTGCCAGCTGGCCTTTCATTCTTCCTAACCTGAGGCTATAGTCACTACAGACGCCTCTCTTCTGGGTTTAGGGGCATTTTGAAGGGAAGTCAGTTCAGGGAATGTGGACTACTGTCATAGCCAATCTTCACATCAGTGTGCTGAAGATGGGAACAGTCCTCTTAGTATTGCAAGATTTACAGGACATTCTCCCCACTATTGTGATCTCGCATTAAAAGGGACACTGTCAGTGGTTTGGTACCTGAACAAGTGGTGGGTGACCCCAGTCTTATCCACTTTGTCAGAAAGCCATGATGGTGTGTCAGTGGGTGTTCTCTTTCTCAGTAGTTTCTGATCTTAGTGCACATCCTGGGGAAGTCTAGCATCTTGACGCGCAGTTTAAGCAGAAGCATCCTTCTTCCTCATGACTGGTGCTAATCCAGTAATAGCAGTTCACATTTTCAGATGATGGGGCACCCCTCGCTGTGATCTATTTGCCGCACCATCCAACAAGAAGTGCAGCAGTTTTTACACTCTGGTTCCCCACCGAGGGACAGTCACCAAGGGATGTTCTTCTGTATGCTTGGCCCCCATGGCTCCTTTATGCCCATCTGCATACTCCCCTCGTAAAAAAATTCCTTTATAAAGCACCCCATTGCAGAGCAGCTGTGATTCTTATTGCTTCATTCTGGCCCTGACAAGTCTGGTCGCCCTTTCTGTGGCCTCACCTTTGGCTCCCTTCCTGGGTGCTTGATCCAATTCCAGGGTTGATCTCACATCCAGTAGGAATGGTTCCTCCCCACCTTCGTACTCTGAAGATAACCACTTGCTTACTCCAATGCCCATGATGGCCAGATCCCAAGCTCTCTGACAGAGTTAATATTTTATTCTCTTTGCAGCAGAAACCTTCTCTGTGAAAGACTTGTGCTAGCAAATGGAAATGATTTGCCCTGTGTGCTGCTTCTTGAGGTTTAGACCCTTTCTCATCTCCTCTGGAGGGTCTTTTCAGTTTCATCGCTGGCCTGGTTCAATCAGTTTGAGCTACTCTGCTATCAGTATTCAGCTTTCTGTTATTTCTGATTTACACTTTGGCAGAGATAATGCTCCGGTAGCAGCTAAGGCCTTTTTGAAGGGTACGTTCTTATGTCCTCCAATTTGAGATCCTATTCCTCCTTGGGATTTGTATTTTATGCTGTAAATTTTAGCCCATCTTTCTGAGCCTTTGTCTTCCATAGTTTTGAAGATGTTAGTTTGGAAAACCATCTGTATGGTGGCTGTTACACTGGCAAGGCCAATCTTGGAGCTGCAGGCCCTGTCCTCTGCCCTCTGTTTGATTTTTCACAAGGACCAGGTTACCCACAGGACTGATCCTGACTTCCAAATCTACCTTGAACCAGCTTATTCACTTACCCAGTTTTTTCCAAACTTTAGTTATAAGGGTGAATAATTTGTTACACTGTTTGGATGTTCATAGACATTTGGGATTCTGTTTAAACAGAAACAAGGCCTTTAGAAAAAAATGAACATTTCTTTGCCATCTCCTCCAAGGCTAGGCTGGACACGCCATTTTCAAAAGAAGCTCTATCCAAATTGACTGTCCAATTACATTTCTTTTCTGTATAATTTGAAGGGAAAATCCTTGCCTACAAAACATAAAGGTCATTCTACCAGGGTGGTGATGACTGCTTTTTTCTGCAGAACCTGTATTGATTGCATTTGTGCAGCTTGGCTAGTACTCATACTTTTGTGTCCTATTGCAAATTGGATGTTCGTTTGAGATCTAGGGCCTCTTTTGGTGCCGTCATTTTGTGAAATGTTATCTCTTAGGCCCTCCCTGGTGAGATACATGCCTGAAGACTCTGTCCCATAGGCTGACGGGTGGAAAAGACGGGATTGGATATGAAAGTTATGCCCTTACCATGACAATAGAGCCAGACTGTTTCTGTGCACCACAGTCATCCATCCCTCCTATCCCCTTCTTTGTGGATATGTGTCCCAAGTGAGTGAGCAACCAGGCTACCTGGATCCCTCTTCAGGTCCAGCCTTTTGCTGCTAGTGTGTTTATTCTTCTAGTTTGGAGAATTGTGTGAGAGTAAACTCAGCTTGAGGTAAATGAGGGAGAACAAGGTATTAGGTGTAGAGGAGGCAGAGCTCTCAAACTGAAAGTTCTGAAGAAAGGTTGTTGTCAGATCCAATAACCCAAAAGTTGGAGGAGACAGAAACTGACAACACCAATTTATCATTATGGTAAGTACATAACTTTCATGTTTAGGGCCACTTGAACTGTTAATGCAGGAATACACCATTATGAAATATTGCCTTATGCTAGAGCTGGGTCTGATGTAAGTCTCTCGTGTCCTTATACTCCGAACAGCAGGTATGTCTGAGTACCAAATCCTGTTGCGTGATGTGGCGGATGTCAGTTAACGTGCTTGTATCTGTGCAGGACTGCACACAAGCTCTCCACTTTTTAGTAAGAGGCAAGGGGCAGCTTCCTAGTCGGACTCCTGTGAAGACTCTATGGATTCAGACGTCATTGTCAAAGATGGATAAGAACACTGAATCCACCATGCGTCCAACAAATTGCCTGATCTTAAGTCTGTCCTGCATCTGGAAGTTATCCGTGTTTGTGTAATTATTGAGACTTGGTATGAATGTGAAGAAAGCACTCCCTACATACCTGGGTTTTGTGCTTACTATGCCTTCAGGTTCTGATGGTAGCTGTTGTGGTGCCGCCATATTTTTCAAGGATCCTGTTACCTCCAGACAGATTACCAAAAAACCCTCAAACAGAACTCGTAAAACTCTAGTTCCCAGCAAGTAAGATAAACTGCCATCTTAAAACTTGCTACAGGACACTTTCCATGTCCCAGGTGATGGTGCTAGATTGCTGAATGTATTGGAAAAACTTCCTGTTAACCAGCACTTAATTAATTCTGGAAGATTTTAACTACCCTGCAATTTAACTGGAGCACCTACCTATACCTCCAATGTAAGGTTATGCCCAGAGGGTCTTGAATGTAATTAACTAAAATTCCCTGGATCAGGTGGTTAATAAACCCACCAGAAGATTTAATATATTAGATATCTTCCTCACAAATGTAGCCTGAATATATACTGGTCCCTTGGTCTTTCTTTCCACATCTAAGTCAAGCCATAAATGTATGACATTGTCCTTCAAAATTTCCAAAGCTCTTTAAAACCTCTCTGAATTTTAAGGACTTCATAAAGGCAAATCTCATATAGTTATATAATAAAATCTAGAAATTCAAATATGATTGCACCAGCTTAGATCCTGATACTGTGATCAGCTTCCCAAAAGAGTTCTGCAACCATTTATAAAAATGTATAGAATTAGCAGCCCCAGCTAGAACAAAATACAATGGTAAATTTAGAAACCGTTGACTGTGGTTGTCCACCAACATATGTAAACTTTACAACAAGAGAAAATAAAACTTCTTAAATAATACAACAGTTCAAAAACTTCTGATAAACCTAGCACAAAAAAACAAAACTTACCTGGAACTGAAAAATAATATTAGGACAAGCATAAAAATACTAATAGGAATAGTATACAATTAGGACTTCATTCTTCATTCTGTCTCTCTCTCCAGCAGGGTGCAAGGGAGTTGCAGAGAAGTTCACTGGAAACATCAGTAAAGTATACAACACAGCAGGTTCTTCCAAAAACAGTGCGAGTCAACTCCATCCACCCACCATTTATTCTGGCCAGAACCTTTCTGCTATCTCTGCCCCGTGCTTTAAATGTTGAGCAGCCAGTCCTTTCTACATGAATCTTAGCCTGCACAGTGACTAGTCTGCATACAAGTGCTTCAGTGCCATAGTCTGTAATCAAGAGTCTTACAGTCTGCAAATCCTGCTGCACAGATATCCTGCTGGTCAACGTGTACTCTCTGCTTCCTAACAGACACTGACATTTACTCCTTACTGATTTTACTTTTCTTAACCATTTCTTTCTCTTATATTTCCTTCACTTTTTCTATACTTGCTACTCCCATTATTTGTATCCTCCCCCGTTCTCTTTTCAGTGGTACTGCATTCCTTCAAGGAACTCGCCCTTAGTATCCCTTCTTTAAGTTTATTTCTCATGTGTTCCGTCTCTTTCTTAAGGTTATTTGCCCTTTCCCCAGACCCATCCTAAACCACATTCAGCTCTGAGCCAGTATTTGTGCCCAAGTCCCCACTGACTCTGTGCCCCATCCTCCTTTATTTTCAAAAAATTAAATAAAAGTATGTTTTTATCTTTATTATTCCGCAGAAGTGTTCCTGCAAGTAGAGCCATAATTTATGTAACAACAATTATTTTGTATTGGCACCCCAAAACAAACAACTTTGTCCACTGTTATTGCTGCCTTGTCTTAAACCACAGCAGCTGCATTTGCTCACTCTTTCCAGCTGGGCACCATTGATTGATTGTTTTAGCAGTCCACAGGCTTGGGGAGGATCCTGCTCTATTCACTCCCGTACCCTACCTCCAATATCACCCACCTCTTTTAGACTGCAATTATCCTCTTCACTTCTCCACATACTACTCTGCATCAGCCAGTCTGATCACACTGTTCTCCCTCCAAAACACAGTACACTAATACTCTTCTCAGGTACAACGCATTCATCTTGTCTTATACACACCTGTAGAATTTCTCCCCTCCAGCTTTCCATACTGCCTTTTCAGTCGCCCTGTCACATTCTACTGTTTTACCCTCCTACTTAATTTATCACTCTAGACAGTAGAGGAACCTTGCATTTCCTTCTGTTGCCAATCTGTTACACATTAGCAATATAGAAAACACTAACTCTAACTCCCCTGTCTTACTACTTACTCACACCACTCCTGTAAGATATGCTGCTCCCTCATGTAATCATACTTCTTCCTCTCATATACTTAACCCATCTTACATCCTACCAGCAGCTATCTCAGTAGAAAACACTCTGCTGCCTCACTCCCAATTAACACTCACTACAACTTCATAATAAACTCCCTTTACAATACATCACATGCTGGCCTTTTTAAGAATAGGTACCTATACTGCAACCCCTTCTTGCACAAACAAGGTATTAAACTCAGACTGAAATACAAGTAACCCTACTCCTATACCTTCTTATTACTGTATCTGAAAGCTTGTGGCAACATCCACCCCAGTGCAGGTCCAAACGACTATTCTAAGCACAAGAATTCCACTAAAGTCCAAAATAACCCTGTTCAACAACCACTGCTAAAACGGTTGTCTGGCCTTCACCTCTATTCAGATAAACTCAAAAGTATTTCTAACAAACTGCCGGAATTGCATGCCTGGATAGCTTATTAGAATTAGGATTAGAAGCCAAACAATATTAGTCATCACTGAATCCTATCACCAGACTGAACTCATAAAAAGTAAGTGAGATAGCCTACTAGCTACAAAAAAATAACAAGTATCTTCCTACACCCACTAAACTCTTCCCCATGCCATAATGCCGAAATACTTGTATGCTCTCTCAGTCAACACCCACAAGAACCTATAACATAAACACTGTGAAGAATTTCTGTCTTGGATGACAGCCAGTATCTCTCAAAAAACATAATATTAACAGAGAAATAAACAAAGTAAAACCACTCAAAAGCAGAAATTAGATGAAAGAAGCATGCAGAACAGATCACCAGCAAATATCCAAGTTTATTTAAGCACTTTTCGTCAAGTTTCAGACTTCATCAGAATAAAATCACATGATTATGACAAACATATATACACCACCCCACCTAACCATCGGTCAATGTAATTACATAATTTCCTCTAAAACAGGAATTATACAAAATTAATAAATATTATTAAAACTTGATATTCTTGCAAAGAATACAACTGATAAACCTATAAAAAGTACATTGATTTCAATTTTAAAACAGAACTCAAGGAAATTCTGTCATTAAGACCTGGTACTTGGTAAGAATTAGTTTTAATCTGCCATGTGAATTCTTTAAATTCTAGCCATTCATCCATTGGTCCCCCTCTTGCTCCAAGGTCAATGTGGTCTATGGCCCCAAACTTGCTTGTACAAGGCACTGTTTATGTTTTTATTCCTGATGTCATACAGGTGTTGATACACCCTTTGGCTCAGTGCTCTGTTGGTCTTACCAATATAGAAACTATCACATAGGTCACACACACACTGCAACATACACCACCCCCTTTGAGTAACAGGAGTATCTCTTCCTAGGTTTTACCATACCATAACCAGTGATTTTGATGGCCTCACCTTGAAACATGACTGGACATTGTTTACATCTTCCGCATTTGTAGCAACCACCCAGTGTGGGTGCACAACTTTCTAATAGGCCCTTTAAACTAACTTCCCTCTTGTAAACTATAGTGGGCTTATTTCCCATTACTGAGTGAACATCATTATCGATAGTAAACATGTCCCATAATCTACATGTAATGTTCCTGATATCATAGAAATCAACACTAAAAGGAAGAACAAAAGCTCTTGAGAAACAATCCTGTCTCCCAGTCTGGGTTGCTCTAATGGGGCCATTCTCGTTGGGCAATAAGCAAAAAAAGTCCCGATTTTCCCTTTTTCTAATCACCTCATTGGCAATGTCCTGAACACAATCGCCAGGGTAACCCCTTCTGGTCAGCATGTTTTTTTAACTTAGCGCACGCACTCAAAAAATCATCCAGTCCTGACACAATTCTAGCTAACCTAACATACTGGCCCTTGACTAGGGCTCTTTTTTGGTGCACCGGGTGCCAGCTATCAAAATGCAACAGTGAGCTTGAGTATGTTGGCTTCCTATACAAATGAGAAGTGAAAGCCTTGTTTACATAGTCTTTTTTGACTGTTACATCCAGAAAATTCAGTTGGTCATTGTCTCTGGCCATGGTGAATTTAAGAAAGGAGGTGGTTTGATTAATGTAAATGAAGAACCTATCTAGTTCCTCTTCACTGCCCTTCTAAAAAATCACAAGGTCATCAAGGTACCTCGCGTATAGTGCCCAAGAGTCTTTGTAAATTGAATTTAAAATAAATAAATCCTCCCAGTGTGCCAGCACAATGTTGGCAAAACTGGGGGCACAACAAGAGCCCATTGCTACTCTTTGCTTTTGCTTAAAAAGATGGCCCTCGAAGCAAATAAAATTGTTTTCAAGCACAAACTCCATACATGTACGTATGGTCAAGATGGTGTTATGCGCTAGACTGGAGTTGAAACACAAATATTCATAAAACCACTCTGGCACACTGGGAGGATTTATTTATTTTAAATTCAATTTACAAAGACTCTTGGGCACTAAAAAAGGTGTTGATTTCTATGATGTCAGGAACATTATATGTAGATATGGGACATGTTTACTATCGACAACAATTTTCACTCAGTAGTGGGAAATAAGCCCACTATAGTTTACAAGAGGGAAGTTAGTTTAAAGGGCCTATTAGAAAGAGACTCTTGTGCACCCACACTGGGTGGTTGCTACAAATGCTGGAGATGTAAACGGTGTCCAGTCATGTTTCAAGGTGAGGCCATCAAAGTCACTAGTTATGTTGTGGTAAAACCTAGGAGATACTCCTATTACTCAAAAGGGGGTGGTGTATGTCGCAATGTGGTAATCAAAGGGGGTGGTGTATGTCGCAGTGTGTGACCTATGCAACAGTTTCTGTATTGGTAAGACCAAAAGAGCACTGAGGCAAAGGGTGTATCAACACCTGTATGACATCAGGAATAAAAACATAAACAGTGCCTTGTACAAGCACGTGTGCATGCCCCACACACACTTTTTAAGTTTGGGGCCATAGACCATATTGATCTTGGAGCAAGAGGGGGACCAATGGATGAATGGCTAGAATTTAAAGAATTGACATGGCAGATTAAAACTAATGCGTGCCAAGTACCAGGTCTTAATGACAGAATTTCCTTGAGTTCTGTTTTAAAGTTAAAATCAATGTACTTTTTATAGGTTTATCAGTTGTATTCTTTGCAAGAATGTCAAGTTTTAATAATTTTTATTAATTTTGTATAATGCCTGTTTTAGAGGAAATGATGTAATTACATTGACCAATGGTTACGTGGGGTAGTGTATATATGTTTGTCATGATCATGTGATTTTATTCTGATGAAGTCTGAAACTTGACAAAAAGCGCTTAAATAAACCTGGATTTTTGCTGATAGTTTGTTCTGCATGCTTCTTTCATCTATTTGCTGCTTTTGAATAATATTAACAGACATAAATATTGACTGGAAAACCATAGGTAATGAAAATCCTACAGATGCAATAAACATATACAAGTTTAGCCAATTCATCTGTACTCCTACCAGATACAACAATTCCATTGATAGGAATTAATTTTAGGTTGGATCCTTACAAATAAAACAGACAAAATAAACTATACCGATACTATTCATGGCGCCCCTAGTGCCCATCTATCTATTCTTGCAATACGACAGCACATTTGTGACAACAACATTGCAATAATTGTGCTCACAATCTCTCCACCTTCAACAAAGACACTTTCATTGTAAACTTAGAGAGTGCTAAACATAATCAACGTAGATGAAGCAGCAGCACTGTTAATGGAACATTTTTAAAAAAATACTAAATGAGGCTGCACCTATAAGGACCAAAGAATTTAATCAAACCCCCCTCCCTGGCTAATGGAGGAACCTAAACAACTCATGAAAGACTGGGATAAAGCGTGGAGAAACTGGAAACATTCTTGTACTGATGGCAACAAAGAGAAGTATAGTCAACTTAGAAATACTACTAAAACCAAAATTCAATGTGACAGAAAAAAATGCTTTATAAAATTACAAACAATATATCAGAAAAAAATGCTTTATAAAATTACAAACAATATATCAGAACAACCCTAAGATATTTTGGTCCACCATCAACAAGCTCCTGCATCTAGCCCACGCAATCCAGCCTAGCCCCAACACAAATATATCAGGATAGACTGTTACTAACCAGTTTAACTTGCAGTTTGTAAATTCTGTTGCCTCTCTGTTAAACCCACAGTCTTACACAACTACTGTAACAGCCCCAGACCCCACAGCTCATTCCCGAGCTGTCAAACTTCAACCCATCCCAACCTCCACTGTCAGAAAACTACTTAAAACTTTGAAACCCACCACACTTGCCCCAGACAGCTTACTTGTTGAATGCATCAAAACAGTTGCAGATGCTGTGGGATATCTTGTGTCTATCTTGATAAACAGATCTGTCAAGGAGAAGCTATGTTCCCACTCTTTTGGAAAAAAAATCCTACATACTTCTCATACATGAAGGTGGAATCTCCACTCACTTGTCCAGTTATACGCCCATAGCAATTCTATCTCCTGTGTCTAAAAGTCTTAGAGTGTATGCAATCCCAGTTCTTGCCTACATTATTACTGAGAACTCGCAGCTTTCCCCCTACGCAGCATGATTTCCATCCATGTCATAGCATCACCACTGCACTACTAAGCTTCGTTACACTAGTAAATCAAAGCAGAAACAGCAGTAACCTTCTCAGTCTCTTCATATTCTTTGATCTGTTCAAAGCCTTTGACATGGTGTCATACCAAAATTTACTATGCAAGATGTCATCTCTAGGCTTTGATAAGCTTTCACTATCCTGATTTAACAGTTGCCTCTCAAACAGACAGCAAGCAGTAAAGTGGCAAAATAAAATCTCATCCTTTCTCCAAGTAACTGTGGGAGTCCCGCAAGATTAGGTTCACTACTTTTAATGTAGTCATTAATGACAGCATTTATCAGCCATCATCCAATATGCAGATGATTACACAACAGTCATCTGCTCTGCCCAAAACATGGTTAAAATACAGCCGTACACCCAAGCAGCTCTCTCACATTGAGACTTGGCTAACTGACACACACAGTTCCTTCTAACCCCCAAAAATCCAAACTTAATCTTATGTCTCCCTAAGCTACTATCCGACCAAAAAAAAAATCTTCCGCAATTCTATCATTGAACAATACAGAGAAAAAAAGAAGGTAACCAGTGCCAAACCTACTAGAGGTTATCATTGATGAAAACCTAAAATTCGACTACCACATAAAACAGGCTATAAAGAAAATCCATCAAAAATTGGAGCTCTCTATAAAGCCAAGCCATTCCTAACAAAGTAGGCCAGGATATGCATTGTCTTTTCTTTTCTCATTCCTACACTTCCGCAAAACTCCATTTGCAATCCAGTCACCTTTCCTTACTTGCCCAGTGCCATAATAAAGTTGCAAAATTTGCTGCCAGCCATCATTATAGGACACTTCACTACCTCGGACTAAAGAGTCTTCAGTGGCTGGCATTAAGACACAATTTAACCTTCTCACAGCTTGTTGCGACACATAAGTTAATATATGACCCAGGCAAATGCCCATATCTAAGCAATATTTATTTCCAAATCTGTAGTCCCAAAAGGTCACTGTGCCCTTCTGACAAGATGTTACCAACTGTAACTAAATCAGACCGTACTGCTGGAGACTCCTGTACTCTTATACTTTCTCTCTAAAACCTGGAGTTCCATACCTTCCTCTTTTTTAGAATATTAGAAACTAAGTGTTTAATCTACATTTAAAAGATCACTTAAAAATACTTGGATAAGCTATTGAACCTCTCCTGTGATAACCTAAATGCTGTCCCCCAACCTCTTTTCCTGGGTCTTTCTACTCTCTAAATGGATGTCATATTCTTCCTGGTGTAACAACATCCTGGTCAACTGCTCTTTGTACTTTAAAGTACCTCCTATGCATATTGTCGACATCGCAATGTACGTTTGTTTTTTTGCCATAAACATAAAGCTTTGTAACAAATTGTATTGTGTCAGTCATAAGTAATCTGTTTTCATTTTCTTGTTCTCAAATCTTGTACTGAATGACCTTTTTATTATACTGTGTACCATTTCCATATCTGGTATAAAAGTCTTATCAAACTGACTATCTTGTATTGTCCTAAACGCATTTATGCTTATTGTCTAAAATGTGTTGTGCATTGTTTTACTGTTTCCTCATTTTATTGTGGAGCTTTACTCCCTGGGCCTCTACTGAGCTTGTCTACCCATTTGGACCATCCCGCTAAACAAATGCGAGCACTAAAGTAATCCGTAAACCTAAGCTAGCTTCCAAAGCTAGGGATAGCTTACAAGTCTTTCTTAGCTGCATTAGGAAATGGAGTAATAACCAACAGTGCTCACAACTTATCCTAAATGGGCTCACCCATTTCAACCCAGTAGACATCTCCATTATACTAGCAAACATGGTTAGTGCAAATTTCCCCCTTGAAGCATCTGTTTAAACTCCATATAACCCAAAATTCCTTTATCCCGTTATCACCAAGGAACATGTTCTGAAGGTGCTGTCAAAAAATGCTTCCTTCATCGGAGCTGATAGACATTCCCAGATGTTTAATAAATAGCTGTAAACATACCGCCACTAAACCTGTCTTCAGATTGTTTAACCTGTGGTTAGCCACAGTTTTTGTTCCCATATTAGGAGCACTGCAGTGATGATGCCCCTCCACAAGGGTGATCTATTTCGGACTTCAGTATTTACAGACTCATCTGTGTTATAAGCCTAGTTTGTAATTCAGTTGAACATATTATAACTGATTTCACTATTTATGATGCCAGAAATCTTACTTGAGTAGTTTAGCACTTTAGCTTTGTCAGAGGGGGATTCTAAATATTACATCTAGTTAAGTTCTTTGAGAGGGACTAGCAGGCTGTTGATAGTTGTCATGCGATTCAGACAGAATATATTGACCCAACCAAAGCATTAGTCAACATATATAATGCAGGCATTGTCAGTAAATTAAATGCTTCAACTGTATATCTTTACATGGTAGTATAGTTAGCAAAGTGGCTAAAAACAGAAGAGCCCATATAGTTAGTGGAAGAAGTAACACATTTTAAAGCATGAAGGTAACCAGCATTGCCTGTCAGGAGTGTATACTGGGACCCATCCTTTTCAGTGTTTACTTCCCTGATGTGTGAGTGTTTCATTGTTGCAGTCATTACATTTGGGTAATCTGCTGGCAGGTTGCCCTCAGTCGGGCTGATTAACAAAGTCTTGGGTCCTGCGTCAGTTGCTGTCCCTTCTTCCATGACGTCAGGTTGTCAGGGGTATAAAACATGCAGTTGACGCCATTACATCAGTCTTTCTTGCCGTGCGGTGCCAGAAGAAGTTTGCAAGTGCCGGTCGGCCGACTCCTGAAATTTTCATTTCCGGATTTCAGAACCGAAGTCTTCAACTTAAAGCTAAGTACCCCGTTGGGAAAACTTTTTCTTGTTCCTTACTGATGTCAGTAAAAGTTAATAATTGCATTACTTGTGGAAAGCAAATACCTCGTAAAGATTTTCATTTGTACTGTATTCTTTGCCTTGGCCCTGATCACGACGTACCTTGCTGTCGGTTTTGTGCTTTATTTAATCAGCACACTATCCGTCATGGGTTCATTTTTGCCTCTAAATATTTTGGTTCTCTGTTTAATTATCCAGTAATGACATTGGTTAGCCAACCGACTACCGGGATTCTGAAAAAAACGGAAAGATAGAGACAGACAGGTCGTCGAGGTCCAAAACTGCCGACGACACTTCTCCTAAGCCAATTGCCAGTTTGCCGGTACTCAGTGAGGCACTTTCGCAGCCCGTAATACCCGCTACATCTGACTCGCAGGCCTCTACTGAGACCCATTTGGAGTCCGGTATACCGCAAGATGCTTCACCTATGGAATCCGTGGATGTCTGTACCTTGGATGGGTCCGGAGCCGCTGTGCAGGCGCCGACTTCTGAGGGTGTATTCAAGCCTACAGACTTGCATATTAAACCGACTCCACCTTCAATACTAAGGCCTAAATCTCGATCTGTGTCTAAAAAACCGATGCCCAGGCCACATGTTAAGGCCCCTATGCCTAAAAAACAAATGATCAAAATGGCTGAAGATTCTCTAATCAGGGGTAGTCAACCCCCCCCCCCCCTTCTAAGAGGCCTAGGGCTGAGCTTGACTATGAATCTTCTGATCAGGACTCTGTTTCTTCTGACTCTTATAATGACCTAGATTTGTCCATACCTACTTATGAAGATTCTGATGCAGAGGATTCCATTCCCTCTGCTTCCCCCCTGAGGAGTTTTCTTTTGGGGAAACTTTCCATACCTTAAGGGGGCATTTCCACTGAGAAAGTCAGGAATTTTCTGATTCAAAAAAGAGGCGTAGGGATTTCCTTCTACCTCAGCATAGGCCTTTGGCTATACCTCGTGTACTAGACATTGTTGATGTGTTTTCGGAATCCAGTATGGCCCCTGATGCTCCTAGTAAACCTGACAGATACTACAGGGTTCCTGAGTCTCACAAGTTCCTTTTCAAAAATCATGTTGCAGATCCAGAAACCATTTTTCAAGGGCATTAAGGCTTCTACTGCTAAAAATCCTACCCCTTCTGATAGAGATTCCAGGGCGCTGGATAGATGGGGTAAAAAGGTTTATACTTCTGCAGCCTTGGCAATTAGGGCTTTAAACTGCCAATTTCATATGTTAAAATATCAACAGCATATTATTGGACTGCTTAAACAGAAAATGATGTTGATTTCTGACTGTGTGGAAAATAAAGATTTACAGGATTTATTGCATTCTGCTTAACAAGTTGGAAAACATACTTTGCAATGTGGTTTTGATTCTTTAGAGGCCTCTTGCAGGGCTGCTGTTACTGGGTCTGTGCTTAGAAGGCATGCTTGGCTTAAGGAGCAATCTCTACCTGATCATGTTAAAGCGAAATTCTTGGATGCCTGTTTGGCAGTAAGGCTAAAGAAGTTCTAAAAAAGATGGAAGATAAAGCTAAATCTATGCAAACTGTAAAATATTTCTTACAAGTGCAACCTCCAAGATTTAGTAGGCACTGGCCTACTAAGAATTGGTCCTTTCTAGCTCCTTCCAGATCCTCTCAAGCCAAACCCAGCCCAAGTCAAAAAGCACCAGTTTTCAGTCCCAGGGGATTCTCAGAACTAAGCAGTGGGGGGCCCCACTTCCAAATCTGGAAATAAGACACCCCCCTATGGTAAATAGTCTCAATGACTTTCCTTTAAAATTACCAAGCATTTACCTTTTAGCCGCCCCTTTGGGGGGGGGGGGGGGAGATTGCTCTTCATGCAAAAAACTGGGAACTCATAACCCAGGACAAATGGGTTTTAAATATAGTGTCCCAGGGATACAGATTTCATTTCCACACGTTGCCAACACCAAACGGGTGGCCAGATCTGCCCGCATATCAGTGGGCAGAGGCTCAGAAACAAGTACTTTCCCTCTTAAACATGGGGGCTATTCAACCGGTACCAGAAGAGGAAAAGGGACAAGGTTTCTATTCCAGGCTTTTCCTGGTACCCAGAAAAAAACAAATCATGGCATCCAGTTCGGGACCCGTCTGCTCTAAACACCTTTCTAGACATTCCAAAATTCAAGATGCTGACTCTTCACTAGTTGCTTCCTATGCCAGGCAAAGATGCCTGGTTGGCAACTCTAGATTTAAAAGAAGCATACCTGCACATCCCAGTCAGGGAATCTTGCATAAGATACCTACGCCTCAAAGCAGGCAACTTGCATTATCTGTTCTCTGCACTGCCCTTTGGCTTATCTACTGCACCCAGGGTATTCACAAAGTGCCTGGCTCCAGTAATTGCATTTTTCAGGCATAGAAATATTCAAATATATCCATATCTGGATGATTGCCTAATTCAGGCAGAAAACCAGGGCATACATCTGAATCATCTGGCGTTTGTAAAAAAGGGTTCTAACTTGTCTGGGGTACACCATAAACGAAAATAAATCACAACTGGTACCCTCTCAACAGATTACATTCCTGGGTGCAAGCTTGACTACATCTGCCCCGATGACTTTCCAAACGCCAGAGAAGCAAATTCATTTGGTAACTTACTTCAAACAAGTGGCCACAAAAACCCTGCTATCTGCAAGATAAATACTGCAAGCCTTGGGGTTCATGGCTTCCTGCATTCTTCTAATTCCATATGCAAGACCTCATATGAGGAAACTACACTGGTACTTAAATAGTCTGTGGAGTCAACAATGTCAGCCTGGAAACAATGATTCCTGTCATACCTTGCCTACACCTGGAGTTTCTGTGGTGGGCAGAGGCCTGCCACCAAAACAAGGGACTATCATTCACACTACCCCCCTGCCACCCAAACCCTAACTACAGATGCATCAGACTATGCGTGGGGGGCTCACCTGGCAGGGAAATGCATTCAGGGCAAATGGAACCCAAATCAAATGCACCTACATGTTGATCAAAAAGAAATGTTAGCTGTACAGAATGCTCTGACAGCCTTCAATGACTACATTCTTCCAGGACAACTAATGATAAAGACGGGGACAGCACCACGGTTATGTGGTACATAAACAAGCAGAGGGGGGTACACATTCCTACCCCCTCTGCAGACTAGCCATGGCATTGTGGAACATGGCCTTGAGCTACCAAGTGCACCTACAAGCTCAGTTCTTGCCAGGAAAATTGAATACACTGGCAGACGGACTAAGCAGAAATCTCATGAACCCACACGAGTGGAAACTGGAACCACGGATTTTCAACATGTTGACAAACAAATGGGGGAGCCCAGACATAGATCTATTTGCCTCCCCGTGGAACTACCAGTTGGACAAATTTTGCACAAGGACTCCATACAAAAAAGCCTGGAAAGTGGATGCTCTGTCCTTCATCTGGAAAAACCTATCAGTCTATGCCTTTCCCCCTCTGCCTGTGCTCTCCAAAGTTCTGCTAAAAGTCAAACAGGACAAACCAAGAATGATTTTGATTGCTCCAGACTGGCCACACCAACACTGGTACCCACTTCTGTGCAGTGTGTCACAAATATCTCCCTGGATCCTGCCTCAGACACCTTCCTTGCTGTCTCTGCAGGAGAACCAAATTCTGCACCCTCAGCTTCCAACATTGAACCTTACAGCTTGGCAAATCACTTAGATTCACCCTTAGCATCCTTCAGCAAACCTGTGATGGATGTCATCTTGGAGGCGAGAATACCTAGTACTAGAAAATCTTATACTGACAAATGGAAAAGATTTTGTGCCTGGAACCAGTCTTTAGGGATGAGCACAGCAGTGCCCAATTTACCTCAGATTTTGCAATACTTAACTGAGATGCTTCACAAGGGCCTGTCTTTTTCCTCTATTAAAATCCACGCTTCAGCTATTTCAGCTCACTGTAACACAGAACCCACCTCTCTTTTCTCATTCCTTGCTCAAGCAGTATCTCAGTGGGGCAAAGAACTTGAGACCACCCAGGAGAGCTCCTACCCCTGCCTGGGACCTTAACTTTATTTTGGAAAAGCTCACTCTACCTCCTTTTGAGCCAACTGTAGACTTACAATTTCTTTCCTGGAAAAGAGCCTTCCTTTTAGCAATCACTTCAGTTAGAAGGATATCTGAATTACAGACCCTTATGGCAGTGGAGCCTTTCTTCATCTTTCATGTGGACAGGGCATCTCTGAGGACCAATCCATCCTTCATGCCCAAGATGGTTTCCAGTGTGGCTCTTAATCAGTCCATTCATTTGCCAACCTTTTTTCCCAATCCACAAAACAAAGGGGAACAGATTCTGCATTCCTTGGACGTGCAGAGACAACTTAGATTCTACTTGGACAGAACTAAATTTCGAAGAAAATCTGAACAATTGTTAGTAGCATTTGCTGCTGGGGCAGAGGGAAAGGCTATTTCAAAACAAACCATTTCTAAATAGATAAGCCATTGCATTCATTTCTGCTATAAGCACCATGAAAAACCGGTGTTCCTACCAGGGATATTCTAGAAGCTGCTACCTGGAGTTCTATACATACTTTCACCAAGCATTATCATTTACCAATTTTCTCTGCTATCTTGCAGGGCCTTATACCTGGTCCTAATGCTGTATAAAGTCCTCCTCCCAACCATAGCTTTGGTAGTCTACCCAAATGTAATGACTGCAACAGTGAAACATGAAGAACATAGTACAGTTGTGTACACTTACCATAAATGTAGATGTTCGAGTGTATTCACTGTTGCAGTCCTGGTTACCCTCCCTCCAGCCCCCTGTTTTTCTCTGACTATGCCTCTACTTTCTTTTACTATGCTTAAAAGCCTGTTTGGTGTATTTGCTTTTGGTTGGAGGTATATTTTTGTGTTTTTAGTTTTATTTGCTCCCATTTGGGGGGCACCTGACATCTGGGGCAAGAAAAACTGATGTAATGGTGTTGGCTGCATGTTTTATACCCCTGAAGACCTGACGTCATGGAAGAAGGGACAGCAACCGACGCAGGACCCAAGACTTTGTTAATCAGGCCGACTGAGGCCAACCTGCCAGCAGATTACCCAAATGTAATGACTGCAACAGTGAATACACTCGAACATCTACATTTATGGTAAGTGTACACAGCTGTACTATCTGCAAACTGAGAACCAGGACTACTGGTTAACTGTTTGCTGATGACTACAAACTGGGTGTTACTGCCAAGATCCCCTCTGACACCTGTACTCTTCAGAAAGAACTTAAGCTAATTAATACACGGTATACTAAAAATAGATCAAAATAAATGCAAAAAAGTGTAGTATCATTTCATTTGGCAAACAACCCCTACCCTCAACTTATGAGGTAGACAACACTCCGTTACTAAATGAAATCTAGTCTGGGACCTCGGTACCTGGGTTTGACATTTCCCTCTGATATGATCGCCATGGGGCAACTGTATGCTTACACAACTTATAGCAATGGCTGTGTCATCCATATCTAAGGATGTCATCATTCCGTTATATTCAGTACTGATTAGACCAGTTGTAGTGTGTGATCCCCCACTTGAGATGTAATCCACTCAATATATTAAAGCAACTAGAGAAGCCCCATGGTTCATAGGTAAGAATATTTCGGTCTTAAAGAAGGGGTACCCTGTGGGGCTAGAATCTCAATCCTTTTACTCAGTTTCTTATACGATATGTGCCTTGCCTACCATGTTAATAAAAACGCTGTTATCCTTGACCTCCTATATCTTTCCATGTCTAATAGTTTAGTAAACACCAGAACCTGGGACCTAAACCTTCACTAGCATGAGATGAATGATTAGATGTATTATTTGTTCCTCCTCTTTCTCAGGAATAAGCTGCCACTGCTGATTAAGCAGTATGAAACATTATCATCCTTTAGACAGAACGTGGAAGACTGGATGGGTGCCCTCGGTGGTGGTGCTGTGGTAGCGTTGTCGCCTCGCAGTAAGACGCTGTCCCGTTCGATTCTCAGCTAGAGCGTCTTCTGCGTGGACACACACGTGAATGGGTGTACCTTCGTTGAAGGTTGTGCGTCAGGGCTGGTAACTCGGCACGTAAAACTTAACTACCAATCATTAGCTTACCGGAGTTCCGCTGTGGCGATCCCTAACCGGGAAAAGCCGAAAAGACACAACAACTAACTGACCCTAACCCACCATGAGAAAGGGGATACAGCCTGAGGGGGGTAGGTATTGGCATGGAGTTGATGCTCATGTGGCTAAATTGGCTTGAAACTCCTATGAATCCTGTAGGTCCCCCTCCCTCCTTTGTAGAAACTTTGATTCAGATGTGATCTTGTATGCAGTGGTCTTTAGATCCCCACCCAGAAAATTAAATGGTTGTCTGAAGGGGGGGGGGGGGTAGACAAGATATTTGAGGAATTTCCTTTCCTGAATGTGTCCCATTACTGTTTCCTTTTTGTTTTCCCATCCTGACCACCACTGTCTTTCTGGTTGCATCTTAGCCCTGAGACCCTTTCAGATCTTGCAGAAACTGGCATTATTTCTTCTATGGCTGTCTCAGCATTCTCCGACATAAGCATGCAGTCATCTGTGTACATTCGGAAGCTTGACTGTACTGCTGCTATTCCCTCCAGTTGTGTTTTCCTTTACTTCATTTGCCAATTCTTCCGTGATGAGCACGAAGAGACTAGGAAGAGAGGGCAGCACTGTCTGATCGCTCTCACTACTTTTAGTGCCTTGGAAACACCTCCATTTGCTATTACCTCTGTTTCTGGCTCATTGTAAATTGCCTTCATCAGTCCTATAAAATTTCCTGTTTGTCTTTTTTCCAGAGGAATTCCCTCATGACTGAGTCGAAGGCCTTTTGTAGGTCAGAAGAGACCATCTCTGCCTGCGTTTCTTCTTTTGTTCATCTCTCTCCATAAAATTGTGTTGCGCGTGAGCTCATTTCTGCCCTTCTTCCTTTCACAAAACTATTCTGTTCCTGATGTATTATTCTCATCAGAATCTCATCCTGTACCCTTGTTAGCACTTCTACCGTCAACTTGATTCTGTTTATAAAGGAGATTGGCCTGCACTCCCTTATTTCCATCCTGTCTCTCCCATCTTCAGAGATCACTACCACCCTAATTCTTTTCATTGTGTCTGTCTCCCCTTTTTCACTTATTCTTTCATTCTACTCCATAACTGTCAATATTACTTCTGAAAGTAATGAAGTATGAAACTCTACTGGGTATTCATCTGGCGCTCAACCTTTCTGTTTTTTATTGTCATTACTGCCTTTTTGATCTCCCAGTCATGAGTTTTGCATTCAGTTTTCCCCTCTATTTCATCTACTTAGTACCCCACTCCTTGGTCTGTGACCTCCCTGGCGCTCAACCTTTCTGTTTTTTATTGTCATTACTGCCTTTTTGATCTCCCAGTCATGAGTTTTGCATTCAGTTTTCCCCTCTATTTCATCTACTTAGTACCCCACTCCTTGGTCTGTGACCTCCCGGTGGCCTTCCCTTCTCCTATTGCTGGAATATTTGCTAGTATAACCTAAAGGCTTCTCTGACACTGCTATCCCCCTGTATGATCTCTTCCTCTTTTACCCTAATACTTGGTACCTCTCTTTTCACCATTTACTTTTTTGTACTTCATTACTCAATTTTTTTCCCTGTTCCTCTCCAAGTCATCCAGCAGTGGTCCTTCTTGTACCATTGCAGTTGATGCCTATCTTTCTAGTTCAATTTTTATTACTTCTTCCTGTGTCCTAAGTGCCTCTGTCTGTCATTTTTCCACATTTCCCTTTGCATCCTGTTTTTTTTTTTTTTTTCTAGTTCTGTAGTCTCCTCCTTATCTGGACTCCTTTTCCACCCATCCTCTCTCATGATTTTCCCCAACTGATTCATTCCCACGAGTGTTTCCCATTTTTGTCTGTAGTTTTTAAACTGTTTTCCTTTCCTGATCTTTCTAGTTGTAAATCACCCATGTCCATTCCAACCCCTGTGTTTGCTCTATCTTTGTCCTTGCCTTTGTTATTGTCATTGCCATCCTTGCATTGTCCAATATGCATCACTTTTGTATTTCTATCTTCTCCACCATTTCCTCTTGCCGTAGTGTCCTGCCTAGTCTACTGACTTAAATCAAACAGTTTCTATTAAATTCAGGGTATCTTGCCCTTCATAAATCCTTCCACTTCCCTCCTTTCATGTTCTGTTCAAAAATTCTTTATCTTTATACTCTGCTGTCCTTTGCCAAGCAGCTTGTCTTTTTTGTGGTCCAATGTGACATTTAAGTTCCTGGCAGTAATTTCCCCTCCATCCCTTTTTATCTGAGTCCATTCTTCCCAGAACCTGCTGTCAAAGTCTTCTGTGTCCTTGTTTGGGAAATGCTGATTCCCGTCTCTTATTTATTCTTCCTTGCCAAATGATCTGTCTCCTCTCCCACCTTTTTTGCACCCTTGCAGTCTCACTACATGTAATTCCTTTCTGAAAAGGGTGACCACTCTGTCTTGCCACCCCTGCTTTATTGTCTGTTTCTTCTTGGTGTAGTGTGGTATTATGATCTTCCCACTTTCTTTTACCTTTTGGGTTTCCTGGATAAGTTAAGTAATGCCTTGCATCCTACTCATTCAGCAGAGGACTTTTTTTTCCCTTTTGATTGTGCAAAGCCCCCCCCACCCCCCACCCCCATGCTTTAGGTTACCATTTTCAGTCTGTGTTCATTCATTTCTCTTCTGTTTGGTTTTACAAGTTGGACATCCCATCTCCTGGATTATTCCAATTCACAAAGTAAAGTTTTACCTGTTTTAAGAAGATAACATTAAAGGGTATCCGTTTAAATGTTCTGGCTTGTCTCAGAATTTCTTCTTTAAGTTTATTTCTTTGCAGGCATGCTAATATGTGTCTTGACTATCCTTCTCCTGTGTCTGCCATACTTCCAACTCTGTGGATTTTTTCTCTTATTGCTTCTTTTTTTCTGGGAATGTGAAATCTTAATTCCAGCAGTATTCTTTCCATTTCTGTGTCCAGGACATCCTCTGACACTCCTATTATTCTTATGTTGTTTTTTTTTAACATTTTTTCCAGTTCATCCAGTTTTCCTGTTTGCAGTTGTTGCTTTTTATCTATTTCTGCCAGTCTTTTACTGTGTTCATGCACCTTGGATCTCTGAGTTGCCATGTCCTGTTCCAAGTCCTGGATTATTTCACTTCTTTTTGTTGATTGCCTGTTGTTTCCCTCTTTAGGTCTAAATCATCAATGACTGTCATCAGCTTTTGGAACAATTTACAAAGCTGTTCTTCCTGTGGAGCTGCTTTAAACTCTACCAGCTGTCACTCCATTTTCTCTTTGTCCTTCATCCTGCAATTTTTTTTTTTGTTGTGTGTACATTTGCTGTTGTAGAGAGTTGACTAAGGTCGATATATGTAGTCAAGGTCCAAGGCTTTGCAACTTGTGGAAGACAATGGTGTTAGGGACTGATTTTCGTACAACAGGAAAAGATGAATGTTAGCAGTTATTTATGTGTTTACTAGGTAAACAACTTGAACTTTCACAAACTCATTTCAGCAGTAGAGTGAGCCACAGGTGCTGGGAGAATGCAGTATATTTACAGTTTAGGATAGGCAGTCAGCTGTATGTTTTGGGGAGATGGAGAGAGAAATGTACCCAGTACAGATGCATACACACATGGAGAGAACATTTATGCTCAACACAGACAACATATGAAAGTCAGACGTCAACACAAGCATCAAATAGCAGGTATACATGAACTTGAAATCAGATGGTGATTTTTGGTTGGGGTGTGCCATAAGACTGAAGCGGGCAAAGTAAATAGTTAAGCGTACTGTGATGAAATGTTGAAAATACCTGTTAGATGATGAAACAAGCAAACAAAAATCAGAAAGGTATTACTGTGTTTTTTCATGAACATGAAAATAAATATGAGCAAAGAAATGTATGAGACTTGTTGACTTGACTGAATTGTCCAGTTTGAATATAGTAGAGAAGAAAATAAAAGTAAATAATATAAAGCACAAGAAAAGAAGCATTCCTCTAGTCTTTGGGGAATTAATGAAGAGCAAAATTGAAGATTATCAAAGCACCAGTGTATATTGTTTTACAAAATAGCATATTCTAGGTATGGATCCACATTGTTGTCGTATTTAGACCTCCTCAGCCAGAACAAAGTCACACATTGTGTTTTTTATGCATAACATCGTTAGTCTGTAAAATGCAATTTGTTGAAATGTATTTTTAGGAAAAGTCAGTTCACATACTGTCATTTCTTTCTCTTAAATGCTTTGCTAATACTTTTGGTTGCAATAAATATAAGGTTATACAAGAAAAGTCCAAAATTAACTCTCTGGTATAAATGCAGGATATGAAATCAGGCTTGTTTTCTGGTACTAAGGCCTTGACTTTCTTTAGCTTGAATTAAAACTGTTGAATTACCATTTGTTTAAAGGTACCCATAATGTCAACACTGTAGGAGCACTTGAAATGCCCATCAGCAGTTGTTTGTTTTAATAAGTATTTGTGTTGTTTCAGTGATTATGCCTTCCGTGATTCATCTTTGTAACCACAAATCAATTAATGTTTCTTAAAAAATTGCAGGTATCATGTAGGAGATCTTCCAGCTGTTTTGCTTTCTTTACTTTTCATTCATAAGTCATCCATACAGTTTTTAAAGGAGGACTTTGTTTTTCAAAGCAGGTCACCATTTAATAAAACATTTTTTTGTCAGTAAAACATGTTGATGACAAGTCTTTCCCACATGTTGACTGCAACTTTATTCTCAAAATATGTCTTAAGTGTGCGTTTGATTAATTTCTTTTGACCACCATCAAATTTCCAGACCATGCCTTTACAGAGAATAAAGAATCTGTTCTGGGAGTGAACAGTGACATCCAAACACGGTATCCAGTCCTGTGGAATTGATGCAGTACAGTGGTATTGGTGCAGTGGTCATCCCACTTTCTATGGAGAGTTTTATGTGCATGATATTAATAATAATATATCTGTTCAGTCTCTTAAGATAGTTTTAGTCAGTCACTTATATTTCACATCCATAACGAAGGGATGGTATAAGAAGTGTATACTTACAGTAGTGGTGTCCTTCTGCAGGTCACCATTGTTGAAGACATTTTGGTACTCTTAAAAAGAAACATTAGCACATTTAATCCTGTACTGTATCCCACAGTGAGACTGCAAAAGACTATTTTGGAACATACAAGTTTTTTTTACACACCTACCTAAAGAGCACATGTAACCGTTGCAGTTCCTAAGCAGCAAATGGCAGATACAGCAAGTAAACTGAGGCAATATTTTATTTTGTAGAGCTTAGTGACTATTCTTTTTTTATTGCTTTCATTCATAAAAAGTTGACTGTCTTAAGTCTTTGTGCCTACATTTTACTGGCGAACGTATGGTGGGTATAAATAATAGTCCTTGTGTGAAATTCAGTCATATTGGTACAATAAAATGTTTATATAGAGAGTTTTAGCTTGCATTTTAAAGGGTTTATAATTTCATTTAATGTTTGAATATATTTTATTATTAGTTGCTCATCTTTTATGTATGTGTGTGTGTGTGTGTGTGTATATATATATATATATATATATATATATATATATATATATATATATATATTTTTTTTTTTTTGGTATACGTTTTGACTTCTGCAGAGGTATGTGTATCCCAAAGACTTTTTTTGTGAAGGACTTTGAGAAGTTAAGATCGAAACAAGAACATCATTGTCATATAAATGTGTGCACCAATTTCAACGCTGTTCCCTCCCCCAGGGAAATTAGAAATTACTGATATGTTCACCAGACCTCCTTTTTTGCTACCTAAACACCAGTTAAGTGGCATATGTTTTTAAATAGGGAATTGAAAATGAAGCACACAACTAAAAATGGACTTTAACACATGTAATATGGCCACATGCATAGTTTGAAACATTTATGTGTTACCCTGTGTATCATTGTAATACAAAGGGTCTATGTCAGTTCTTTGAACACTTAAAATTTCGTGGAGACACTAAATTGGCCCTAGGTGTGAGTGTGTGCATGTGTGTGCCTTCTGTGGAAGGTTGGGCGCTGGGCTGGCAACTCGACACTGTAAAACTCCACTGCCAATCATGAGCAGACAGGTGATCCACTGTGGCGACCCCTAACCGGGAAAAGCCAAAAGTAGAAGACATGGTTGAGACAAAACGTTTGAAGATTGACTTTCATCTGCACCGTATGGTGCAGATAGGGAGAATTTGCCTTTTCTGCACTGAAGTGCGATTTCGGAGTTGGTATATTTAAGTGGGGGCTGGCGCAGTCCCCCATGTGGGGGGTGCAGGGGGGCTTGGCCCCCTGCTCACACTGTTAAGGTGTGTTTTTCTTGTTTCATTTTTTTTTTTATTTAATATTCGAACATCCAAATGTCGAACATTTGGTCTCGACCATGTAACGTTTGACATTTTTGATGTTCGAATATTTAACATAGACCCTAATACGAATTGGTACCATTTCTCAGTAACCTGCAAGAGACTCATGACTTGGCTCGTAAGTCCCAGATTTAGGTACCTCTGGTAAGCAGATCATTCACCTTCTCAATCCACCAGAAATACCTAAGAAAATGTAATTTAACTTTGGGAGAAAACATTTGGTTGCCTATCAGAATGCACCACACAAGTAAAAGAAAGAAAGAAGCACAATTGTGAGATACCAAAGGAATCACCTAAATCCTATGGGTTATGCTTGGGTAGTTGTTCACCACAGTGTCAGTTTTCAGTATTTTTCCTCTGAATACATTTTGAAGATCATCCCTTATATCCTTGTCTCATTGTTGCTTTGTTCTGTGCAACTAAATCCTCTATTTAGTTAGCAACAATCTGTTGTCTTAGGTTCTTTATTTCAAACTTTGGTTCTGCTTCTCCCACTAGCCCCTATTTATTTCAGTCTTTTACAAGTTGTCTTTTCAGATGCCAGATGTTCAGATGCATCTTAATTTCACATAAGCCCAAGAAGGGTTTCTCAAATGGCCTGCCCATGTTGCCTAGATCACAATTCTGACATTGGCTTTTACCTTTTCTGTAAAGACCATTGTTGACAAACCAGAAACATATGTTAGCCATTAGTAATGCACCTTTTTATTTCCATCATGTCTTAAAGATGGAATTATGATACTAAGCGCACAAGTAGCTTTCATCCCTGGGTTCATCTAATGTGTATTCTGTTTGCAGTCTTCTTTCACCAGAAATATTTTAAAGAAGCAAAAAGACATTAGCAGATGTTGAATAAGTACTGTTTGGTGGATTGGTCTTCATCAGCATGCATGAAAGATATGGTCTCTTCATGTTTAGCCCTTGTATCACAGTGATGCTTTAGCAAAGATCTTCCTCATTCTGCTTCTAGTAATTTTTACATTATTAGTTGTGTGTGCTGGAAAAGGCTTGGAGGGACATCCTGTATGTAGGGACGATGTATTGATAAGTAATACAGGAAATTAGCAGACCCTCAGTTATAGCAAGAACATAAAATAATCCTGTGGTATCTTAGCATCTGGTGCCTTAGTCCTGCTGATGTTGTATACAGCAAGAGTCATTGTCTGAGCCCTTCATGGTAAGTTGTTTTCTGACTGTTCTTTTGTTAATTTTTGGAACCAAATACAGCCATAAGCATTATGCTGCTGATTTGCTTTCAAATTGCAGTCCTTAACATTCAGTGTGAAAAATCAATTGTTTTTCAGCAACAGCTCGGTGTAGCCCAGCCAGTGGCAACTGGGTCTGTTTCCAACCAGCAGGGATTCATGCAGAAACAACCTGGACCCCTACCTGTGACACAGGGAGTCCAACAGCAGGTAGGAACCCATGAAGTATCTTTGCATGCCACACACATGCCCACGTCAACAGTGCATGTGTAGCTTTGCATGTAGTATATAAAATACATACACATATGTATAAATACAAATATATACTAGTTGCATAGTATATACCAGCATGACAGCTATTGTAGTGCAAGATGCACTATTTCAGAAATTCATTTGTGTTAACTGTGTGGAAAGTTGCATCTCTGTAACATTATTCTTAAAACCATCAATTCTTTCTGGAATAGTTTTCTGTAATGCTTTTCCTAGTATAGTTTCTGCCTGTACAACCTTCCATAAAGTTCCTTTTTGTCACTAGGACTGGGACTTATCAGATAAGTGCAAATATCTAGGCAATACTTTTAGCTATTTTCTTGTTTCCATTAGATTTCTGTCTTTGCTTAGAGAAATGATGCTTCTAGACACAGTCTGACTTTCTTATTTGGTCAGAGGTTACATTTCGCTAAACTGGTGTCAAGAGCCTAAGAGCATGTCTTGTTTTTGGACATCTCAGATCTTGTGGGGTTGATTTCACCCCTCCCTGCATTAAGTAATTAACTCCAGTGTAACGCACATCCCTTGGGGAAGAGTTACATGTCTAGGTAAAATACTGAAAAATACTTTTAAGAACCTCATAAATACTATTTTGATTATTTATTCTTTATGTGATTCTCTGTGATGAAGAACATTACAGAGATTGAGCATTTTAGCATGTTTAGTAGCAATGTTAAGGCTTACTGATGTTTCTTGTATAACTGAAGTCTGTTAAAGTATGTTGCCATACTGACGTTTACAGTTAGTATTCAGGTGGGGGTGTTTTTTTTTAATCCAGTATCACATTCTGGACATCTTTATTGTTTGTGTCTTATTTTCTAGTTTGTTGGGATCTTGGTTCATACAAGTGTTTTGTTATATTATAAGATAAACAGGAAGCTGTCCTATTGTAGTTTTTCACTCATTACTTTTGGTTGTCGTTTCTTTTTTTCTTTTCCCCATGTTTGCCTGCGAGTCATTGATTAAGGGTTACTAAGCAAGCTGTCAGTGAAGTGTCCAAATAAAATGAAGGTTTAATCTGACAAATGCTGTCTAAACTAAAACCAAATAAATAGGTGTAGCCTGCCTGGTCTTCTCCTGATTTTTAAATGTCCTTGGGCAGCTCCTGCCAGAATTAGAAGTGTTAATTTACTTTTGTGCTGAAATGTAATACAAATCAGCCCCCATATTTGTCTGAAATGCAGTAAAAAGCCCCTGAGGAGCTAACTCTTTGGGTATTGCAACAAGCATGGGGTGAAGATACTGTAGCATTTAAAAGTACATTAAAAACAATGGCATTTTCTTGCTGTGACCATGGAGAAGTCAGAGGTTTTGTATTCTTATCCCTTTTTGGGGCAGTGTAATCAAAGCCTTGAATATGGATATTTGATGGTACCTGTCTTCTGTGAATCTGAACTCTGTGTGTAGTACCCTTTCAGCTATCTGTTCCCTTGTTCTTACCCAGTCCTTACTTGCTGGCTGTGTTCCAAGCAATTCTGAATCCCCATATAGCCGCTGTCAAAGGCAGTGAATTGTATGGCAGTTCTTGTCTGCCAGCATATTTTAGCTGTGTTGAATAGACCTCTTCCACTTACCACCCATGTCCTCTTCTCCCCTCATCCTTCCCTTTCAACTTTGCTTATTTAATGTTCTGTCATGTAATCTGGTATTCTTCAGATTCTGTTGCCCCTTTCTGTGAATATTTGAATCTCTTCTGAGAGCACAGTGTGTGTGTGTGTGTGTGGTATGCTTTCTAAAGGCCTGGTATTTCTTGCTTGAGTGATCTCCAGAACTATACGTGGTGATGCCAATGGTACCGTCACATCCTTATGACACTTCAAAACTGCATTGGAGATTTCTTCAGAGAAGATTCTTTTATGCATCTTTTCATAATATTCCTCATTACAGAGAGTGACTGAAGGGGAGAACAAACTGTATGGGGAGGTCACCAAGCTTGGAATGCCCAGATAAGACTTGGGCAGTCCTGTAATGACTGTTGATGATGTCCCAGCTTTCTAATTGCAAGGCATCTGACTGAGGGTCTAGGAATCCAACCTGAAGATTCATTGTGAGAGAAGCCGCTACTAGGAGGCTCTCTGTCCTCATCTACACAAATATATTGAAGAATATTAAGACACTACCTTGTTTAAAATTTCTCACAGTCAGCACTGCAGAAGAAATATGCTATCACAACAGGCAAGTATTTGATTTAATTTCTACATCCTTCAGTTGTGAATGTTATGTACTTCTGCTTGACAAAGCTAGAATTCCTAACCATTGCACTCCCTAAAAAGGATTCCAGGGAAATTAACTCCATTAGGGAAGGAAAAAAGTATCTGGTCTCTTCTGTTTTAACAGATAAGCCAGGTGTGTGACATTCCCCACCATGTGCCAGTAGACTTTGAGGGCATCAGGCATCTCTTCTGGTGTACCTGTTTGCATGTCCTTAAGTTAGGCAGAAAGCACTGCAACAGGAGGATATCACACTTGATGCTAGACTGGTGTTGGAAAAATGAATGAAGATAAAGTAGCAAGAATGTGAACGTTTTTGTCTATTTAATATTTGATCTGAAGTTGTTTTCATTTGATCTTCAACCTGAGGGAATTCTGATCCGGCACAGATTTGACTCTGCCGCATACTCCAGCATCGGATCCAAACTCCAAGCTCCTCCCCTATCGATAATACCCCTGTCTCCCTCCTCCCTTCAGATCTCATTTGTCGCTCGTTTGAACAGCAGCATGGTTCTGATAGCTCCAAGCTCCGTATTCAATAACTGTTTGTTTCTTAAGTTTTTTTCACTCCTTTTGGCTTTTCTACCTGTTTCTTTACTGTTTCTACCCTACCCTTTCCTTTGCGCTCAAGCATCAGTCTATATACAAAAAAAAATCTCTCTCTGTCTATGTATCTATCTATCTAGTGTGAGTGAGTGTCTTTCTTTCCTGATTGGCCATGGTCGATACCCCCAAGCTTGGCTTCATGAAATGCGCAGTGTGTGGGCATAAGTTTCCACCGTCTGATGCCCACACACTGTGTGTGGTCTGTTTGGGTGTCTCTAAGTTAGATTCCTTCTGCTCGATCTGCACGGGCTTCAACCCCCACACATTGATCAACAGGTGGAACAAAGTCATTTTGAAAGACTTCCTTCCCCCCTACAGAGGCCTCTGCTGCTTCTTCCTCTGCTCCAACTTCTGGGACTCAAACCTCCCGCCAAGAAGTTTGGGGACAGAATGAAGGCCCTACCTAAGGACTGGAATTGGACCAGGAAGGGGTCCCCCAGACTGCACTTCATCAACCGAACCCCCGGCCAATTCTCACCCAAATCCGAGCCATCTGGTCACCTTGCTTGCCCAGGCTCGATCTCCTCTTTCCACCTCACCCCTGCCCCACTCATGGCCCAGGTCGGTAACTTCTTCCATCCAGTCATCTCAGGGCCTGTCTGAAGCAGAGAGGTGAACAGGGTAATGCAGAAATTCAGTCGGGCCCCAGATTCAGTTAGTAGTCTTGCTTTCTCTTCCCCCCTCTGGAGCCAGAGGCATGCAGTTCACCTTTCTCCTATTACTCCTTCTCCAGTCTGACCCCTTGATGTCCTTCAAGAATGCAACTGCAGTCATAACATATGGGTTGTCCTGCCTCAGGCAGCCCTCGGTCGGCCGGATTCCAAAGTCTGGGTCCGACGTCGGCTGATGTCGCATTTCTCTCCGAAGTCAGAGCGGCTGGAGTACATAAGCATCAGCCGACGCCATCTTTTTCAGTCTTTCTTGCCGCGCGGTGCCCGAAGCAGAAGCAGTTCGCAAGTGCCGGTCGGTCAGCTCCTGTATTCTTCGAAACCGAAGTCATCAAAAAAGCTAAGTACCCCGTTGGGGACCTTTTCTTGCCTCAGCCGATGTCAGAAATTACTGAAAAAGTAAATAATTGTTTGTCTTGTGGTAAACAAATACCTCATAAGGATTTCCACTCTTACTGCCTCCCTTGCCTTGGCCCAGACCACGACGTCTCGGCCTGTGCCGCCTGTGCTCGCTTCAATAAGCGCACTCTCAGGCGCCGGGCTGAGTTCGCTGAAGACTTTTTCGGCGAAAAATTTGATTATACAATGCCGTCGGAACATCCGACAACGCAGACTCCTAAGAAACGAAAAAAACGGGACCGACATCCTCAGCCCGCGTCTTCCACCGACACCACGCCAAAACTAAAAGCGAGTGCCCCAGTTCCCTCTGAGGCGGTTATTCCACCGCTCCGAACCGAAGACACCGCATTACCGATACCTCCGATACCGAAGGCCACTCCAACGCCAGTTATTGACTTTCCTCCGGATACTGAAACCGAGGAAATGCCCGAGACCATTGCTGTTGATAAGGTTACCCCTGCACGTGGAGCGGCTAGGCCTCCCATGTCCATGTCTATCAAGGCCTACACACGTGCTAAGGCAGCCGGCAAGTCCAAGCATCTTACTGCTAAAACCTTACCTCAGCCTACTCCTGAAACTCAAATCATGGCTATGGCCGCAGATTTAATTTCCCTGATCAGAGGTTCCCAGGCCCATCCTGAGAGGGGATCCCAGCCTCCTCCTGATAAGAGGCCCAGGGTTGAACCCTCTGACCCTCTTCCTTCAGATGAAGATTCCGAGGACTCTGTTCACTCCGAAAGCCAGGAAGAGCCCTTCCAGACCTATGAGGATTCAGATGCAGAGGACTCCATTCCCTCGGCCTCTCCTCCTGAGGATATTTCTTTTGGGGAAGTTCTGCATTCCATGAGGGAGCATTTTAAGTGGCAAGGCCAGGAATTTTCAGATTCCAGAAAGCACCTTCGAACCTTCCTTAAAAAGCCCCAACACAGACCTTTAGCTATACCTCCTGTGCTTGATGTTTTGGATGATTTATACTCTGACTCCAGTGTTACCCCTGATACTCTTCCTCCTGCTGCTGTCAAGCCTGACAGATACTATAGGGTCCCAGAAACCCATTCTTATTTCTTTAGGGCCCATGCTGTTGATTTAGAAACAATTTCCCAGGGGCCTAAAGGGGTTTCAGCTTCCACCTCCAAAAATCCTTTGCCTTCCGACAGGGAAGCAAGGTCCTTAGAGAGATGGGGAAGAAGGTTTACACCTCCACTACTTTATCTATGAGAGCTCTCAATTGTCTCTTTCACATGTTTCAATATCAGGATTTCCTGTTAGATGATTTACAGAAAAGATTGGCCTCTCCTGAATCTTTAGATAGGAAGTCTTTGCAGGAGGCTGTGCATAATTCTCAGCAAGTTAGCAATCACTTTCTACAGTGTGGATATGATGCATTGGAAGCTTCATGTAGGGCAGCTATGACAGGGGCAGTCATTCGTAGACATGCATGGTTAAAAGAACAACCTTTAACAGATCATGTTAAAGCAAAACTTCTTGATGCACCATTGGAAAAGAACAAGCTTTTTGGTGCTAATGCTAAAGATGTGTTAAAGTCCATTGAGGAAAAAGCCAAGTCAGTTCAGACAGTCAAAGATTTCCTCCAGGTGCAGCCACCCAGATTCAGCAGGAACTGGCCCTCTAAAAACTGGTCCTTTCCTAATCCTTAAAGATTTAAAAGGGGCAAAAACAGGCGTGCCCGAGGAAGAGGGCAATACAGAGTATCCTACAGGGGACGACAATGGCAACCAGCAAAGCAAAGAAGTGACACAGGGGTTTCTCCTGCCCCAGAGGGACAATCTCAATGACTTTCCTCTAGTCCCGCTGACCAAGGAGCAAGCAGAAGCTCCTTTGGGCGGAAAATTATCTCTGTTTTCAAAAAATTGGCACAAACTGACAAAGGACAAATGGATTTTGGACATTATAGACCACGGTTACAGGTTCCATTTTCATACCTTGCCAAGAAAACAAGGCATGCCAAACCTTCCACAAAATCAAAGGGCAGAGGCTATCAAGCAAATTTCTCTGCTTGCTCAGATCAAAGCAATAGAAAAAGTCCCACAACAAGAACAAGGTCAGGGGTTTTACTCAAGACTGTTCCTTGTTCCAAGAAAAAAAACTCAATGGAGACCAATACTGGACTTGTCCGCTTTAAACACTTTTCTCATAGTACCAAAGTTCAAAATGCTGACTCTACAGCAACTCCTTCCCATGCTGGGCAAGGGGTCTTGGCTGATTACTCTGGACCTCAAGGAGGCATACCTGCATGTCCCTATCAGACACAGTTGCAGAAGATACCTCAGATTTCTTGCAGGGCCAGAGCATTATCAATTCTCAGCATTGCCATTTGGCTTATCTACTGCGCCCAGAGTATTCACGAAATGCCTGGCTTCAGTAATTGCTCATTGCAGGCTCCAGGGGATTCAAATCTACCCGTACCTGGACGATTGCCTCATACAAGCGGACAAAAAACTAACTTTGACAAAAAACTTGAATTATGTCATACACTTGCTACAGGCTCTGGGATACACAGTCAACTTTCAAAAGTCAAGACTTCAGCCATCCCAGCAAATAATCTTCTTAGGAACCAAACTAGACACAGCCTCTCAAATGGCTTACCTGACAGAAGACAAGCAAAAGAAGTTAACTCATTACTTCAAAAGTTTAGCAAAGCTCACCCAGATGACTGCAAGGAGGTTCCTACAGGCCCTGGGTTACATGGCATCCTGCATTCTCCTGGTTCCACTAGCAAAACTACACATGAGAAAGCTTCAGTGGTACCTAAAAAGCTTATGGTCTCAACACAGCAACAACCTAGAAGCAACCATACCGCTCATTCCATGTCTTCAAAAGGAATTTCTATGGTGGGCCTCAGTAAGCCAGTCAAACACAGGTATGTCATTCAAAAAACCTCAGATAACACAGACCATGACCACAGATGCCTCAGACCTTGGATGGGAGGCGCACATGGAGGGCAGATGTATTCAAGGACAATGGTCTCCAAAGGAAACACATCTGCATATCAACCAAAAAGAAATGCTGGCAGTAATGCATGCCATCGAGGCCTTTGGACAACAACTACAACAAGGCCGCCTACTAATACGGACAGACAACACCACTGTGATGTGGTACATAAACAAGCAGGGGGGCACTCATTCTTACCCCCTTTGCAGACTGACAATGAATCTTTGGGAAAAATCACTGAGCCTAAACATACAGTTGCAATCCCAGTTTGTTCCAGGCAAAGACAATGTTCTGGCGGACAGTCTAAGCAGGAATTTCCTAGACCCCCACGAATGGAGGTTACATCCAGAAATCTTTATACGACTCACCTCGACATGGGGCAAGCCAGACGTAGACCTATTTGCCTCCTACCTCAATCATCACTTACAAAAGTTCTGTTCAAGGACATATCATCCACAAGCATGGAAAATAGATGCTCTCTCTTTCAACTGGAGCTCCCTAAAAATCTATGCATTTGCACCTCTGCCACTCATGACCACAGTGTTACTAAAGATCAAAGCAGAGCAGCCCAAGGGGATCCTAATAGCTCCAGACTGGCCAAGACAGCACTGGTACCCACTTCTACGGAGCATATGTCACAGCAAAACGTGGGCCCTTCCCCAATGGCCCCAACTTTTGACTCAACACAACTTCAGGACAGTTCATCCCAACATCCAGACACTACAGCTAACAGCTTGGGAGATACCATAAATAACCTCAATCTACCTCTCTCCAAGGAAGTTCAGCGGATACTAACAGAAGCCCGCAGACCATCCACCAGGAAGGTTTACTCAGCCAAATGGAAGAGATTCAGCATTTGGAATACCAGCAAGGGTCATGATGCATCACTTTTGAGCATCCCTCTCATCCTGGAATATTTGGCAGATATGCTACATAATGGACTCTCATACTCTTCCATAAAAATACATGCTTCAGCTATCTCAGCTAGATACAACACTGATCAACCTGTGTTTTCACATCCTTTGTTAAGGCAATTTCTTAGAAGAATCAAGAATATAAAGCCCCCAAGAAAGGCACCAGTACCAGCTTGGGACCTCAACTTTGTCCTAGAAAAATTGACTCTACCTCCCTTTGAGCCAGCAGCTTCTGTGGATTTACAATTTCTTTCCTGGAAGACAGCTTTCCTGTTGGCCATTACTTCAGCAAGAAGGGTTTTGGAATTACAGGCCCTAATGGCAATACCACCGTTCATAACTTTTCACAGAGACAGGGTCTCCTTACGAACCAACCCTACCTTTCTGCCAAAAGTGGTGTCTAGGGTTTCTTTAAATCAAGCAATTCACCTGCCTACTTTCTTTCCCAATCCTGAGAACAAAGGGGAATGACTGTTGCATACCTTGGACATTCACAGACAACTTCGCTACTACCTGGACAGAACCAAGACCAGTAGGAAGTCTGATCAGCTTTTTGTAGCTTACGCCCCTGGGGTACAAGGAAAAGCAATTTCCAAACAGACAATTTCAAAATGGATTGGACATTGCATCAGATTCTGTTATTCCTTCCATGGAAAGAGTGTGCCAGCCAATGTCAGACCACACTCCACCAGAGCTACAGCCACCTTTACAGCATTCTTAAGAGGGGTGCCTACAAAAGACATTCTAGAAGCTGCTACATGGAGCTCCGTGCATACATTTTCCAAACACTACAACCTCCCTTTATATTCCAGATCCAGAGCAGGCTTTGCTTCGGCAGTCCTGCAGGGATTGATAGCACTCCACCTCCCCCAGCTAAGCTATGGTATTCAACCCATATGTTATGACTGCAGTTGCATTCTTGAAGGACATATTACAGTTTTGTACCTACCATAAATGTAGATGTCCGATAGATATGCAACTGCAGTCGGGATTTCCCTCCCTCCTTCCCCCTCTATGCCTTGGGTCCACTCCTCTCCCTGTTATCCTATCTGTTTATTGCTTACTTATTTGTCTGGAAACATGTTTTTGTCTTCCAATTTGATTACAGCCTTCCTTGGAGGGCACCTGGCATCTGGGGCAAGAAACACAGAAGAAGATGGCGTTGGCTGATGCTTATGTACTCCAGCCGCTCTGACGTCGGAGAGAAATGCGACATCAGCCGACGTCGGACCCAGACTTTGGAATCCGGCCGACCGAGGGCTGCCTGAGGCAGGACAACCCATATGTTATGACTGCAGTTGCATATCTATCGAACATCTACATTTATGGGTAGGTACAAAACTGTACTTTTCAGAGTCATTGGGTCCGAGGTTCCCCAGTGTTGAGGGGTCAGTGCCAACGGTCCCTGGTACCTCGACACCAAACGTTGCCCTGAGTGGTTTAGCTCTGATGTTTTCGGAGCCAACCGACTCTTGGAGCCTAAGCCTCAGTATTGGATCTGAGGGGATAGTGTCGACTTTGAGGCTTTTGGGGTTGTCCCTTCCTCTCAGAGTCTTGGCGCTGGGAGGCTTGGCTCAGACTTCTCCCTCAATGTAGGGAGCGGAGAATCCAGCCTTGGCCGTTCCGACTTCAGGAATCCGCTCGCCTTCTGCCTTCGAGGTGGTGGAGAAGGGTCCTCTCGGCTCCTTTGAGACCTTTGACACTTTCATCCTCTGAGTCCATCCTGGCTCCCTGTTTTTCTAGGCCAGAGTCTGCTGTCCTGCCCCCTCAGGACAGCCTGTTGCCACTTCACCCAGGGAGGTTCCCACACAGGAACTCCCCAAGGTTTCTGAGTCCTCCACAAATTTTCCCCCTGAGGAGCCCCCTCAGAAGCATATGTGTAAGAGGAGGCATTTAGACTCCCTTCCGGAGTCCCTCACACATGATACTGATCTGGAGGAAGGGGAGCGGTCCCCTCTGATCTCTCCTGGAGGATGTCTCCTTTGGAGACATCTTGGAGATCCTGCGGCAGCGTGGTGGGTGATTTACCCAGAAGCCCAAACCGGATGAGTTGGTATTCCTGGGTGCGTTTGGCATAGGACCCTCTACTTCCTAGTTGTCTCCTCCCGCAGATCCCCTTGTGGATCTAATCTCATCTAGAGCATGGAAGGAACTGGATACAGATGAGTATATCCCCAGGTGCCTGGATAAAGTGCTTGGTGCTCCCTTGGATAGGCAGCGTTGGTCCAAAGGGTGCCCGGTCAATGCCATGGTGGTTGCGACAGCCACCAGAAAATAACTCACACAGGAGAGCTGTTCGGTCCAGCCACCGTCTAGACATTGAGTCTCAGGAAATTAATCATTTTGGGAAGCAGACCTATGCATCAGGCACCTTTGCCTTAAATGCGCTGAATTATTTGGCACATGTAATCAGATTGCAGAGGGACTTGGTCAAACAGGTCCCTGCATCTGCCCCAGAGTCCATGTCTGCAGAGGAGAAAAGGGTTTTTCCTCTCACATGGCCACCCTCACTTCCATTTCTAATACTTCCATGAGGCTCCTATCACACATAACTGAAGGTGCCTCTAGGGTTGCCGGTATAGGCGTAGCTGTTAGGCAACACACCTGACTCTGGCTATGTGCTTTTCAGAGCCCTTTAAGGCATCTTTCACAAACGCCCACTTTGATGGCTCCACCTTGTTTGGAAAAACAGTCCGTGATGCTTTAGTCCAGAGCGAGGAGGACAGGAAGACTTTGTCTGCTGTTGGGATCCGCTTCTCCACCCCGCAGTGATCCTTCTCTGGGAATCAGCATGGGGTTAAGAAGATGGTATTTCAGAAGTCTCAAGGTTCTTCCCATGATGCTCAGGATTCGTCTTCCCCCAGAGGCAGAGGGGGATACGACAGACCTCGCCGTCGTGGCAGGGGGAGTCCGAAGAACCCAGGGTCTTGGGATCCTTCCCCAACAGACCCTGTCAGCAACCCTGAAGGGTTGCCTGACTGCTCATCTCTGGATGCAGTCGAGGAGCAACTATCTCTGCACCCAATAACCTGGGAGTCTATTACTAATGATCGTTTGGTCCTGTAGAGGTTACTCGATTCCCTTTCTCCATCCCCCAAGTCCTCCCAAACACCTCTCAGATGTTCCACCCAGTCAACGGGAGACAGCTGTAGAAATCGACAGGCTGCTCAAAAAAAGTCATCCAGCCCATCCCCCAAGACGAATCTGGATTAGGCATTTATTACAGGTTCTTTTTAGTGCCAAAGAAAAAGGGAGACTTAAGACCCATTCTGGATTTTTCAACCCTGAACCTTTCTGTTGCCAAGGCGAAATTCTGGATGGTCAGTATTCTGTCTGTTCTGTCCTTCCTGCAGATAAACGACTGGATATGCTCGGTAGACCTCCAAGACGTGTACTACCTTATCAAACTGCTGACTGCCTTGTCCAAATTGAACCTACGCTACTCTACTCTAGTCTGGTTTCAGAACTACCTCATAGATTGCCAACAGGCAGTACGGTGGAACAAAGCTCTTTCTCCCTTACTACCAGTGACTATGGGCGTGCCTCAAGGGTCTATTCTCAGCCCCCTCCTTTTTAACCTGTTTACAAATAATCTCCAAGCCACCCTTATACAGTATGCAGATTATTCCATTGTCGTATGTTCTGCCCCAACTCTACCTGAACTACAGAACTTAACCCAAACATCCTTCAGTGCTATTATGGTTGGCAGATGCCCAATTAATCTTGAATCCAAATAAAACTAAACTCATGCTTTTCCACTCCAGTAAATTCAAAACTCAATCCACTTACTACACCATCACATCCAGTAATAAGACTTTGATTGAACCAGTACCATCCACCCAACTTCTCGGTGTTATTGATCAAAATCTGAAGTTCGACTTACACATTGCCCTGACTGTAAAAAAAGTACACAAGAAAATAGGTACCTTATACAGAGGCAAAAACTACCTAACTGCAAACTCCAGAATAAACATAGCCAAAACTCATCTTCTGTCAACTTTACTATATGCTTCACCCATCCTTACCAAACTCTCCAAATCAGACCTAAGGAAGCTAGATGCCTGCTATAATAAGATAGCTAAATTTGCCACTAGCTGTCCTCCTAGAACCCATCATTGTAAGGCCCTAAGACAACTATGTTTGTTAGAACTACCCCACCAGCTCATTTTCACACAACTCTCTACCACCCACCAAATGTACTATAAACCCGATAAAACACCAGCTCTACAATGCCTTCTGAATCCCCATATAAGTACCCATCCACTAAGATCCACTAATAAAGCTCTAATTGAAGTAACTAGGAGTAAAAATAGTTCAGGTGACTCACTCTAATCCTGCTACATTGCTAAACAGTGGAATGCCTTACCACTTGAAATTAGAACTATAACTAGCTTAAAACATTTCAAGCATCACATTAAAGCCCACCTCACCATTTCCTGGACTTGTACATGTACTGGGCATGGGTAGCCCAAACCATGGAACTAGCTGATTTTAAAATTTGTATTGCATATGTAATGAGCATTGAATTTAAATCATATGAGTACCTTATGTTGTTTTTTTCTCCTTCTCACTGTTAATATCGATCAGATTTTAATTTTTCAGTTTGCTATGCTATCTGTTTATAAGACTTAAGTATCGTAATTGCACTACTATTGTATACAATGTCACTACCTGCTACTACTGTAAGAACTGTCTTCTAGAAGCGTTATACAAGACTATTGGTCTTGTCTCCCATTTGACCAATCTATTCTGTTGTAGTCTTTTTACCATTATGGATGTCTGTTACTATTTATTTCTTTATTGTATTATACAATTTTCTTTCTACTAACAAAATAGTTTACTAAGAGTGGAGCTTTTCTCCCCGGGCCTCCGCTGAAAAAGGGTTTTATGCCCAGTTGGACTCTCCCGATAAACAAATATAAAATAAATAAATAAAAATAAAGATGAGCAGGCATTCTCTGAGGTTCCTCCGCTTCTGGCTGGGAGCCAATCACTAATTGACTGATTCAAGCCAGGGATGATCTTCTTCAGACTGCTCAATACCTAGGTACAACCATAAACCTCAACAAATCTCAACTGGCACCAATGCAGATTCTGGATTTTATAGGTGCTTGGTTAGACACTATCCAGGGCAGGGTGTTTCTACCCCCGGACAGCCTATTATCACTCCATCATCATGTGAGTTAAATTTTCCAAGCCAACCTTCCCCCAGTGGGCTTAATTCTTTGGGCGTTGGGGTCTATGACAGCCACGTTCACCCTTGTTCCAACTGCATGCCTTCATATGAGAGTTCTTCAATGGACCTTAGCCATGCAGTGGTCATTCCTAGACCTTTCCTTGTCACATCCCATTTTAATGTCCCGTGTTTACAAGGACTGCCTTCTTTGGTGGCTCCAATCCCCAGACCTCCTTCAGGGTCGTCCATTTGTTCTTCCCTCCCCCACAGTCACAGTGACCATGGACGCCTCCCTGCTTGGGTGGGGGGGCATTGCATGGGAAGGATGGTCCAAGGCACATGGTCTTCTCTGGAGACCAGTCTGCATATCAGTGTCCTGGAGATGAGGGTGATGCTTCTGGCATTGCAAGCTGTCCATGCCTTTCTTCCTCCCGGGACTATTGCTAAACAGACGGACAATATGTCAGTAGTCTGGTACATCAGCAAACAGGAGAGGGACCATAACTTACCCATTTGTCGCAAAACCATGAGATTGTGTGAGTGGGTGATCTCCACTGGCCATTTTCTGGTACCAGCACACATTCCGGGAGGTTCAACATATTGGTGGACAGGCTCAGCAGTCTATTATGATGCCTTACGAGTGGTCTCTGAATCCTTCAGTAGTGGAACAGATCTTTCTAAAGTAGGGTCAGTCTTGCTGCGATCTCTTCACTTCTCCTTCCATCGTGAAGTGCAGCAAGTATTTTGCTCTGAACCCCCCCTTCAGGGGAGTCCCCTAGAGAAGCTCTAGTTCATGCCTGGCCCTCTGGTCTACTGTATGCTTATCCTGTGCTCACTTTAATCTCCAAGTTCATTCAGTAAGCTCAACAGCTGGGGAGCTCAGAGATCTTCATTGCCCCTTTCTGGCCTCGCCAAGTTTGGTTTCCCCACTCTGTGGTCTCATGTAATGTGTCCACCTTAGACGCTAGATCTGGTTTGGATCTGATTACACATCCTTCAGGGATCTCTCACCGAAACTTGGTCAGCCTTAAGCTCATGGCTTGGCTGCTCCGGTTCCCATGATAGTTAGGACTCCCGGGCTGTCTTCTATTGTAAAGATGATCTTGGTAGCAGCTCACAAATCTTCTACCAGGAAGGTTAATTGAGTAAATGGAAGCGTTTCTCAATTTGGGCTTCTCAGCATGACCTGCATCCTTTCACTGTGCCAGTTCCAGCCATTTTGGAGTTTTTGGCAGATATTTTTAACCTTGGTGCTAGCTTCTCTACATTTAAGGTACAATTGGCAGTGATTTCTAACTTTCACATAGGCAAGAATTTGGCTTCTTTGGCTTCTTCCAAACTTTGTGAGGTCTTTCTGAAAGATACCTTTCTCCTTAGGCCTCAGGTTAATGTCCCAACGCCCCCTTGGGATCCCACCTTGGTGTTGCAGGCCCTGGTTCCTCCTCTTTCGAACCAGCAGCCATGGTTGAATTACAGTTTCTATCATGGAAGAAGGCTTTGTTGGTTGCAATTACCTCAGCCAAAAGGGTTTCAGAGATCCAAGCCTTATCTGCCAAAAAAACTTGTATGGTATTTCATAAAGGTAGTGTGTCCCTGCAGGACTAATCCATCTTTTCTACCAAAGGTAGCTTTAGAATCTAATATTAACCAGGTCATTAATTTGCCAGTTTTCTTTCCAAATTTCCAGAATAAGGGAGAGTACAAGTTGCACTTGCTTGATGTTCACAGGCAGCTGCGTTTCTATTTGCATAAAACAAAATCCTTTTGCAAGTCTGATCAACTTTTTGTTTCACTTTCTAAACCTTTCTTGGGAAAGCCTGTTTCTAAAGTTATTATTGCTCGATGGATTTCTGCATGCATTTCATTGGCCTATTGAGTCAAAGGGTTATTTCTACCAGGACATGACTGGGGGCATTCCACCAGGTCCATAGCTACTTCTGTGGCTTTTTGGTCCAGGGTTTCTTTAGATGATATCTGCTCTGCAGCTAACTGGGTATCTTTACACACATTTATCTCCCATTATAAACTAGAATTTCTTTCCAGGGGCAGGGCATCCTTTGGCTCAGCTGTGCTCCGGAACATCCTTCTATGAGGACCTCCCAGGATTTATTGGTAGCTGGAGACTGTGTTCCTCAGGTTGAAGATCAGATGAAAACAACAACTTGAGATAGAGAAGTTATGTACTTACCGTAATGTTCCATCTGAGTTGTTGCTTTTCATTTGTCTTCACCCATCCCTCCCTACTTCTCCCTGCCTTGTGTGGGCTTTGAAGTGGACCGGGTTGAAGAGTCATAGTCTTTCTGTCCTGGCTAGTCTTCTCTGGATATGTTTTTATGGGTGATGTGAGGTTTATAGGCATATGGTCTAGGTTGGAATGCTGCTGTCCTGCAACAAACTCGATCTGAAGGGACGAGGGAGACAGGGGCATTGTGGGTAGGAGAGGAGCTTGGAGTTTGGAGTTTGGATCCAATGCTGGAGTATTTGGCCAAGTCGGATCCATGCCGGGTCTGAGTTCCCTCAGGTTGAAGACAAATGAAAAGCAACAACTCAGATGGAATGTTATGGTAAGTACATAACTTCTTTTTTACCTGGGTAGTAGACATATCTCAATTGACCATTTATAGTACTGCCCTGGTGGAATAATTCAAAAAGAAGAAAAATAGTGGAACAAGAGTCAGTAAAGCTCTACATTATCAGAAACAGAATAGAAGGTAATGTAGAACAAAAACTGTATAGTAGCAGTTAATGATCTAGCAGCAGTTACAAGAGAAATGTTCATTGACAAGTTTGATTGCATTTCAGGTTTACACTGTGATGGAAATGCCGTGGGGTAATGAGAGTCAGGGCACAGGACACAGAGTTAAGAGGAGATAGTAGTCGAGAGAGACAGAGAAGGTAGAAGTTGGGAGACCCTTATATGAAGTGGTCTGCTGTTTGGCAGGTACAGTTTGATTTGGTGTAGAGGATTTTTTTTTTAAGTTCAGATCTGAAGGATGGGAAGGAGGATTGTGGTTCTTTTAGGTTGGAAGGATTACCATAATTTAGGAGCAAGGATGGAAAAAGAGTAAAAAGTGTAATCGGGTGTATGGAGGGTTAGAGTAGGAGGGTTATTTGGGAGAAGCATCTTAGGCCGTAAGGTAGGATTTTAGTATAAAGTTTGGCAGCCAGTAGAGAATGAGTTAGACTGGAAAAGTTTAAAGATGAGAGAGCCTAGTAACAGGTTTACACAGTGCTGCACTGGGGAGCCATTTGGCTTGTTAAAGGTGAGGCAGTGGTGCTTGAGAGAGTGAATTAGTAATGGTAATCTCTAGTGCGGGGGAGGGGGGTAGTTTTTATTAGTGGCTGTAGCTATTATGGGTAGTCTATGAGACTGGAGATTTCATTGGGTGGCTTTTTGGTTTAAGCTACTGGTTTTTGATTGTGGATTATAATGCAACAAAAATGCAGTATAAAATTATTGTCTGCTATTAGATCTTCAGCAGTTAAAAGCTGATTTAGTTGAGGTATTGAACTGAACTGACTTGAAATTAACAGAAGGTACTGTTTCACGTGTTTCCACAGTTTTTAGGATATGTTTTTGTTGAGTTTGTATTGAGTTATTATTATGTGGATGTTTTGTGTATTTTGACTGTTGTCTTAACTCTGGAATCTGAGTAATGTTGCCCATTTATAGCTGCATTTTAATTTGTGAACTATTAGTTTATTGAAGAAAAGAAACAACTCTCAGCCAAAGGTACCTCTCACCAAAACGAGAAATAATGTAAATGCAATAGTAAGATGTACCACCACGATCTGTAGTCTTCACAATAAACAAATTCCAGCACTTGAACACAGGGAGAGTCCAAAACACTTTATTACAAAGAAGAATGAGCGCTTTCGCGTAGTGCTAGCTACGCTTCATCAGATACATTTACATAAATAACATCACACTTAAATACAAATCTTTTTGGCGGGATCATTAAACAATTAAACTATTATTGCACCAATTAAGTACAATAATTATCATATATTTCAATTAATTGCATGTAGTTCAAAAGCAACAGAAACTACCCGACCTTTCAAAACAAAATTAAAAATAAAAAATCTTTATCGTACATCAAAACAGCAACACTCATTTTCAAACTTATATGCAATAAGCGCTATGATATCAATACGACAGTTTGGTATTCACATATAACAAAAGACTAATATACTATCTATCATAAAGAGTAAAAAACCAGAAAATATTCAAAGGTATGTATATAATCCTAAAGTAAATGGTAGAAACATACTCAATTAGGCATATGTATACACCATTTAACATGAAATCCCCTTGTCAATCGGACACAAAAAGTGTCCTGAAGTCAGATGTAAAACAGGGATCAACTAGACAGTCATCGCTAGATGTCGCTAAAGTAATGAGCCTGGTGACAAGCCCTTAAATATGAATCTAGCCGCATCTCAGTCCCCAGAGACCAACAATCGTAACATTAACGCATATCACTAGACAACCATAGTATAGTTAAAAACCTTATAGAATACTAAAGTCCGCCGACATAAGACCATACTAAATGTATCTTATATTGGTTACAAATAGTATCATAGATAAGTCCATGTGCTAAAACATATTGTTACCTCCAAACTGCGTAATAACTGAAGAATAAAAGATATATGAAATATATAAAAAACATATAAAAAACAATAATGAAGAGCAAATGAGGACTAAGCCTAATGCATATAAGGCTACAGCTCTACATTAAGTTATATATAACTCTAAGAGATCTAGATTATAATAAACCATGACTATAAAACACAACTATATTTGCTGCATAAAAACATCTATACAGTTGTATAATAAAAATATACTAGAATGTTATACCACAAAATACTAAAGAATATATATAAAGAGTGTACAATCATTTACAAATATACGGTCTAGAAAATGTATAGATGAACAAGAAGGGGGAAGATTGAACTGATGATCAATAGTGCCCACTCTTCTGGTCAATTCCCCATATATATTGATATCACATAGACCTACAATGGTACGAACATAAGTTACTTAAGCTCATCTCCAAAAAACTGATAGGACTACACATATAGCAAATAACAGATATTAGTTTATAAATATAGTATACATCAAAGCAGCGATCATTTTGTTCAACTAACATGTATAATATATATAACATCCTATACGCTACATTACTTCCTCTCCACTAATACAGGTTTAATAGAAATAGAATTGTTTTTTGGAGATGAGCTTAAGTAACTTATGTTCGTACCATTGTAGGTCTATGTGATATCAATATATATGGGGAATTGACCAGAAGAGTGGGCACTATTGATCATCAGTTCAATCTTCCCCCTTCTTGTTCATCTATACATTTTCTAGACCGTATATTTGTAAATGATTGTACACACTATATATATTCTTTAGTATTTTGTGGTATAACATTCTAGTATATTTTTATTATACAACTGTATAGATGTTTTTATGCAGCAAATATAGTTGTGTTTTATAGTCATGGTTTATTATAATCTAGATCTCTTAGAGTTATATATAACTTAATGTAGAGCTGTAGCCTTATATGCATTAGGCTTAGTCCTCATTTGCTCTTCATTATTGTTTTTTATATGTTTTTTATATATTTCATATATCTTTTATTCTTCAGTTATTACGCAGTTTGGAGGTAACAATATGTTTTAGCACATGGACTTATCTATGATGCTATTTGTAACCAATATAAGATACATTTAGTATGGTCTTATGTCGGCGGACTTTCGTATTCTATAAGGTTTTTAACTATACTATGGTTGTCTAGTGATATGCGTTAATGTTACGATTGTTGGTCTCTGGGGACTGAGATGCGGCTAGATTCATATTTAAGGGCTTGTCACCAGGCTCATTACTTTAGCGACATCTAGCGATGACTGTCTAGTTGATCCCTGTTTTACATCTGACTTCAGGACACTTTTTGTGTCCGATTGACAAGGGGATTTCATGTTAAATGGTGTATACATATGCCTAATTGGGTATGTTTCTACCATTTACTTTAGGATTATATACATACCTTTAAATATTTTCTGGTTTTTTACTCTTTATGATAGATAGTATATTAGTCTTTTGTTATATGTGAATACCAAACTGTCGTATTGATATCATAGCGCTTATTGCATATAAGTTTGAAAATGAGTGTTGCTGTTTTGATGTACGATAAAGATTTTTTATTTTTTATTTTGTTTTGAAAGGTCGGGTAGTTTCTGTTGCTTTTGAACTACATGCAATTAATTGAAATATATGATAATTATTGTACTTAATTGGTGCAATAATAGTTTAATTGTTTAATGATCCCGCCAAAAAGATTTGTATTTAAGTGTGATGTTATTTTTGTAAATGTATCTGATGAAGCGTAGCTAGCACTACGCGAAAGCGCTCATTCTTCATTGTAATAAAGTGTTTTGGACTCTCCCTGTGTTCAAGTGCTGGAATTTGTTTATTGTGAAGACTACAGATCGTGGTGGTACATCTTACTATTGCATTTACAACTATTAGTTTATTATTTTACTGTCTTCCTTGGAACTGTTTAGTACTTGGAACTAACAGCTTCTTCTTACAGAGTTTGAGCTTCATGGACGACCATTTATTGAGCACTTCTTTCAATTTCTGGATCTTTTTTTTTTGTCATTTTTATGTGTAGAATTAGTCTGTTTTGTTAGTATTCTGGTATTTAGTTTTTATGAATTTGCCTGATGTGACTACCATTGCAAGGACTACTTTCATATAATTTTGTTACAGTTTTACTTTCAATGACAATTTCTTATTTTTCAGACCAGCTCCTGGCTTTTCATCCTTTCATTATGTCTAATTTTCCTTTAACTACAGTTTTACATTGCTCTGAATTGGGTATAGACAAAAGGCATAAGGTAGATTGGTGTCATTTTCCAACTAGAACTATTACATGATTGTAATTGTAGTAGACCTGTTGTCAGTGAACTTTGAAGTCCCCATTTGTAATTTAAATGGTTCTGACTCCTCTACTTGTGTAATCTACTTCAGTGCTGATTCATTTGGAAACAAAACTATTATCTGACTTAATCCATGCAAATGATTTAGTTTTTGTGACTGAAACACGTCTCAGTGATAATTGCAAATTCTTTCTGCCCTAATTCCCCCTTGATATGATTTTCCATCATTTTAGATACAACAGTTCAGGGGTTGGCATTGCTGTTATTTATTGTGACATCTTAAAATTTAGCCATATTAAGACTGACTCTACTAATACTTTTGAATTTGCTATTGGTCATGGCCCCTCTTTTGCATGTCCTTTTTATTTATCGTCCTGTGGGCAACTACAGACCATTTTTACAAGAATTGGTGGGCATTCTTTTTTTCATGTTTTAACCTTCCCAAGTTGGCTTATAGCTGGTGATTTTGATATTAGATTAGGTGAAGCCTCAGTGGCTTTTGTCAAAATAATTTGATCTGTTATGAAAGGTTTTGCTTTTAAATAACATATTACTTGCCTCACAGATTTTCATGGGCATAGTTAGGATCTTGTTTTTCAATGTGATATTCCCATTTTTTAGTTCCTTAATCTGACCTTTTTATTGGATTTAATATTACTTCTCTAGTCTCTTGTCCCTTGAGGTATGTCTTACTCTTTGCCAGAAAACCTCTACTGTTTCTTCTGATTCATTTACTTCTGCTGTTGACTAGTTTCTAATTGCCATGCCTGCTGACTTTGAACAACTTGATATCACATATATGTTCTCTGGTTGTATCTGAGCAGAAACAACTATCAGTTTAGTTTCCCATGACCTGTGGTTTAATAACATATCTTCATTCACTAAGAAGGCCTATCCATAGGCTTGAGCTCAGATGGCATTGAACTAATATGTTAGAGGACAAATTAGTTTTGCTTATTAACCCTCAGAAGTTTGCCTTACTAAATCAAGTCCATCTTTCTGAACACATTGCTCAGGCTGTAAATCGCCCAGCTACATTATTTAAGGTAGTGGACTATATTTGAAATCCTAACTGTCTTAACACCAGCAGTCTTTTTCTGCTGAGGAATGTGAATTTGCTGCATCATCTTTACTTCATTCTGATGTTCTTCGTCTTCCCTTGCTGCAGTCCTGACATGTCAAAAAGTATTAATTATTATTTCTTGGCCAGAGCAGGATCATTATCATTATCATATATTGTGTATCATTTATTGTTTGACGCTGTTTTGTTGGTTGCTGGACTTTGCCATAGACAATGCGCTTATGACTAAAAGAGGAGAAGTTGATTGTGCTAGGTTGAGTTTTGGGGCGTTGCAATATCTTCATGCCGTCGGATGCGCACTTAGATTACTCTGAGAAAAGGCCAAAGGCTTAGGCCTTTCTTTTGCTCCCGCGGTTTTTGCCCCAGCTATTCCTGTTGTGTTGAATGTGGGATGATTGTGTGGAGGATGTTTTTCTCTGCTTCTCTGAACCCTGATCCCTCTGCCCTTAAGCCTGATAGGTAGTATTATAGGCTCTTAACTCATAAGTATTGTTTGTAAGAGTCAGGGTGCGGACCAGAAAACTTCATCAGGGGGCCTTCAGGGTAAAAGCTTCTGTGGTGAAAATCCAGTACCCTACTGATAAAGGCAAGGGCTTTGATAGGTGGGGTAAGAAAGTATATACTTCTTCCAATTTATCTCCTCAACACTTATCTGGACATTCCCAAGTTCAAGATGTTGGCGTTGCTAACAACTGTTACTCTGGGCAAGGATCACTGGATGGTAACTTTGATCTCAAGGAAGCTTACCTTCATGTGCCCATCACTTCATCAATCCATCAGTGAACTCAGTTGACTCATTGGACTCATGTCTTCTATGGCCTGGTTCTGGCCATTGTGCCCAAGCAGTGCTTCCTGCATATCTGCTGCAATGGGTAGTATCACAATGGACATCCCAAGAGCAAGGTCAACCAAGCATTATTATCATTTCAATTATACCTTACATTCAAAAGGAATTTCTAAAGGAATGCCTTCAAAGGAAAAACACCTACCTAAAAAAGGAGAGGAGAGTCAGATGCCAGATTTTAACGACAGATGCCCTCGACACGATGGGAGCTGGATGGATGGGAAAGTGGATACAAGACAAGATCACAGGCTGCGCAAGCTACACTACACCAGTAGCCTGATGACATAGTTGAGCAGTACAGTCCATGGTTTGGTGCATAGCAGCTTTTCCAGGTTGATGTTGCAGGTTGATTCTCACACACAACACAATCTGTCAGTTGTGGTACATCAACAAGCAAGGGGAACATCTTCTCGAGGCAAATGCAATGATTTTATGTGATGTTATTATGGGACCTGCAACTGACTCTTCAGGCAAGGTTTTGCAGGGGGACACAGAAGAGCAGCAGATGTATTTACAGACAAATTGATCCCCCCCCAGTGAAACTGTGGAAACTCATGTATTTCAGAAATTATTTGTGTCCTGGGGGAACTCAGACATAGATCTGTTAGATTCCACTAACCACACCACCACCCAAAGTATTGCACAAAAGGGTTTCATCATCACACAGAAAGGAAAGTGGATGCTCTGTCCTTGGAAAAACCTTCATGTCTATGCTCCACCACCTCTACCTTTCTTCCAAAGGTATTACTAAAGGTCAGACAAGACAGGCCAAGGATGATTTTGATAGCTCCAGATTGGCCTCGCACCCCTTCAGGGTGGTGTGGTAGGTGAGTTTACTACATGCTTATATTATATATATATATATATATTGTGTATGTTTTTTTTGGTTGTTGTTTTTTGGACTTTTTCTTTTTGGGTCTTCTGACATCTGGGGCAAGAAAAAAATCAACTATACCAGGTCAGGACTGCAAGCAGGAATCTCCACATCTACATTTATGGTAGGTACAAAACTGTACTTTTCTTCTTTTTGTAGGTTTGGTCAAAGAGAGGGGTCTTTACACCTTTTGCCATTCCTGATATTTCTGACCTGTACTCTTTGATCACCAGCATGAGGAACACTACTTGTTCTTTGAACTCATGCCATCTTGGTTTGTGGTGGCATTCATTAAGGCTGTTCTTATTTACGAGATTGTCACTACCTCTTAGGCTTGGTGTGTTCCCCTCTAATTTAAGAGGCATTGGTGACCTCAGTCCATCAACAAGTTGGTTTAGATGCAGATGATCTCAGTAACTGTTGTCCTATCTCAAACCTCCCATTTTTGGGGAAGGTTCTTGAGAAAGTAGTGTACATTCAGCTGGAATAATTTTGAATAGGCGGGCCATTGTAGACCCATTCCTGACTGGAATTAGGGCAAAATTCTCACTAGAGTGTTTAATGACTTCCTTGTTGTGAAAGATCAGAGTTGTTGTTCTGTCTTGGTCCTTTTATATCTCTAGTTGGCATTTGATTTATTGAGTTATCTATCCCTTTAGATGGCTTAAGCACTATTGTGGTCTCCCTGGAACTGTCCTGGATTGATTTGCTTTTTATCAGGACATACCCAGAAAGTTTGTCAGCAATTAATTCTTCTTCTTGTCCTCTGGTTTGTGAGATTCCACAAGACTCTCCTCTTGGTCCACTAATTTTTAGGCTCCCTATTATGTTGTTGCAGATGCAGGTTGTAGAATGCATCTATGTCTAACTGAAAAGTGTGAAAAGGCAAAATAGCGAAGCAGCGATGTCCTTCAAGGATGCATCTGCAGTCCTAACATATGGGTTGTCCTGCCTCAGGCAGCCCTTCGGTCGGCCGGATTCCAAAGTCTGGGTCTGGCCTCGGTTGATGTCGCACTTCACCCGACGTCATAGCTGCTGTGAATTGGGTATAAAGGCATCAGCCGATGCCATTTTCCTCAGTCTTTCTTGCCGCGCGGTGCCCGAAGCAGAAGCTGTTCGCAAGTGCCGGTCGGTCAGATCCAGAGATTTCTGCTACCGAAGACTTCTAAAAAGCTAAGTACCCCATTGGGGACTCTTTCTTGCCTCAGCCGATATCAGAAAAAGTAAATAATTGTTTAACTTGTGGGAAACAAATACCTCATAAGGATTTCCACTCTTACCGCCTTCCTTGCTTAGGCCCAGACCACGACGTATCAGCTTGTCTAGCCTGTGCTTCCTTCAACCGACGGACACTTAGACGTCGGTCGGAGTTTGCGGAGGAGTTTTTTGGTCCCGCTTTTGCTTACAAAATGCCATCGGAGACTCCGACTTCACATTTAGCTAAAAAGCGTAAGGAAAAGGACCGACACTCACGGCCCGCGGTTTCGGCCGAAACCACGGTTAAGCCAACCGCGAGTGTCTCGGTTTCGGCTGAAACCGAGTCCTCGGTTCTTCCTTCGGCCAAAAGCATACCTCCGACAGTCGAGGCCTCACACAGCATGGCTGAATCTGCTACTGAAATTTCTCCTGCTGTAGCAGGCACCCAGGATTTATCAGATACTATTCCTTTAGACATATCTACTCCTGCACGTGGAGCTGCTAGGCCACCTGCATCTATGTCTATCAAGGCTTTCTCTAGGGCTAAAGCAGCTAAAACTTCTAAGGCCTTGCCTACTAAGACCCCCTCACACAGGCCTACCTCTAGTTCCCAAATGCTCAGCCTAGCTGAGGATCTCATTTCTTTGATCAGGGGATCCCAACCTCACCCAGACAGGGCCTCTCAGCCCCCTCCAGAGAAGAGGCCTAGAGCAGAGCCCCCGGATCCAGTTTCTACAGATTATTCCTCGGATGATTCAGAAAACTCAAATCCTCCAGAAGGCTCTTATTCTCCATATGAGGATTCTGATGCAGAAGACTCCATTCCTTCTGCCTCTCCTCCTGAGGAATTTTCGTTTGGGGAAACCTTACATGCTATGAGAGAGCAATTTCAATGGCAGGGCCAGGATTTCTCAGATTCAAGGAAAAGGCTAAGGACCTTTTTACATTTACCACAGCATAGGCCTTTAGCCATTCCTCCAGTACTAACAGTTGTGGATGATGCATTTAATGATGCCTGTACTGCCCCTGACTCTCTTCCCCCGGCCCCTGCTAAGCCCGACAGATATTATAGGGTCCCGGACACTCACTATCACTTGTATAAGGCTCCTATTGCAGATCCTGAAACCATTTCACAGGGCCCCAAAGCTGTAGCAGCTGCCTCTGCCAAAAACCCCCTCCCCTCTGAAAGAGAATCTAGAGCTTTAGAGAGATGGGGTAAAAAAGTTTATACTTCTGCTACTCTTTCGGCTAGGGCCTTAAACTGTCAATTCCACATGATTCAGTATCAGGAATTTTTGTTAGATCAGCTAAATAAAAAATTGTCCTCTCCTGAACCTATAGACCGCAAGTCCCTTCAGGATTTGGTACATAACACTCAGCAGGTCAGTAATCATTCCTTAAAATGCGGCTATGATGCACTGGAGGCTTCCTTTAGATCAGCTATGACTGGGACAGTGATCAGAAGGCATGCATGGTTAAAAGAGCAATCCTTACCAGACCATGTTAAGTCAAAGCTCCTAGATGCTCCCGTGGAGAAACAAAGTTTGTTTGGCTCCCCTGCACAGCAAGTGCTAAAGAAGGTGGAAGAAAAAGCAAAATCTGTCCAAACAGTCAAGGATTTCTTGCAGGTCCAGCCTCCGAGGTTTAGTAGAAATTGGCCTTCGAAGAATTGGTCCTTTCCAGACACCTCCAGAGCACAGAGAGGCAGAAATAGGCGCCCAAGAGGCAGAGGTCAATCCAGAGGTGCCTACAGGGGACGTCAGTGGCAGCCTAACAACCAGAGAAGTACTGCCACAGATCCAGCTACTACCACTTCCACAGGACAGACACAATGACTTGACTCTGATACCGCCTACCAGGGAACAACTGGAAGCACCCTTAGGCGGAAAGCTAGCCTTATTTTCCATAAACTGGCATTACATTACAGGAGACAAATGGATTTTACAGACAATAGACAAAGGCTACAGGTTTCACTTCCACACTACCAAAAAAGAGAGGAATGCCAAACCTGCCACCAAACCAAAAAACAAACGCTCTAGGACAAATCAACCACTTACTAAGGATGAGAGCTATAGAAAAGGTACCGCCTATGGAACAAGGACAAGGATTTTACTCCAGACTTTTCCTGGTACCAAGGAAAGAAAATCAATGGAGGCCTATTCTCGACCTGTCCGCTCTGAACACATACCTCATTGTTCCAAAATTCAAAATGCTGACCCTACAGCAACTTCTTCCCATGCTGGGCAAGGAGTCTTGGCTGGTGACTCTAGATCTCAAGGAGGCATACCTGCACGTCCCTATACGACCAGATTGCAGAAGATACCTCAGATTTCTTGCAGGATCAGAGCATTATCAATTCTCAGCATTGCCCTTTGGCTTATCTACTGCCCAGAGTATTCACGAAATGCCTGGCATCAGTAATTGCTCATTGCAGGCTTCAGGGAATTCAGATTTATCCATACCTGGACGACTGCCTAATACAAGCGGACAACAAGACCAAATTAACAGAAGATTTGGAAAAGGTTATACAACTACTGCAAGCCCTGGGATACACAGTCAACATGAAAAAGTCAAGACTGGTACCATCCCAAAGGATAACATTCTTGGGTGCAGAACTGGACACTTCAAATCAGATGGCATTTCTCACAGCAGAAAAGCAAAAGCAACTACCACTCTATTTCATGGCATTAACAACACAGAACCAGCTTACAGCAAGGAAAGTCCTGCAAGCCCTGGGTTACATGGCATCCTGCATAATATTGATTCCACATGCCAGGCTGCATATGAGGAAGTTGCAATGGTACCTAAGGAATATATGGTCTCAACACAAGCACAGTCTAGAAGCCCAGATTCCAATAATTCCATGCCTGAAGCAAGAATTTCTGTGGTGGGCTCAGGCCTGTCAGTTGAACAGAGGACTGCCTTTTCACAAACCTCGCCCAAGCCAGACTATCACCACGGACGCCTCAGACCTAGGCTGGGGCGCACACATGGTGGACAAGTGTATACAAGGCCTATGGACACAAGACCAGCTGAACCTACACATAAATCAAAAAGAGATGCTGGCAGTGAAACAGGCAATTCAGACATTCAGACAGTTTCTTCAACAGGGTCATTTGCTGATAAGGACGGACAACACCACAGTCATGTGGTATATCAACAAACAGGGAGGCACACACTCATATCCTCTATGCCGGATGGCAATGGACCTGTGGAATGTGGCCCTGAACCTCAACATTCAGCTCCAGGCCATATTTGTGCCAGGAAAAGAAAATATACTAGCAGACACCTTAAGCAGAACTACCACAGATGCCCACGAATGGTTGCTGCATCCAGACATTTTCAAATCCATTACAAAGAAATGGGGACTACCAGAAATAGACTTGTTCGCATCCCCACACAACCACCAATTGAGGAAATTCTGCACAAGGACATTCCACCTACTTGCTTGGAAGGTGGACTCCCTATCCTTCAGTTGGGAAAACCTGACAGCATATGCATTCCCACCTCTTCCTTTGATGCACAAAGTGCTACTGAAGATCAAAGAAGATCACCCAAGGATCATCCTGATAGCTCCAGACTGGCCGAGGCAGCATTGGTACCCGCTACTGAGGAGTATGTCTCGGACACACGCATGGCCTCTACCTCTAGTTCCTTTGCTGCTAACACAGAACAACTTCAAGATCCTGCATCCAGACTTGAAAACACTACAGCTAGCTGCTTGGTTAATTACATAAAACAAAATAACCCAGATTTATCTCAGAGGGTTAAAGACATTATCCTGGAGGCTCGCAGACCCTCCACAAGGAAGACTTATTCAGCCAAATGGAAAAGATACCTCATTTGGAGTGCAGCAAAAGGAGAAAGTGTTTCATTAGCAAACATAGCTAACATCCTGGAATATTTAGCACAGCTTTTCCACAATGGCCTGTCTTACTCCTCCATTAAGATTCATGCATCAGCAATTTCAGCAGAATACAACATGGATTCTCCAGTCTTCTCTCATCCTCTACTCAGGCAGTTTCTGAGAGGAATTAAAAATGTAAAGCCTCCAAGGAAGCCACCTTTGCCTACATGGGACCTTAACTTTGTGCTGGAAAAGTTAACACTTCCCCCTTTCGAACCAGCAGCAACAGCAGAATTACAGTTCTTATCTTGGAAAACTGCTTTCCTACTTGCAATCACTTCAGCAAGAAGGGTTTCTGAATTACAGGCATTAATGGCAGTACAGCCCTTCCTTGTCTTCCATCAGGATAGAGTGTCCTTGAGAACTAACCCCACTTTTATGCCAAAGGTGGTCTCCAGGGTATCATTGAACCAAGCAATCCACCTACCAACATTCTTCCCCAACCCACAGAACAGGGGGGGAAGACTACTACATACCTTGGATGTGCACAGACAATTGCGCTACTATCTGGACAGAACCAAGAACAATAGAAAAACTGACCAGCTTCTGGTAGCATATGCAACAGGAATGGAAGGAAAAGCAATTTCAAAACAGACAATCTCAAAATGGATAGGAAATTGCATTAGATTTTGTTACTCCTTTCATGGAAAGACAACTCCAGAAAACATCAGACCACACTCCACAAGGGCTACAGCCACTACTACAGCTTTCTTACGAGGAGTGGCTACCAAAGACATTTTAGAAGCTGCTACTTGGAGCTCCGTGCATACATTTGCCAAGCATTATAATCTACCTTTATACTCCAGATCCCGAGCAGGTTTTGCACTGCTGTTTTGCAAGGGATCTTAACTACACCATAATCATCTTAGTGCCTCCTCCCCCAGTTTGGCTATGGTATTCTACCCATATGTTAGGACTGCAGATGCATCCTTGAAGGACATAGTACAGTTTTGTACCTACCATAAATGTAGATGTCCGTGAGGTATGCATCTGCAGTCAGGATTACCCACCCTCCTTCCCCTTTGTGGTACTCCTAGGGTATTTGCCCATCTTGTAGCTAGCTGGGGGAATCTATTATGGTGTATTTGTTTGTATATATGTATATACATGTTTATTTTTGTTTGCTCTCTACTGTTTGGAAACATTTGCATTTATCCAAATTTAGCCTTCCTAGAGGGCACCTGGCATCTGGGGCAAGAAACACTGAGGAAAATGGCGTCGGCTGATGCCTTTATACCCAATTCACAGCAGCTATGACGTCGGGTGAAGTGCGACATCAGCCGAGGCCAGACCCAGACTTTGGAATCCGGCCGACCGAAGGGCTGCCTGAGGCAGGACAACCCATATGTTAGGACTGCAGATGCATACCTCTCGGACATCTACATTTATGGTAGGTACAAAACTGTACTTTTCAGCAAATTCTTTCCCTGGGAAAGAATTCTTTTGGCCGCTTTCGCTACTTTGCCATTTCGGCACTGTAGTGAGATCTTGGAGTTGGTATATTTAAGTAGGGGTGTGGGGGGAGGGCACTGCCCCCCACATTATGTAATGTTTTATATATTTTTTTTCTCGGAACAGAGATTTTTTTCCTTGAAAAAAAATTGCTGTTCTGAGGTTTCGACATTGTAAGCTTTCGCTTACATGGGGTCGATTATGTGTCGTTCGCTCTTCTGAGCGTGGGATATCATAATATAGACCCATTTTGTACCAGCTTGTATTGCCACTAGGAGATGTTATTCAAGAAGTCAGTAATATCATTCCTTCTCTGACAACTCAAAACAATATCTCATATTTTAAGATTCTGTGTCTGCCCTTGCTTCCTTTTCTTACGATGTGGACTGCATCCATGATTGGATTGTCAGTAATAAGACTTAAGTTCAACACCTCTAAAACAATAGTTCATGCTACTCAGAGGAACTCTTCACTTTCTTTTTTGTTTCACTAAATATTTCTTACTGTGGTGAAAAACTTATTTGTGTGTCTAAAGTGTGTTCTTAGTGTAATTTTTAATGAAAAGCTGTTGTCAAATCTTCTTGCTTTATTCTTCAGAATATCCCCTTGATCAAGCACCTCATTCCTCTCAGTGACCTTATTGTGGTCTACGTATAGCCGGCTTTAGGCACCAGCGAACCCTGCGGTCGTTGGGGGCCCCTGTACCTGGGGGGCCCCCAACTACAGCAAGTTATCTTATCTTGATATTTTGTAACATGTCTGTCAAACCAAAAAAAAATGAATGTAGCAATCTTGTGTACTTAATAAACTAGCTGGCTAATAACTCTTATCTATATAGCCTTTAAAATTTAAAGATATCTCTGGTTATAGCAACAAGTGTTTTATCAAGCAACATGCTTCACAATTCCATTAAATATTTTACCACTGACATAGTGCCCCTGGCTTAGTAAAACCCTGCTCATGGACAATCACTCCACTAAGTCTAACAGTATAGCCAGCTTAAGTACTAGCAGTACCTGTCACTGCAAGGGGGCCCCCTTAATCATCCTAGACTGTATGGGGGCCCCACAAAAGCTGTTGCTGGTTGGAGAAAAATGAGGAGAAAAAAAGATATTAATTTCCTGATTATGCTCTTTAAACTGAACAACTGATAATGAACATAAGCAAGGTAAGCACAGGTCTATATCACTTTGAGAAAATGGCAGAAGTTCGAACACCATTTGTTCGAACTTCCAACCTTGAAGTGCAAAACCATTGAAGGCTTAGAACAGCGATTTTTTTTTTCCCCCAGGGGAAAAAAATCGCTGTTCCAAGAAACACACCAAAAAAACAGCAATCCACACACATACACTTAAAATCCTACATCTAACCCTACACTAAACTGTACATACACTACTATCTATCCACTACCTTAACCCAAACCCTAACGTCCGTCACTATCGCACACTCACCTGACCCGTGCCCTAACCCACCTATCCCACCCTAACCCTAAAGTCTGTCACTATCGCACACCCACCTCACCTGCACCCTAACTCACCTAACCCGCGCCCTAACCCTAACATCCGCACAATCGCACTCTTACCTGAACCCGACCCGTAACTTTCCACCACAGTGCTGAAAATAGCGAAGCCACAGAAACGGCCCACCGAATTCTTTCCCTGGGAAAAGAATTCAATGTTCCTTGGCTTCGAGATAATCACTTTTTGAACTTCACAGTTCGAACTGCTGAAGTTTCGACGTACTGATAGGAACCCGGTAAGCACTAGAGAGACGTCAGTAGCCCTGAATGACTGATGTCAGTGCAAACCTCGGATTTTAAGACAAGCTGATACTTCTGATCGTTAAGGATGGTTTTCCCTTTTGTGGGCATCTATAAACACTGGCAGAACACCAGATACTACGACTTTCAACTTCTTTGCAGAAGAATTCAGTGCAGTACCAATAATAGCTGAATAAAGGCTCAAAATCAGGAACAGGTTTAAATATTACTCTTATTCAATTAAAAAGTTAATAGTATAACACCTTTTGCATCAACATGTATTTTTTGGACAATAAGTATAAAACTCTGATGTCTGGATTTATTGACTGCCTGTAATCCTGCATAATTTATAAGCAAATCAAACTTTTTACAAAGGGCAAAGAAAAATTATTGGAAAAATCAGGGAAGGTCTTTGCATTACTGCTCACTGAGGTAAATAAAAGTGACTTATTCCTGCTGCTGTTTGACACCTAAAGGCAGTCACTGATCAAGTGTGGCAGTACCCGTGTGTGTGTGTGTCCGTGTAAGAAATCAGTGATTTTTATGTGTGGACACTCATAATAATAATGCCCAGGACACATATATTATTCCTCTGAGCATCAGAGAAAAATGTTGCTAACAAATAATTATATTTCAAAACTAATGCATAAAATATATCACAGAACATTCAGACACTTAGATCTTCTAAGAGTCTGGGGGGCCCTACTCTCCAGCCTGTATAACTGGATACAGGGGGCTCCCTTAATCATTCTGACTTGTGTAGGGGCCCCACAACAGCTGTTGCAGGATTGGGGAAAATGAATAGGAATATATGTATTTATTTTCTGATTATACCCTTAACCTGAACAGGGTTGTGATATAACCCTGTTAGGGTAAAGCTGATAATGTCCTCTGCTCTCAACTGCATCCATTTTAAAACCAGCCCTGCTTGGATATGTGTGTGTACAAAAAGCTGCTGTAGGTTGTGTTTGTGTGTGTGTGGGTGGTGTAGTTTATTACTTTAATTTTCATCACAGTTAAACCTTAGAGATGTACACATGAGGTTATTATAGCTTGTGTTTGGGCTGAGGACAATATGGTTATTGTTTCTTTAACTTTTCTCACAGACCTCAGAGGTGTACCAAGAAGGTTACTATTAATGCCTAGGAATAACAAAGTAGAATACATTACTGTAATCATTATTGTTTTCACTTTCCTCACAACCACACTTCATACATGTAGTTGTCTTTGACAGTTTGAGTTGAGGAGTGAGGAGACATGCTTATGTATATGTAAGTCAGCAGTCACTTGAAATACATGACTGTGGAAATCTGAACCTCTTCTTTCATCCCAGTCTAACACCAGACAGATGCACAGGCATTCTTTTTGGGATGCTAGGGGGGCAGGCAGTTCCCAGATGGAACCTGTGTATCCAGAAAAACTGGCTTGTTAATTTATCATGGGCTCCTATTTTTGTCATATTTGAAAATTAAGCCTTGGGCACAACTTATGTCTTCCTTTAAAGAAAAAAAAAAAGACTGAATTTTTTTTCTTGTATTTTTTTGTTTGGGTCACTATTGGATTAAAAGGCCAAGAAAATTTTCTAAAATACATCCTAGAACATCTATAAACCTTATGGCTTATTGGGCCCTGGCTTATTTGAGTTATTTCCTAAATGGTTATTGCTATGCTTACTTGATCATGAAAGGTGTGTTGAAAGGATGCAAGGAAAATTAAAGCTGAACAGCAACACAATTTGTTTTCTAAATCATAATTTCTGTTCAAGCCATCATTAGATGAAAAACTTGTATAAAAAGAAAAAAAAAACATTAAAATGTAATTTAGCGCATATAGGAAGTTATAGTTTCTTGAAAAAGCTGAAGAGTGAAGTGAAATGTGAGAAAAGGAGGAAAAGAGTCATGTGCAGGGTGTAGGGAGCCCAAAATGGAGAGGGAACAGGGGAGGACAGCCCAAAATGGGGAGGGAACAGGGGAAGATGGGAGAGGATATGGTGTGCGATGTGGCGTGGTGTAACAATAGACCTACGGGATCATTTCACTTAACTCCACACCTGTACATACAGTTGCTGCAATGTATCATTGTTGCAATTAAATGCCAGTAACTGTAAATGCCCCTTTGTGAGATGGGCCAACATGGTGTGGTACAAAGGCCTTTTGTAATGTAAGAGCACTGTAGCTATAGCTCAGTCTGATATTACTACTTGTAAAAGCTTGCAGTATGAACTAGAAGGTTGCTTAGGAGGGGAGGCAGTGGCAGGGTGATACATAGACTGGAAGTGACTAGGGGCCCCACAGCTTGACATCTGCTGGGGGCCCCCAAAATGCTAACACCAGCCCTGGGTCTACGCTTAGATATTTTTCTCACTTGGACTATTGCATTGGTTTACTTGTTAGGCATTAAGATTCTGACATTGCACATTTACAGTTAGTGCAGAACTCTGCAGCTTATTTACTTTCTAATGTTTTAAAATATCATCACCACTCCAGTCCTGCAAAGTTTGCACAGGCTTCCTGTAAGATAGCAAATCATATACAAGAGCCTTATTGCGTTTTATCTCTCACTTCACTACCTTGATCCACCTTATTTAAAGGACATTTAGCATGTCTGTAATCCACTTCCACTTCAGTCTGCTTCCCAAAGTCTCCTTGACATACATACATATCAATGTACAATTTGGACTCCATAGTTGTTGCTGTTTTCGCTATCCAGGCCCTGTTTTATGTAATCATCTTTGTGGTTGGCTTCTGGAAGTAGCTGTGATAGCATGTTTTAAGCATGCTCTCAAACATATTTATTTGATGTTGCTTATTCATGAATGTTTATATATATATATTTTTTTTTTGCTTTATATTGTATTATGTTGATTTGTACAGTGCTTTGGCTCAGGTACTTAAGTAAACTTGAACTTGAATTATGTTTGAGTTGGGACAGAAGGACTCCTTTGCTTAAAGTTGCCCTGGCTGGTTTGGGTAGATAAGGTGAAATCTTTGAACTAAGTTAACTTTGCCCTCTATGTCTCACTATAGGTATGGAACGTTAGTGACTGGTCTAGTGACAAACCAAGGTATTTGAAGGAGTCTGTTATTTCAGTTGGTGTGCCACAAAGGGTAGTGATATATTTGAAGGAGTCTGTTGTTTCAGTTGGTGTGCCACAAAGGATAGTTATATTGATCGACGTCAACCACCTCCACTTCTTTAATTTTGGTAACTCCCTCCCCTTCTTTAGATGCAGACTTTCCCTCTTCTAACAAGAGCAAGTACATACCATTATTATCCGGCAAAAAAACACTAAAGTGGTAGGAAAAAGGTACTGCTTTTGTGACAACTGCTCACAAGAATTTGTTAATGTCTGATGAGGGGATTACTAGACTGAGTAAAAGTTAATTTTTCAGTACAGTTACAGCATAAACTTTTTTTTTATGTCATGGTATGTGTATCTTCATTAGCTGCATTTTCAGAAAACATTCTGGGCAGTGGGTTGCAGTGTTTGACTGCCACAGACAGTGCATTCGATCAGCAAGTATACTTTTTTCACTTCCTGTCAAGTTCTTGGAGCGTCAGCGAGGTAGCTTCCACTAGTTGCCAATGTTCTGTGACATCCCACTGTTCAAATTGTGAGTGTTTAACAGGTGGTCCAGAAATGCACCATTAAGGAATATAATTTTTGTGCCACTGCAGGACCTTTCATGCCTTCTGTATGCCAACATTGCTTTTGACTGGTGGTTCCCTTTGTGTTAAGGGATTGTTGCCTACTTCCCAGTCTTGTCTTTTTTTGGATTACATCAGAGACCTGTGCTTCCCTAGTGCTGGTTTGAGCAGGATGTCTCCCTCTGTGTCCAGTGGGTGTGGATTTATAGAAGACTGAGATTTTTGACTGTCAAATGGAAAATTATAATGATACATTTCTTCCTTCCAGCCACACACAGCTGATTCTTTTTTGGAAAAATAATTTGGCTTATGAATTCCTTCCTGGAGTGGTCTTCATTTTTTTCTTTTTGTTAACCAAATGAACTGGTCTTTCTCACCTTTTCGACCATGACCTGAAGGATTGAGGGGGGAGGATAAATACTGCACATATACAGATAGTGTAATGTAGCCAGTCAAACAATAAGTTTTCTGGAAGGTAGAAGGGAACTGGAATACCTGGAGAAAACCACTTGGACATGAAAACAACTTAAAGAACTCCACACAGTCAGTGACCAGATGTCAGAATTGAGCTTCAGACCCTGTAAGGCAGAGATCCTAGCACTAAGTGTTGTTTGCTCCAACAGAGTCCCAGTGTTTGACAAAGAAGGTGCAATTTTCATAGTTTGGAAGCATCCACAGACATTCATCCGTCATCACCTAAAATACGGATACCTGTTGTGAGCCTCCATACGAGTAGAATGCTATGTTCTGCAAGCATCAAATGGTAGACTTCTTCATGATCATCTTAGCTCATCATAGGTTACAAACACCACAAACCTGATCACTGGATAAAGAGTCTAAGGGGTGTTGCACTTTAAACATGACTGTGCTCCTCTTTTTCAGTTTAGGCCTAAGATCATAAATTACATGTCTCATCTATCTCAACTCTATGCCTATGTTAGGAGATGGAAAAGCTTTCATGGCACCTTGATTTTGGGATCAAGGATTATGTATAGATGTATTACAATCTTCTCTGTGGATGTTACTGTCATTTTTTTTTTAACATAGTTGTCCTTTGCTTTGTCATTTTTTTTTTCAAATTGTTTCTGCATAATGACACTGTAAAACTCCACTGCCAATCATGAGTGGACAGTGATCTGCTGTGGCGACCCCTAACCGGGAAAAAGCCGAAAAAAGAAGTTTCTGCATAACCTTTGGTCTGCATTAACTCAGTGTTGCACTAATGCTGATGGATTGGACATATTCTGCCAAGGGTGGTGTACATCTGACCATTAAGCAAAAGCTTAGGGCCTTCTTCCCCATGTGCCACATTTGTCCAACATTAGTAAGGGACACGAACATAAAAATCCTTATAAAGTTCTTGCCACCACTATGGGAAGCAAAACGTCATCTATAGCTCAGTTTGTCAGCTGTACAGAAGGATCTAGTTGCCATTGTGAGGGAAAGCTAAGCACATAGTTGGGGACCCTTCCTGTTGATATTTTTCTATTCTGGAATTTTGTTCATAATCTAAGAGATGCAAATACATCTATGGCAGTTAAATTCCATAAAACGTTAGGCATAGTTAGTGTCTTTTCTGCCTTGAACCAGAAAATAACACTGAGGGACTAATCTATTTTTTAGGCTTTTGTCCCCAAAATCCTGAGAAGTCATCTTTTTCTTTAAAAATGTATTTAGAGAACAATTGACTGAAGACTCTAGCATGAGCTTCTGTGTCTTCAGAAGTTCCCACGTTGGACATCCCTTCACAGCTGAAAAGAATATCAAAAAAGCAGAAGGAAAATGTCACTATTTTGCTTGCTTTCCACAGATCTGAGTCAGACATCTCTGTTGAGGTGGTTGAAAAGCCTGCAGTCCTGCAGACCTTTGGGCCTGTTCCCTCTGTTGTGACCACATTGGAGGCCATTGCAGTACAGCCTATTTCCCATCTGATCATTCTGATGGCTGTTAAGGTCTTGAAGGGGGAACCCAGGCATGTGATTTTTGAAAGATTGGATGTTCTAATAATAGTACAAGAGAACATCCCAGGTTCTTCGGAAGTATGACCAGGGTCAGGCCCTTCTTATATGGTTTTCTTGGAAACCACTAAAAAGAAAAGGCAAAAAAGCAAAAACACCTTTCTTCTCCTGTTACACCTGTTACCAGAGATCTTTAGCAAGAATATCAGTAGAACAATGCAAGACACTGACAAATCTGTGCCGCCAAAGCTATGGCTTAAAACTCTGTGCAAAGAAATTTGTACTAGTACCCTTTGTTCATAGTTGGTCACTCTAGGAATCCACCTGATTGATAGCATGCCCCTAAAATGATCTTCCTCATTGATAACAAGCCCCTAAAAGTGGACCTAGTAGTGGGGGATTTGTGGACATATGTGCATAGTACGCTGGATTGCCCTCACTTGTCTACGGTAGTAAGAAAATCATTCTCTGTTGCTTAACTTATAAACAAGAGCACGGTGTGCAAGTCCTTGGCGATCATCATTCCTTTCTATTTGGCCCACATCAGACCCATCATTGAGTACAACACCCCTTCGGTATATACCTGACCAGACACAAGAAGCAACTGGGATGTCCACAGAGGTTCACAAAAAGAATACAGAATGTAAACAGCATGTCCTATGCAGATCACCTCAACGCCCTGTCTCCGTACTTTGTTTCCTAAAGACTGTTGAGAGGAAGTCTGTGCCTAGCATACAAGGAATCCTTGTATCAGGCTCTGATGGGCTTCTTGCACAGCTACAAAACCAGTATCAGAATTACTTGATGTAGGGACTTTAACTTTACTTGTGACATAAGTAGAACATGCTGGCGTCTTGGTGAATTCTCCTTCTGTGGAACAGTCTTCTCTTCCATGTGAAGCAGAGACGTACTTCATGTCACTGTTGTAGTATTCTCTATGTAAGGGATCTCCTGCCAAGGATATCCCAATGTCCAGCCAGTTATACCAAAGCATTTAAGTCTTATAGGTACCATACATCATACATATGCTGCCCAAGGCATAGGGCATAAAACTGACATATGGAGACAAACACTGAGAACTTCTTTGCCACCAGTCCAAATGCCATTATCGATAGCTGGTCTGAACGCCCTTCTGCTGTGCTGGTTACCAAGCTGCTTTCAAATAATTACCCCATTAGGGTTTCTTTCTCTCCTTTTTTCAATTTTGTGTGGTAGTTGTGTTCATATTATCCAGGAAGGGAAAATGTCAGAATGGGAGAGAAGACCATCACGACCAGAGGTTTTTTTTTTTTTGGGTGCTTCCTATGATAATAAGCAGTGTTCTTTCTCTCCAGCATTTGTGCCTAAGACCCTATGTAGTCGTTTATCCTCCTTATCCATATATCTTGAGAACCAACTACTTAATCTTTTGGCTCAGGGTACTATGGGGAGATCCTCCTGTCCTAAGGGCCAGCCACCTGCCAAGAAGAAGGCCAGAAAGATAAAGCCTGATCCAGTTGTTGTTTGTCCTCTTCGGATGTCTCTCTAGAAGCTAGTGAAAGCCCTGAAGACCATCCAGTGCTTTCCTGTGATTCCTCTGTGACTCTGTCAAAGGCCAGTATGGATTCGAACTCTTGCATGTCATTGGAAGCTTTTCTGATGTCTACACCAGATGTTGACAGGAAATATCAGCTGATTATATCTGTAGAACCTAGGGGGTTTCCTTAAATTTTAGTGAGGGAGGTGATACCTACTACAATTATTGAATCTCGCCAAGTGTCTGAATCTCCAAGGCTGCTTAGGGCAGACATCCTGCTCAAGAAAAAGCATAAAACTAAGCATCTTTCTCCTGTTGGTAAAGATCCCCAGCCTGAATGGTAGGATTTTATTGAGGATCTGTTCAGTACTTTAATGGCCCTGAAACCTCTTCAAGGAGTTTCAGTCCCTGCCCTTCCTGGTCTTCCATTCCTGTTAAGAGACTGAGGGAAGTGGATTCCTCAGATGAGGACAAGGATGCTGTGGAGGAGTCCCATGCTTACTGTTCTCAAATTCCTTCCCATCTAGATTATGGTTCAGAAGAAGAGAATTATTTATCCAGATTCCTGGTTGGAGGAGTTATCTTTTGGGATACTATTGATTTGCATGATGGGGCATTTCAAGTGGGATTGCTCCTAGGTATCTGACATCCAAAAGAGGTATTTTGAGCTTCTACAAATCGTCTCCTATGCCAACTTCTGTCCCTCCTGTTTTAGCAACCCCTTTGGACACCCTTACTGCTGCCTCTGTAGCTCCTGATTCTCAGCCTCCACTCCCCCAAGAAACATGACAGGTTCTACAAGGTGCTTGAGGATTGCAAATGTTTGTGTAAATGCCCTTCTGCTGATCCATCAGTGGTTTCCTCTGATAAATCTTCTAAGCTGTTGCCATCTACTAGTTGCCTTCCTTCAGATAAAGACAGTCGAGCCATAGAAAGGTTGGATAAGAAAATATAAACTGCTACCACCCTGTCTTTTAGGGATTTTAATTACCAGACCCACATCATCGGTTTTGGCTTGTCTTTCTCAGGTAACTAAGGTTGTGTCTGACCCTCATGATTGTAATGGGAAGGTTTCTGCTCTTTCCCTGTTTGGGTCCATTTCCCAGGTTGCCCACCACTCTATAAAATGCAGCTGATGCCTCTTCCACGAATGCTGCTCTTGGTTCTGTGGTGAGGCATTATTTCTGGCTATTCCTTCAGGGTTTACCTGATATTAAAGCCAAGCTTTTGGATACCCCTCTGGATAACAGAAATCTTTTTGGGACAGCTGCTGTTGACCTGTTTCCGTTCCTCCAGGATAAGGGTAAGGCCTTGCAGGCACTCAAACATTTTTTGTCTCCCCTATCCCCAAATTTCTGAGTAATTACCCTTCATAGACAAACTAGCCCTCCTCTTAAAGGTAAAAAGGGTTTCAGGTGCATTCTTCCCGCTAAGTCCACTCAGACTCCTCCTTCTCAGAAGTCTTCTTTTCAGGACAAGCTTGTCTTCAACTGACATTTGGTCCCCTCAACCAGGTCCTGTTGTCTATCTCTTCCAAATGACATCTGATCACTTCAGACTATTCAGTGCTGTCTAATATCCGTCAGAGGTATTTTGTGGTGTGGAAATTCCTATCCCCCTTTTCAGTCATTCCTCAACCTCCTCTAGAACAGCTTCCTTATTTTCCAGAGGTTCTGCCATCCCTTTTGGATCAGGGCACTATTCAGCTTGTTCCACCCACCCAGATAGGAAATGGGTTTTACTGCTGAATGTTTTTGGATCCTCTGAAGGTGACCAATTCTGGATCTTTCCCTGTTCAGTACCTTTCTCAAGGTTCCTTCTTTCTGGATGTTGCATGTTCACACATTGTTGTTTCTTCTTCTCCTCCTCTCCCCCAGCCTTTTTGTTTTCTGTAGACCTCAGAGATGCATACCTTCATATCCCCATTCACCCTCTGTTCAGGAAATGTTTGTTTCTCTGTTTCTTCCTTGAATTTTCAGTTCTCTACTTTGCTTTTTGGCATTTCTGCTCCCCCAAGGGGATTCACCAAATGCCTCACTCCTGTCATTGCTTTTTTTTGCAGGCTTTGGGGGATACAGATTTTTTCCTATGTAAATGGCCTGCTCATTCAAGTTCCTTCTCCCAGCAGTGTGTTGTGGGATCTCCAGTTTACCATTTGCCTTTTACACAGTCTGGGGTTAACCATAAACCTCAAGAAATCAGTTCTGACTGCTTCCCAGGGTCATGTTTGCCTCAGGTGCAGGCTTCAGACTGTTCCTGTCCTGGCATCTGTCCCTGCTCCCAAGGTTCTGTCTTTGACGACTTTTTCTAGCCTCTTCATCCTCTATCCTCTCTCACAGCTAGGGAATTTCTCAGGATCATGGTAGTTATGGCCCGCGGTATTCCCATGCTCCCTCTCGCCAGGAGCATATGAGGAAATTTCAGTGGTACCTCATATCAGTGAGGCTGCAACATTGCCATCTCCTGGAGCTCCCTGTTCCTTTTCTTCCTCGTCTCTCCCTTGAGCATCAGTGGTGGATTCATCAACTTCTCTCAATCCAAAGCTTTCCTTTCAGCTTCTGATTCCTTCTCAGGAGCTGTTCATGGTCACCTCAGACTTGGGCTGGGAGCTTCTTATGGCCACCTAAAAGTCCAGTGTCTCTGGGCTCATCATTAGAGATCAGACTATATCAACATAAGGGAGATGAGAGCTTTGCTTCTGGCTCTGCAATCTTTTTATTCCCCTTTCCTTTGAGCTCCTCTCAAAGTTGTAACAGACAATACCAATGTGATGTGGTATATCAACAAGTGGAGGGGGGGTACAAGGTTCTGTTGCCTTTGCCGTCAAGCTCTTCAGGTTTGGGCATTAGCTGCCAAGTATCAAGTGACTCTTCAGGTGGTTTGCATTCCCTCAGAGCACAATCTGGTGGCAAAGTCTTTGAGCAGGTCCAGATCACAGGCTCAGGAATGGATGCTTCACAGGTATGTATAGCTGGACATAGTCCATCAGTGGGGTATTCCTCAAGTAGATCTTTTTGCCTCCTCTCTGAGCAGGCAACTTCCTGTAATCTGTTCCAGAGTTCCCTGTCCTCTGACTTGGAAAATGGGTACCCTCCCTGTCTTTTCCTTGGAAGGGAATGTTTCTTTATGTTTCCCCTTCCTCTGTTGTCATGAGTTCAGCACAAGATCTTGCAGGACTTCCCCATAATCATGCTGATGAACCCGTTTTGGCCCAGACAGCATTGGCTTCCCATTTTTTCTCGCTTGGACAGTCATCACAAGTTACCTCACCAGGTGGATCTTCTCGCACAAGACAAGGGTTCTCTTATCCAATCTTACCTGTCTGCTCTTCAGATGACACTGTGGGTGATAGGGTTTTGATTCTTGTTAGGCACCTCTTTTCTGAAGACATGCTCCAGGTTTTGCAGGAGGCCAGGAAATCCACTGCTAGAAAATCATACATATCCAAATGGAAAAGATTTTTCTGTCTGGCGCCTATCTCGCCATCAGGATACCTTCTCTGTGGAGGTTCCTCTGATTCTCTGTGTGATCTGCTCCATGCTTGGTTGGCATTTTCAGCTAAAGCTCACCTACTGGCAATTTCTGCTTGTCTGCCCTTGAGAATCCTCCTCTGGCCTCTCAGTTTGAGGTCAAGCAATTTCTTAAGGGTGCCCTTCATATCATGCCTTCCAGCAAACCAATTCTGCCTTCTTAGGACCTCAATTTTGTACTTGAAAAATTGACTCAGGCTCTTTTTCAGCTTCGTTGCAATATATTGTACTTGGAAGACTGTTCTTATTTTAACTCTCACTTCAGTCAAGAGAGTGACTTAGCTTCCAGCTCTCATGGCAAGATGTTTCTTCAAACTAATCTTTCTTTTATGCCCAAGTTGGTCAGTGAGTCATCCCTTAATCAGTCTGTTCACCTTTCTTCCAACTCTGCTGTCTGCCATTGAAAAGGTTCTACACATCTTGGATCTGCATAGACAGCTTAGGAATTATTTAGATGAAACAAAAGCATTTTGCAAGTCTGAGCAGCTTTTTGTTCATTTTCATCCCAGGACTTTTCTCTGCAAACCATCTCCTCCTGGATTTGTGAGACCATTTGCTTTTGTTATTCTTTTCCTGGAAGATTCCTTTCTTTGCCAGTAAAGGCACATTCTACTAGGGCAGCTGCCTCCTCTGGTTCCTTTTTAAAGAGTTTCAACACTTAATTCCATTCCTGAGGCTACTGCTTGGTCCTATGTTCATATTTTCCCTAATCATTTTCTAGGGACAGGGCATGTTTTGCCAGGGTTATTCTGCATGGATTTGTAGAGGGCTGTTATGAGCCTTCCTCCTCCTAGGCTGCTTCTTAAGCTGTTATGCTCTCCCTTATGCAAAGAGTACTGCAATAGTGATATAGAAGAACATAGCACAGTTGTGTAAAATCAGTTTACCTTCTTGTGTGAGTATTGCACACAGGCGAACAATTGTCCGAAAGACAGTTTGCAAAGTTTGCAAATGCCGAACGGAAAAAGGTTTGAATGTGCAATGAGCGAATGCACAGTGACATTCGCTCAGTGCACATTCGACATTTTGGGGTGGATTGCACTATAGTGGGGATCGGAAAATGGTCCCTTTCCCCACTGTAGTGCGATCTCGGAGTTAGAATATTAAAGTACGGGGGGTGTGGGGGGGCTTTCCCCCCTGCTTAACATTTCATTTGTTTTTTTTTCAATACTTATGTTCAAAAATCAGCAAATCTGTTTTTCAATTTGCTAATTTTAGAACATATGGAATCGTCGCTGTTCTGACTTTCATGGTTACGATTCGCTCATATGAGCAATCGCACCACAGTGATTCAGTTTTATAAAGGTATATCTGTAAAATCTTACCATAACATTAAATGTCCTCAAATTCGCTGCTGCAGTATTCTTATTTATGAGATTCCCTGTTGAGGAAGCCCGACGTCGTCCAAATGCTACTGTTGCTTTAAGGTAAGCTGAATGTCACACACATGCTGTGCGCATAGCATAGGGGATAAAGGTGATGTCTGGACATACCATCCTCAGAACTTCTTTGATGCCATTCTGAACACCTACATCATTTCCACCAGTTTGAATGCAGTTTTCGTTCACCTGTTGATCACCTACGTCATCTTGCTGGTATTGAGCCATTGTAGATAAGTACCCCATTGGGGTTTTGTTTCTTCTTAGCTTTTTGAGTTAATGTCATCCAGAAAGGGAAAATACCAGTGAGAGAGACAGATTCACCATAAAGACTGCCACGATAAGTGTCTTTTTTTCCCTAGGAGCTTCTCACGACCATATGACCTGTTTGATTTTTCAGGCTTTCATCCCCCCCCCAAAAAAAAGTTCATAGTAGGCTTTCTTTGTATCTTGAGAACGAGCACCATAAGCTTCTCGCTAAAGATACAGTGGAAGAAACTTCCCACACTGAGGGTGAGCCATTAGGGAAGAAGGTTTAAAAGTTTAGACCAGAATCTTCCCTTTTCCATCCTCCACCGGATGTTTCTTCTGAGGTCATTGAGAAACCCAGAGGCTCACCCAGTTTTGTCTGAATCCTCTGCCATGATCAGGTTGGAAACCGGCAAGGATCTGCCTGGCAGCACATCCAGTGAGGCTTTGCAGGTGTCCATTTCTGACATTCAGGGGGAACCACAGTTGAATATTTCCGAGGGCCCTAGGGGTATTCTGCGGGTTTTAGTTTTGGAAGAAGTTTCTACTGCAGTTATTGAATCCTGTCCTGGGTCAGAAATTCTAAGTTTTATAGGACGGATGTTCTTTTAAAGAAGAAACAAAAAAACTAAACCTGTTTCTTCTGCTGCAAGGGGTCCACAGAGTGAGTGGCAGGCCTTTACTTGCTTACTCTTCCAAATTCCTTCTCCTTTAGACTATGGGTCAGAGGAAGAGGAATCTAATAGTCTTGATACTTATTCCCTTTGAGGAAATTTCATTTGAGAACAGAACCACAAGGATGATGGAATGTTTTAAATGGGATTGTGCTCAGATATTTAACATCCGTAAGAAGTACTATGAGTTGTTGCAGATGGAATCTTCAAAACCTTCTGCTATCCCTCCTGTTTTGGCTGCTTTGTTGGATGCTTTTTACAATGCTTCTGAAGCTTGATAGGTTTTGTAGGGTGCCTGAGGATTGTAACTTTTTGTACAAATGTCTTGCTGCTGACCCTTCAGTGGTGTCTGTAGCCACTGACAAGCCTTCTTAATTGCTTCCTTCGACCATGTTATTCCCTTGTGATAAAGACAGCCAAACCATGGAAAGGCTAGGTAGGAAGGTTTACAATTCTGCTACTCTATTTTTTAGGGCTATTAACTGTCAGACCCATATGTCCAGGTATATGCTGGCTTTTCTTTCTCAGACTTGTCAGCTAATTTCTGATCTCCCAGTTTCGGAGGGTAAAACTTCTTCTCTTTCCTTATTAGGGACTTCTTCTCAAGTGGTTCATCATTCAATCAAGTATAGTTATAATGCAGCAGATGCCTCTTCTAGGGCTGCTGCTTTTAGTTTAGTGATAATGAGGTATTCTTGACCTAGGCTTCGACCTTAACCTGATGATATCAAGGTGCTAAGTTGATGGATGCTCCTCTTGAAAATAAACTTTTGTTTGGGGAAGCAGCTGCTGGTTTAAGTCCCTTCAGGATAAGGGGAAGGGCTTACAGGAACTCAGACATGTTTGTCTCTCCTGTGCCTAAATTTCAGAGAAATTATCATAACAAGCCATACTTTGTTCACAGGCAGTCTCCCCCTCCTACTAAGGGCAAAAAGAGTGGCAAGCAGGCTCTTTCTGCTAAGGCTACTTAGACTTTTAGACTCAGGGATTCAGAAGTCTTCCTTTCCTGATAAACCAGGTGCTGTATGTCTGTCCGTCCCTTACCAGCCATGTTCTTCTTTCTTTTTCTCTTCTTGTTTGGCTTCAGATTGCTCAGGATTCTTAGGTTCTGTCCATCATTCGTCAGGGATATTTCATGTTGTGGAAATCCCGTCCCCCTTTTATGGGGATTCCTCAGCATCCTCAGGAACAACTTCCTTTTTTCCCCAGAGATTCTTTGAGATTTTTTGACTCAGGGTACTATTCAAGAGGTTCCTGTGTCCCAAAGGGGAGGGGGTTTTATTCCAGAATGTTTCTAGTGCCCAGAAAAGAGAGGGCACTTGGAGACCAATTCTAGACCTCTCTCATCTAAATTTTTTCTGAAGGTGCTCACCTTTCGGATGCTGTCCCTTCAGACTCTTTTTCCTCCCTCAGGCCTATATCGTGTCCCTGGATCTCAAGGATGCTTACATTCATATTCCAATCCATCCCCTTTTCAGAAGTTTTTGTATTTCTCTGTTCCTTCCTGGCCTTTTCAGTTCTCTGCTTTGCCCTTTGGCCTTTCTACTGCCCCAATGGTATACACCAAATGCCTCACTCCTGTGATTGCTTTTTGCAGACATCAGGGGTTCCAAATGTTTCCTTACCTGGATGACCTGCTAATTCAGACATCCTCTCCAAAGATCCTTTTGCAAAGTCTTCATTTTGTCATTTCCCTTCTTTAGAGCCTGGGATTCACAATGCATTTCAAAAAGTCTTCTCTGACTCCTCCTCAGGTTCATGTTTTTCTGGGTTGCAGGATTCAGACAGTGCCTATGCTGGCATTAGTGCCTCCTCCAAAGGCCTTGACTATCATTTCCTTCTTTCAAACTCTTCTCCTTCTGAACTCCATTACAGTCAGTGAGTTTTGAAAGCTGTAGGTTTCGTAGCATCCAGCATTCCTAAGCTCCCTCTGGCCAAACTCCACATAAGGAAGTTTCAGTGGTTCAAGAAGTCAGTTTGACTTCAACATGCACATCCTCTAGACTTTCTAGTTCCTGTTTTTCCTTGTCTCAAGAAGGAACTTCTGTGGTGGATTCAGCAGTTGTTTCTAAATCCAGAGCTTCCTTTTCTCCCCCTCTTCGCTCTCAGGAACTGTTCACAGACATTTCAGATAGGGAGCAGCTTTTGACCCCCTAATGGTACAGGGCGGGGTCGCCTCTTCAGCAGTAGGAGCAAATGAGTGTCAAAGAGGGGGGAGCTGTTATGCTGGCTCTTCAGGCTTTTTGTCCTCTTTTCTCTCCAGGGCCTCTCAAGATATTTGCAGACATTACCAGTTATGTGACATATCAACAAATGGGGGAACAACTTATTTGCTGGTTGGCATTGCTGGTGTGGGATCTTGCTGTCAAATATCAAGTGACTCTTCAGGTCAAGACATTGTGGCAGACGCTCTGAACAGGTATTTAACTCAGTCCCACAAATGGTTGCTTCACAGGAATGTATTTCTGGACGTCGTCCACCAGTCGGGTATTCTTCATGTAGATCTATCCGCCTCCCCTCAGACAACTTCCTCTTTTTGTGTGCCAGAGTTCCAGGTCCTCTGGTGTGGAAGATGGACACTCTCTCTTTTGGAAAGGGTCGTTTCTTTATGCATTCCTTCCCCTTCCTCTCATTCCAAACATCCTGTTCAGAATTAAACAGGACACTCCCAAAATCTTGTTGGTGACTCCCTTTTGGCTGAGAAAACATTGTTTCCCTCTTCTGCATTTAGCCAGGAGCAGTCATCACAAGTTATCTCACAGTGGATCTGTCATCCATCCCCACTTGTCCACTCTTCAAATGACACTGTGGGTGATGGGACCTTTTTTTCTGAGGACTTGCTGAAGGTCTTTCAGCATGGCAGGAAACCTACTACTTTTAAATATTACTTATTCAGATGGAAGAGGTTTTCTCTTTGGTGTCTTTCTTATAACCTGGACCCACTTACTGTGGATGTTCCTTTGGTTCTCTGTTATGTGTGAGTTGCTTAATGCTGATTTGGCCTATTCAGTTAAGGCCCATTTATTAACTCTCTCTGCTTGTCTGTCTTTACCTCCTCCTTTAGCTTCTAGATTTGAAGCTAAACAATTCCTTAAAGGCATCCTTCACACAAGACCTCACAGGAAGCATGTTCCTCCTCCCTGGGATCTTGCTTTTGATTTGGAGAAATTGACTTGGGCTCCCTTTGAGCCTGCTGCTTCAGCTTCCTTACAACATTGTTCTTGGAAGACTGTCCTTTTCTTCTTACTTCTGCCAGACAGGTGTCTGAGTTGCAAGCCTTATGGCTTGTCCTCCTTTTTTGTTATTTCGTAAGGAGAGTGTGTCATTCTGTACTACTGTTTCTTTTATGCCCAAGGTGGTTAATGAGTTGTCACTTAATCAATCTATTCATTTTCTTACTTTTTTCCCCTTTCCGCAGTTTGACAGTGAGAAGGTGTTGCATACCTTAGACATGCATAGACAGCTCAGATTTTATTTGGATAAGACTAAAGCTATCAGAAAATCTAATTAGTTGTTTCTTTTTATCCTAGGTCTCTAGGATTAGCTGTATCCAAGCAAACTATTTCTTCTTGCATCTCAAATGCTATTTTTTTGTTATCCTTTTCATGGTAAGAGCCTTCCATTTTTCTGTAAAGGCTCATTCTTCTAGAGCTGTGGCTTCCTCTGGTGCTTGTTTTCAAGGCCCTAGATACTAATTATGTTCTTGAAGCAGCTATCTGGACTTCTGTGCATACTTTTACCAAGCGCTACAAGTTGGATGCTATCTCCAGAGCTAGAGCTGGTTTTGCTAAGGCCGTTCTTCCAGGCTTCTTAGAAGGCTGTACTGCTCCTTCCTTCCTTCCAAGTTTCTTCTTGAGCTTTGCACTGTCCCATGTAAAGACTTTGTACAGTTATGTAACTACAATAAACAGTAGATGTCCGATGTCCTTCAAGGATGCATCTGCAGTCATAACATATGGGTTGTCCTGCCTCAGGCAGCCCTTCGGTTGGCCGGATTCCAAAGTCTGGGTCTGGCCTCGGCTGATGTCGCACCTTCCCCGACGTCAGAGCGTCTGGGGTATAAAAGCATCAGCAGACGCCATTTTCTTCAGTCTTTCTTGCCACACGGTGCCCGAAGCAGAAGCTGTTCGCAAGTGCCGGTCGGTCAGATCCAGAGATTTCAGCTACCGAAGACTTCGAAAAAAGCTAAGTACCCCGTTGGGGACTCTTTCTTGCCTCAGCCGATGTCAGACAAAGTAAATAATTGTTTAACTTGTGGGAAACAAATACCTCATAAGGATTTCCATTCTTACTGCCTTCCTTGCTTAGGCTCAGACCATGACGTATCAGCTTGTTTAGCCTGTGCCTCCTTCAACCGACGGACTCTTAGACGTCAATCGGAGTTTGCAGAGGAATTTTTTGGAGCCGCTTTTGCTTATAAAATGCCATCGGAGACTCCGACTTTGCATATGGTCAAAAAACGCAAGGAAAAGGACCGACATTCGCGGCCCGCGGTTTCGGCTGAAACCACGGCTAGGCCTACCGCGAGTGTCTCGGTTTCGGCCGAAACCGAGTCCACGGCGATTCCTACTTCCGAAACCATTCTTCTGACCACCGAGGCCAGAGAGGCCCCGGATGAGTCGGCTTCAGAACTCCCTACCGAAGCTAGTGTTCAGGAATTGTCCGACACCATACCTTTGGACATTTCTACCCCTGCACGTGGGGCAGCTAGGCCCCCAGCTTCTATGTCTATTAAGGCCTTCTCCAGGGCTAAAGCTGCCAAACTTTCAAAAGCTTTGCCTGCCAAGTCTACATCCCAGAGGCCTTCCTCTAGTTCACAGATCCTCAGCCTTGCTGAGGACCTTATCTCCTTAATTAGGGGTTCACAACCTCACCCAGACAGGGCCTCTCAACCTCCTCCAGACAAAAGGCCCAGGACTGACCTCTCTGAACCTCACTCCTCAGATTACTCCACGGATGGTTCTGATTTGTCAGACCACCAGGAAGGGGCTTACTCGCCTTATGAGGATTCAGATGCAGAGGAATCTATCCCTTCGGCCTCCCCTCCTGAAGAATTTTCCTTTGGGGAGACTTTACACTCCATGAGAGAGCACTTTCAATGGCAAGGTTAGGATTTCTCTGATTCTAGAAAAAGATTAAGGACCTTTTTGCATTTGCCTCAGCATAGGCCCTTAGCTATACCTCCTGTTCTAAATGTAATTGATGATGTGTACAATGATGTCAGTACAGCCCCTGATTCTCTTCCTCTGGCCCCTGCCAAACCTGACAGATATTACAGGGTCCTGGATTCTCATTTCCATCTGTATAAAGCCCATGCTGCAGACCCAGAAACTATTTCTCAGGGCCCTAAAGGGGTTGCAGCCGCTACTGCCAAAAATCCCTACCCTCTGAAAGAGAGTCTAGAGCTTTAGAGAGATGGGGAAAAAAGGTTTATACATCTGCTACTCTTTCTGCCAGGGCATTAAACTGTCAATTCCATATGATACAGTACCAAGAATTTTTGTTAGATCAACTGAATAAGAAACTTTCTTCTCCTGAACCCTTAGACCATAAATCCCTTCAGGATTTGGTACATAACTCACAACAGGTTAGTAATCATTTCTTAAAATGTGGCTATGATGCACTGGAGGCTTCATTTAGATCAGCTATGACTGGGGCAGTTATTCGTAGGCATGCCTGGCTGAAGGAGCAATCTTTGCCAGACCATGTCAAAGCTAAACTCCTCGATGCTCCAATGGAGAAACAAAATTTATTTGGCTCCCCTGCACAGGAGATTCTAAAAAAGGTTGAAGAAAAAGCAAAATCTGTGCAAACAGTTAAAGATTTCCTGCAAGTTCAACCACCGAGGTTCATCAGAAACTGGCCTACAAAGAATTGGTCCTTTCCAGACTCGTCCAGAGCACAGAGAGGCAGGAACAGGCACCCTAGAGGCAGAGGTCAATCGAAGGACCCCTACAGAGGCCGACAGTGGCAGCCTGCCAACCAGAGGAGTAGTGCAACAGCTACTACTACTACAACCACTACTACAGGACAGACCCAATGACTTGACCCTGATTCCGCCTACCAGGGATCAACTGGAAGCACCCTTGGGCGGAAAGCTGGCTTTATTCTCAAAAAACTGGCATTGCATTACAAAGGATACATGGGCATTGCAAATAATAGACAAAGGATACAGGTTTCACTTCCACACTTTGCCAAAAAGAAGCGGAATGCCAAACCTTCCACCAAACCAGAAGGCAGAGGCTTTAAGACAAATCAGCAATTTACTTCAGATGAAAGCTATAGAAAGGGTACCATGTACAGAACAAGGCCAAGGATTTTACTCCAGACTATTCCTTGTACCAAGAAAAGAAAACCAATGGAGGCCTATTCTCGACCTGTCCGCACTGAACACTTATCTCATTGTGCCAAAATTCAAAATGCTGACCCTACAGCAACTTCTTCCCATGTTGGGCAATGAGTCTTGGCTGGTGACTCTAGATCTCAAGGAGGCATACCTGCACGTCCCTATCCGACCAGATTGCAGAAGACACCTCAGATTTCTTGCAGGATCAGAGCATTATCAATTCTCAGCATTGCCCTTTGGCTTATCTACTGCGCCCAGAGTATTCACGAAATGCCTGGCATCAGTAATTGCACATTGCAGGCTTCAGGGAATTCAAATGTATCCATACCTGGATGACTGCCTAATACAAGCGGACAACAAGGAAAAATTGTTAAAGGACTTGGCCTATGCCATACACCTGCTACAGACCTTGGGATACACAGTCAACATCCAAAAGTCAAGACTAGTACCATCCCAAAGGATAACCTTTTTGGGTGCAGATCTGGACACAATCACCCAGATGGCTTTTCTCACAGAAGAAAAACAAAAACAACTTCCAGATTACTTCATGATTCTGACAAGACAAACTCAGCTTACTGCAAGGAAAGTCCTGCAGGCCCTGGGTTACATGGCATCCTGCATAATTTTAATCCCACATGCCAGGCTGCATATGAGGAAATTACAATGGTACCTAAGGAGTGTATGGTCTCAACACAGTCACAGTCTAGAAACCATGATACCAATCATTCCATGCCTTCAAAAGGAATTCCTGTGGTGGGCTCAGGCCTGCCAGTCCAACAGAGGGTTGCCTTTCAACAAACCAAAAACAAGGCAGACCATCACCACGGACGCCTCAGACCGAGGATGGGGAGCACACATGGAGGACAAACGTATCCAAGTCAAGGGCAGCTAAGCATGCACATAAACCAAAAGGAAATGCTGGCAGTGAGGCATGCAATCGAGGCATTCAGACCCTTCCTCCAACAAGGACATCTGTTAATAAGGACAGACAACACCACGGTCATGTGGTACATAAACAAACAGGGAGGCACACATTCCTACCCTCTATGCCGGATGGCTATGAATCTGTGGAATCTATGCCTGAATCTCAATATCCAGCTGCAGGCCAAATTCGTACCAGGAAAAGAAAATGCACTAGCAGACAGCTTAAGCAGAACTACCATGGATGCACACGAATGGATGCTGCATCCAGACATCTTCAAACTCATAACAAAGACATGGGGAATGCCGGAGATAGATCTGCTCGCCTCCCCACTCAACCACCAACTGAAGACATTCTGCTCAAGGACATACCACCCACAAGCATGGAGGGTGGACTCTCTCTCTTTCAGCTGGAATGCCCTAACAGTATATGCCTTTCCACCTCTCCCATTGATGTACAAGGTTCTACTGAAGATCAGGGAGGAACAGCCAAAAGTGATACTAATAGCTCCGGACTGGCCAAGACAACACTGGTACCCACTATTGAGAAGCATGTCTCAGGCAAATTCATGGCCTCTTCCCCTATGGCCTCTTCTTCTAACACAGAACAATTTCAAGACCCTGCATCCCAACTTGAAAACATTGCAGCTAACTGCCTGGAAAATTCCTTAAATCCCAACCAAACTGTTTTATCTCAGAGGGTGAAGGACATTATCCTGGAGGCTCGTAGACCTTCCACAAGGAAGACATACTCAGCTAAATGGAAGAGATTTCTCATTTGGAGCACATCAAAGGGCACAGATGTCGCAGTGGCAAACCTAGCACACATCCTAGAATACTTAGCAGAATTGTTCCACAATGGCCTGTCTTATTCTTCCATTAAGATTCATGCTTCAGCAATTTCAGCAGAATACAATATGGATCCACCTATCTTCTCAGACCCTCTTCTCAGGCAATTTTTGAGAGGGATCAAAAATGTTAAACCTCCAAGAAGACCCCCTCTACCTGCATGGGATCTCAATTTTGTGCTGGAAAACTGACACTACCTCCTTTTGAACCAGCAGCATCAACAGACCTACAGTTTTTATCTTGGAAAACTGCATTCCTTCTGGCAATCACTTCAGCAAGAAGAGTATCTGAGTTACAAGCTTTAATGGCAGTGCAGCCTTTTCTTATTTTTCACCAGGATAGAGTGTCACTAAGAACCAATCCTACTTTCATGCCAAAGGTGGTATCTAGGGTATCCTTGAACCAAGCTATTCACTTGCCTACGTTCTTCCCTAACCCACAGAACAAAGGGGAAAAACTTTTGCACACCCTGGATATACACAGACAACTACACTACTATTTGGACAGAACGAAAACTAGCAGAAAAACTGACCAACTTTTTGTAGCATATGCAACTGGGGTGCAAGGAAGAGCAATTTCCAAACAGACAATTTCAAAATGGATAGGAAATTGCATTCGCTTTTGTTACTCCTTTCATGGAAAGACAGTTCATGAAAATATCAGGCCTCACTCCACAAGGGCCACAGCCACCACTACAGCTTTCCTACGAGGGGTGGCTACCAAGGACATTTTAGAAGCTGCTACTTGGAGCTCCGTGCATACATTTGCCAAGCATTACAATCTACCTTTATACTCCAGATCCCGAGCAGGGTTTGCAACTGCAGTGCTGCAGGGGATCTTAACTACACCATCCTTCTCTTAGTACCTCCTCCCACAGATTGGCTATGGTATTCTACCCATATGTTATGACTGCAGATGCATCCTTGAAGGACATAGTACAGTTTTGTACCTACCATAAATGTAGATGTCCGATAGGTATGCATCTGCAGTCAGGATTACCCACCCTCCTTCCCCTCTGTGATATTCCTAGGGTACTTACCCCTCTTTCAGCTAGCTGGGGGAATCTATTATGGTGTATTTGTTTGTTTATACATGTATATAATTTGCAAATGTTTGGAACTTTTCAGCATTTATCCAAATTTAACCTTCCTAGAGGGCACCTGGCATCTGGGGCAAGAAAAACTGAGGAAAATGGCATCGGCTGATGCTTTTATACCCCAGACGCTCTGACGTCGGGGAAGGTGCGACATCAGCCGAGGCCAGACCCAGACTTTGGAATCCGGCCGACCGAAGGGCTGCCTGAGGCAGGGCAACCCATATGTTATGACTGCAGATGCATACCTATCGGACATCTACATTTATGGTAGGTACAAAACTGTACTTTCCTTCACTGTTGCAGTATTCATTCCCTTCCTTCTTCCCCCTAGTCCTTTTCCTTCCTGTATGTTCTGATTACCTTTTGGGTTTCTTTAGAGTGGTGTTCTTAGTTGGGCAATCAATTCTGAGGAATGGTACGTCCGGACGTTACCTTTATACCCCATGCTATGTGAGGAGCATATGTGTGACATTCGGCGTATCTTAAGGCAACAGTAGGCTTTGGTATACTGACCAACTTCGGGCTTCCAAGGCAGGGAATCCCATACATTAAGAATATTGCAACAGTGAAGGAAAGGATGTCTACTGTTGTGGTAAGAGTTTACACAACTGTACTATATACTTCTTTTTACTGTTGCAGTATTCAGCCTCTCCCTCCTTCCCCCTGTATTTTTGCTCTTGCCTGGTGTTCTGTTGCCTTCAGTGTACTTGTTCTCTTTTGTCCCTGAGGGTGCTCTGTTCATATTAGGGCTTTTCAGTTCTGAGTGTTTGCATCTTTACATCATCTTTATGCCATATGCCTTATGTGGGGAGCAGATGTGTGACGTAGGACGCCTATAAGACCAAAAGACTAGTAAATTGGCCAGACATTGGGTTGACCTTGGCAGGAGATCCCTTATGTAAAGTGAGAGGGCAGCTACTGTTATTGGTAAGATTTTACACAACTGTACTTTCTTCCCTAACCCTTTTCAAGACTAACCTGGACCAGTGGGTAGGAAATTGGAAATTATCCCTAGGGTCTAGCAGATGTGTCTCTAATGGGGAGAGGCTGTCTGTAAATCATACCCAGGCTTTACATATACCCCTTAAAATAACCTCTAAGACTCAAAACACTTGGAGGTTACTTTTGGGATGCATAGCTAGACTTTTAAATGCCCCCTGTGGTTATTAGTGCTGTATCTGTATCCACCTATGCATGTGTAAATACATATCTCAGAACACAGGTTAGGACACCTAACTCCCAAAGTTGCACCATTACATTCATCCCAGAAAACCTTGTCTACTTAATCTTCTAACGTCTCCAGCATATAAACTCATACCCATTGCTTCCTCATTTGCCCTGTCCATTCCTACTTTATATCTAATATCCACTTCTCCTGTTAGCTCTTCTGTGGCAGCTGTTGGTATTCTACAGTTTCTGTTGTCTTCACTGCTAAAATTTCTTTCCATGCTTATGTGTATTATGTTTTTTCTTTTTCCTGGACTATGTTTACATCGTATATAACACTTGTTATGCATTGAATACTCCTGGTCCTACTTTTTTAAAACCTGCAAACGTGTATTTTTTTATATCCATGTTGTCGTGCCACTATACCGTATAATTTAGTTACATCCTTAACCTTACTTTACTGCTGTTAATATGTATGTAACATGGGCTGAGCCTGCAAATGGTCAAATTTAATCAGTGCTGTACTCAGACAAATAAAATAAACAAGAATGACAGCATTTTTCTCAGAGATTGTCTAACGTCCTTATGATTCTTAAACCCCCTCAGTTATTTGCTTCCACAGTACCCCCCCCCCCAATAAGATTAAAAGGAATTCTTCCTCTGAACTGAAATGTGAGCTCAGGAATTATTCTTTTTTCATATTCGTTCCCCTTCAGGATACGAGTCTGAACCAAGATGATACCTTATAATATATCTCTCTCCAAGAGGAACTCTTCTTTGGAGAAGCAATACCGAAGATGATGCAGCATTTTAATTGGGAAGGAGTTCAGTTCGCTGAATCTCTTGAGTCTGAAAAGAGATACTGTAATCTCTTACACGTGGAAGCTCTTAAGCCTTCTGCTATCCCTCCTGTACTTGAAGCTTTAGAGGACATCTTCCTTTCAGCATCTTTCTCCTACATCTGGACAACCTACACCAAAAAAGCCTGACCGGTATTACAAAATTCCTGGAAGTCACACATACCTGTACAGAAATTATATTTCTGACACTGCAGTCATTTTCACAGATTCATACAAGCAATCTAAATGTTCCCTATCTTCCAATGCCCCTCCAAATGACAGGGATAGTAGAGCTGTGGAACGGTATGGGGAAAAGTATCACTTACTGTAGCTTTTCATGCTGCTGATTATCAGGCACACATGATCAAGTAACTTTTATCCATTTCTGACAACATGACTAAACTTTTACCTAACCTTATACCTAACTTCCCTGACAGTGATTGAAAAGCTGTTCTGCAAAGTATGATTTCTTCTGTCTCTCAGGTTGAACACCATTCCATTAAGTGTGCATGTAATGTGGCATATGCTTTTCTCCAGGGCTGCTGCCACTCATTCCGTGCTGAGAATGTACTCGTGGCTAAGATTCCATTGTCTACCAGAGGATATCAGTGCAAAACTTTTAGATACTCCTCTAGATAGGCGTCTGTGTTGGTCCCCTTTCTGCAGAAATATCCAAAAACAGCTGGAAGAAAGGGGTACAATTTATGCAAAGGTTTAAACAACTTTATGCTTTCCTCTATTATGAAATTTCAACTAAATCTTCCTTCCAAATCAGACCCTTTCTACCACAAAAAGTCTACCCAGCAGAAAGACAAAAAAAAATTGAAAAACAAATGGCAGGATAAGCCTATATTTGGTTTCAGGGGAGCAAAAGGACCATTTGCAGATAAACCTTCCAGCTTCTAACTACCTCCCCACCCTTCATCTATCCACCTTGGCCTTTCCCCTCCAGTCTTCCAAATAAAGTCCCATTCAGACTTTCACCCTACTTAAAGATCACTTCAGACCCTTGGATTTTGAAAAAATAATTCCACTGAACTGTGTACACTTTCTGAATTCTCTTTCTTTCAGCACTAAATTCCACATGTGCCTCAGAACCAACATCTTGATTTCTGCAGTCATTTTGACCTTTAACAATAGGGTGTAAGAGAACCTGGAACCTGTTCCTCCCAATCAAAAAGGAACGGATTTTTATACACCAAGTTTTTCCTAATCCTAAGAAAAGAAGGTACTTCAAGACCATCCCTGCTCTTTATGTTTAAAATAGAAAGGACCATCCCTGGCCCTTTCTGGTTTAAACATCTTTTTGAACATAAGACTCCATAGTCTTTTCCTTTGATTTTCCTAAAAGCTCTTCTGGTTACATTAGACCTCAAGGATATTTACCTTTGTATTCCCATTCATCATCTTCATGGGAAATTCTTAAGATTCTGTGCTTTTGGATTACATATTCAGTTTCCTGCTTTACCTTTTGGGCTTTCCACTGCTCTAGGAGTGTTCACTAAGTGCGACTATCACTGCATTCTGCAGATTCCAAGGTATCTATATCTACCCTTGCTAAGACAATTTTCTGATTACCTTTCATAAACTTCTACAGGTCTTACGGTTCACTATCAGCCTCTGTCAGAACCTAGGCTTCACTCTGAATTTTAACAAGTCCAGTTTTCTTTTATATTCTCTGCTATTCTATGTTGTCATATTGACACTTCCTTTGTGATGGCTTTTCTTCCTTTAGAAAGATTCTGTTCTTAACAGATTACTTTATGTACCTGTCTTTGACTTTAGTAAGAGAGATTCTAAGAACCTTAGGGTATAAGGCATTCACTATATAGATAATTTTGTTTGTTGTACTGCACATGAGGAAAATTCATTCGCAAAGAAACTGCTTTATTTGTGGATCACTCAGATAAAGTTAACCCAGCTGTTCCCTTTATAATCCCGTCTGCCCTTGAAAATGTCTCCAGAGATGCATCAGACAAGGCCTAGGAGGCTTATTGGAAAGGTTTCAAAGTTAAAAGGACAGAAAGTAAGCTTATAAACATAAAACAAATGAAAGCATTGATCCTGGCTCTTCAGTCTCATCACCTGTGGTCCCTAGGAACACTTCAGCTTCTGTAATAAAGCTTTCATAATTAGCTCCAAGGAATATAACCCCCACAAAGGCAGACCCAGCCTCTCATATTACATGTGTTACAAAACAGGCTAATAAAGTCTGGTGGTAGCCTTGTAAAAGCAGGTATTTTCAAATGATAAAAGTGTAAACCACTCTATTAGATGGACCTAATGAAGTTCTGTTGAAAGTGTTTTCTTAAATATAATAAATGTAGTTGTAGCTCATTGTTTGTTGTCATGTTTTGTTTGTTAAAAATGAAAAAAAAAAGTTTAACTAAGAATGAAGTTCCACAGACTGCATATGATAAATCCCGTGGGCCTTTCAGGAATATTCAAATAAGGGACTAACCTCTGAGCTTTGGGATTGGCTCCTTGTTTTTCCATCTCGCAGAATTTCCTCCAGTCAGCCCCCCTGAACCCCTCCCACCTTTATCTGGAACTGCCTTTAAATAACTGACCTGTTGAATGTAATGTAATGGAACAAGAACACTCACCTATCTAACTACTTAACTGAATAAACTACTTGAAACTTTAACAAGGAGTCTTTATTCCTCCCACAGGAAGGGTATCAGGGAGAGAGAGAGACTCCTAGATCTGCTAGCTAAGATTTTATCTGGACAAATCTTTTGTACTCTGTTTATTGTTAGTCCTGTCAACCTCTGGGTCATATGTGGGATACCAGTCATGACTCGAACCTTCTGGATTACCTATTTTCTATTTGTGAAGACATATGAAAGATGCTGTGAATGTGTAGCACCAAACTTCCTTCTAATCTCATTCTGTCCTTTACCAGTCTTTGGAGTGACTTCACTTAGCAGATTGCAAATGGGAAGGGGAAAACACAGCAGAGAAGAACAAAACAGTCCGGAAGTGGCACTACAAAATAAACTCAAACCCTATAAACAAGAGTTTGCTTGGAGTAATTGGTGTAAGTGAGGCACACCGTAGCCTAACTCTTTGAGGGTCCATTTCTTGATGTGCGTATTTTCTGTGGATCTGTTGGAAGTTTTTATGAATTTGGTTTTGCAGTACTGGCTGAAATTCCTGTCTGCAGAAGCTCAGTGGCTGGCTTGACTTGCACTGCTCTTCACCCATCCCTCTCCAGGCCCAGTGGAATCCCTCCTACACTGTTTTTAGGCTGCTAGTGACATAAAGAGATGTCTGTCAGTGCCATATTCAGATCCTTCTTGCACAGAATGTACAGCCAGTTTGGGTCTCTGGTTGCATTGTCAGCCTGTCTGGTGGGCCTGAATGTGGACTTCTTCAAGTATGTACCATGTTGACAGAAAAACTTTTTTTTTATTTATATATGTGTGGTTCTAAACTTAGTTTTTATAGTGTCTTTTTTTGCCTGGATTCTGACCGCATATATAAATACCACTTGTAAATAAAAATAAAACTACAGCAACAATAACAAAAAAGTTTTTCTGTCACCATGTCCATTTTGCCAACACTGTGCCTTATTAAACTAAAGAGTGATAAAGCACAAGGCGGAATCTCCTACCCAGCAGTATTTATCACTGAAGAGGGCATTTGTCGGCCCTGACCTGATGTGTTAACCACCACGTTTTCCTCTAACTTCATGCAGAAGGAAAGTCTTTAAGTAGTGCCTAAAGAATAAGTAAAACTGGGAAGCTGAGAACACTGTGTTAGAGTCTTGACGGCCTCTCTGAGCTTGACAGTACTTAAGTTATCGAGGTTCTTTCACGGTCCCACCCCTTTTTCTAGAGTTGGGTTGTGATGGCACCACTGCCATGACTTCTCTGGAGGCCTCCATGTTGTCAGCAAATATGTCCTCATGAGCTGAAACCTCCATGATTTCAATTAATTTTGGAATCATGCCATGAGCCTGAAGATTGAAGTCCTGCATTATCATCAGCACAGGAGAGAATGGCATCTCTATGTTTATACAGAAGGAGGCTGAAGGAGACGATCAGCTGTATCTGGTGATGTTCGCCTACCAAGGCTTCAAGGCAGATTACATTCCCAAGCATAGGGCCAGGACTCTGTGGCCTAAACTGGTGTCAGTTAGCCCAGGTTAAGTGGGCCTTACTCCTGCACAGTTAGTCTCCCACACATGATGCCTTCAAGTTGTTTCAGGATTTACTGGGCCTTCTAAAATCCAAACAGACGTCATATGAAGAATACTTGGTTTCAGAGGTACCCTTTGCTAAAAGGAAGATGGGAACTTAATTCTCTCCCCAGAGAGAGAGAGAGACTGTAAATTTCTGTATCAGATATAGAAATTTACTGTCCTTGACAGTACCCAAACCTCTGCCTGTTCCTTCAGGTATAGATGTCCTGGATAATGTATTTTATAGTGGCTAACTTCTGCCTGTTCCTCCAGTTCTAGATGTCCTGGGTAATGTATTTTACAGTGGCTGTTTGTAACCTATCTCCTTACCCCCCCCCCCCCCACACACACACACAGACACACTTTTTTGTAAGAATCCATGACTGTCACAAACACTGCATAAGAATCTGATTACTGATCCAGCAGTGGCATACATATAATCCTGAGATTATATGTGTATACAACATCAATGAGTTTACATTGGCAGTGACAGGGAGAGTAGGATACTGGACTGTTTTGGGAAACATCCGTTACATCTCCGCTGTCCTGGCTGTTGGGACCCTCAGCTGTGCCCGTCTCATGCTCAAGTTTGACCAGTGGAGACAGTAGATAGTGGTATAGAAGGCAAGGATCTTAAAGGGAAATGTATGATTTATGTAGCCTCAGTTTCCAGGTTCCGAAGCACACCATTAGATGTGGATATAATGCATCCCATGCATCCTCCAAGGTGGCTGCTCTTGAGATAGTGGTTAAAAGACCTGCTTGGCTGAGGACCCCCCCCCCCCTCCCCACCAGAGCACGTGAAAACAGAACTCCTTGATGCCTTACTAGATAAGGAGCTTCTCTTTGGACCTCCAACTAGCGTTACATAGACAATTTAATTTTTGTGTGTAGGGGTGAGATATCTTTGTTTGATCAGTTTTTGGTGGATTTGAATAAGAACTATCATGGTTTAGAATTTGTGGCACATATATCACAATCCAAAATTCATTTTCTTGACGTTGAGTTCTATGTAGGAACTGATGGTTTGGTTCAACATAGAACCTTTAGGAAACCTACATCAGTTAACAATTTTCTGCATGCCAGCAGCATGCACCCCCCACACCTAATTAAGGCCTTACCAGAAGGGGAGTTTAAAAGAAATTTGAGAAATACTTCAGATAAAAAACTTTGGGAGAAAGTTTGTGATGGAATTTTGGACAGACTTTCATCTCGAGGCTATGATTATGACCAGCTTTCAGCCATGAAACAGAAATTGTGTCAAAATCAAAAATTAAGGATACATAGACATGAGAATAATCATTATTCCAAGATTATTCTAGATTTAGGTAAGATATTTTTTGTGTCTAGATATTCTATTTTTTCTGACACAATGGAGAGAATTATAAGAGGGTTGTGGCATGTGGTATGTGAAGATTTAACAGTTGGTCATCTTTTTCCAAAGCACATCACTTTCTGTTATAAAAGGTATTCAAATTTAAAGGAAATACTAAACAGGAAATTGGAACCCATGGTAGATAGTAATGTTGGGATGCATAGTTGCGGCCGTTGTTCAGTTTGTAATAAAATCAAAAATATGCATGGGGTTAAAATAAATGGAAAGAGATATGTTGCTTTTGAGAGATTTGACTGCATGTCATCTGGTGTAGTGTATATTTTGGGATGTGATTGTGATCCACCTATGTGGTACATTGGGCAGAACACTAGGAAGATTAAGGTCCGCATTTTGGAGCATTTGGGTGACATAAGGAGGGGCAATTTGGAGAGTCCGGTGGCCGCTCATTTTTGCAATACACATAATGGTAAAAATGAAGGTTTTAGATTCAGTGTACTTGCCAGACCCCACTTGTGCACAGGGAATTTTAAAACTGCTTTGAATAAACTTGAACAGAGAATGATTATAGGGTATCACACACTATTTCCCAATGGAATGAATTTAGAAAATGGATGAAATTTATTAGAGTAGTAGTTTTGATTCTTATAATGTATTTATTTCATATTTGTACTTTTGAAATTGTGCATAATAATAAGTATATCACATCATAAAATGAATTAATTAAATTTAAGAAAATGTAAAGTAATGTAATGTTATAAATTGTATTTGATGAACTTTTTATAAAGAAATATTTTGTGCTGAGAGGGTTAAAATTGTTTGAACTGATGAATTGATTGTTTAATTGCTTAATTGATGTATATATAAAAAGAGTTTTTGAAAATGTGTAAATGTGTCCCATTGAAGGCGAAATGCCGAGGTGCCAGGACTGAAAAGATGGATTAAAGCTGTTTCCTTGTTTCACTCTCTGACTGCTTCATTTGTGGTGTATTTTTGAAGAATTTCTGGCTGTTAGGACCCTCAGCTGTGCCCGTCTCATGCTCAAGTTTGACCAGTGGAGACAGTAGATAGTGGTATAGAAGGCAAGGATCTTAAAGGGAAATGTATGATTTATGTAGCCTCAGTTTCCAGGTTCCGAAGCACACCATTAGATGTGGATATAATGCATCCCATGCATCCTCCCAGGTGGCTGCTCTTGAGATAGTGGTTAAAAGACCTGCTTGGCTGAGGACTCCCCCCCCCCCCCCCCCCACCAGAGCATGTGAAAACAGAACTCCTTGATGCCTTACTAGATAAGGAGCTTCTCTTTGGACCTCCAACTGAGAAGGTGTTTAAGAAGCTGCAGGAAAAGGTGGTAGCTACACAGTCGAACATATTTTTTTTATTCTCCAGCTCCAAGATATGTCACAAATTACACAAGTGGAGGTAGGCCATTGTACCCTAAAGAGAAGACTCAGCCCCAGAAAGAAGTACAAAGCTGATCAGAGAGGAGAGGATCTCAAGACCATGACAGAAGGGAGCAGCTGTGATTCAACAAACTTGTCCATCTCCCCTCTCCCAAAACACCACCCAACTGACTCCTTTCCAACAATCCCACCTCCTTTAAAGATGAAAAGCAGTCTGATTTTCTTTGTGAAGCAATGGAAAAGCCATCACACAAGACAGTGGGGATCCTAGTGATAAAGCAGGATCGTGGGTTACATTTTCCAGGGAAAGATTTGTAATTATTCCTGTTTTTCATAAAGACACCTTATAATTCTACTGAGAGCGAGCGAAAGAGAGAGAGTTTGTGATCCAATAGAGGCATTAAAGAAGTTCCAGAAATAAAGCAGACTGGTTCTTCCAGATTTTTTTAGTTTGTAGAAAAAAGGGACTTTGGTGCCTGTTTTGGACCTCTTCAAAAGTAAACAAGTTCCTAAGAGTCCCAAATGCTCTTTAACAAAACCTTTGTCCTCTCAGAACCTCATGTCCTTGTTCCTTCCATGGGTCTATATGGTGACTTTAGAGCAAGGTTGCTTGTTTACGCATCACTATAGCCAGTGTGGCCAGACGGTTCATTAGGCTCAAAGTACCCAATCTAAGTTCACTTCTGTGCTCTTTGGCTTTATTTCTGCACCTGGGATATCTGCAAAGTGTCTGGATCCAGGACATTTTGCAGGACAAAGGACATTGACATTTATCTATATCTGGATAACTGTCATCCAGGCTGCATTTCTAGAAGAGATTCAGGAAGGTCTGTTGACATCATTTGACTGCTTCCTGTCCCTGGGTCTATTTCTAAGTCTTAAAAAGTTCACCTTTTCCCAGCAAGACCTATTCTAGTCTATGGCACTGCTAGATACAAAGCAGCAGAGGTGTGAATAGGATGGGGTGGGGGGAGGGGTTAGCTGCCTCCAGTACAAGATGTTAGGGAGCATGATCAGCAGATGGTGTGGGAATACATTACTGACGTGTGTTCATTGCTGAAGAGGTTAGTTTGTAGTAATTAACAATAGAAAGCCACTTGTCACTTTTATAGTGATTTACTGTAGTTCCAGAGCAGATGACTGTCCTGTTTTTTTATTATTGCAGTTCTCATAGCATTCCTCCCAGAGTAAGATATCCTTTTTGTTTTACACTGTTTCAGAAAGGTTGCCAACTTAAATCGGATATCTGTCATAGCGGTCCTGAGAGTTCTGGCTGGAATACACTGCCTCTTTTTCATATATATATATATATATATATATATATGTATATATATATATGTAGATAGATAGATATATATATATCTATATATATCTATATCTATATATATATATATATATATATATATATATATATATATATGGTTTACCATGACAATGTCGCCGTGCACTTGCACGGCTATGACGTATTCGAACATCAGATGTTCGAATACTTCATAATGCGGCAGGTCATCTGAGCGAATGTTGTAATTGCGAATGGACTGTGCATTCGGAATAACAACGTTAAGCTCATGGGAGCGGATCGCGTACAGTGCGGTCAGGGAAATACATCCCTTTCCTCACTGTAGTGCGATCTCGGAGTTGGAATATTAAGTTAGGGGTGTGGGGCACAGCCCCCTAGGTGCAGGCAGCCCTGTATAAGCGTGTTTAGGTTGGGTGGTTCGGTGTATTTGGGCAGGGTGGGCATGCTGTGTGTTGCCGTAAATGTCATGGCGACATTTTCAGTAATACAGCATTGTTTTCGGGTTTACTATGTTTCGAATATGTGCATTTTCGATCCATAAATTCGAAAATAAAGACATGATATATTTTGATTTTCGAATTTATGATAGTAAATCTATATATATATATATATATATATATATATATATATATATATATATATATATATATATATATATATATATATATATATATATATATATATATATATATCTATATCCCCCTTGCAAGAATTTATATAAGGAAATTGCAGTGGTACTTGAGAAACAGGTAGTACCAGCATGACCAGTCTCAGTGCAGTGCCCCATCCCACTGTTAGTGTATCTCAAAAGAATTGTCAGGATGAAAAGAGCGAAGTTCATTAAGCTGATCCCAGGTACCCTCAGCCTCGGAATGAATTTCTCAGATGAGATTATGTCTCAACTAAGCTTTACGGTACAAGTGAAACTCGACTCGAACAATAAAGGAAAATATATTTAATCACACTCCAAGCATATAAAAACGGTTAAGCGCTTTCATGTGTGTACTACAGACTTCTTCAGAACCGTAATACTAACAGCTGATGACAGATTTAAAAACTTTTTGGAGCCATTTTATTCAAGCGCTATACTACTTAACAATATTTAAAGTGCTACTACAATTATTATCAAAAAACATCTATTTTTCTAACACACATATATGTATATCCACTATAAATACTTTAAAATCAATTTATACTATCAGTGCATACACTATATTAAAATATTAAAATGAAGGCAGTTATTGCAATTAAAATAACAATTCAAATAACAATGTTATTATGCTATAATAACTGTAAAAAAGGTTTTATAGAAATAAAATCATTTATGCCAGGAAATTTTGTGGCATTTGTCAACATTTGCCACTGACTTTCTTTTCTACCCAGATAGACTTTATAATTACCACCACACGGTGATATATTTACATAAACATAATTTTATATTTGGCATTATTGATTATCACCTTTCTCTTTAATATGTCTTGTGAGTTTATTGGTTCGTGCGTTTTGAATTTCTCAGATGTTTGAAAGGCATATAGTCATCACAGCCATCAAACCTATCAGGCAGCAGAGAGCATTGCATATTTAAATAGACAATCTAAAGTGATGTGGTATATCAGTGAGCAAAGGAAGGCACTGTTTCCTTCTGTGTAGACTAGCAATGCATGTATGGAAGCTAGCGCAGGAGTTAGGTCTCATTCCTCAGAGCACTGTTTTATTTATGTATTTTTTTATTTTATCCCAGTAGACTGCATTGACAAACCAGTGGAACAGAATACATGCAGATCTCAGTGAACTGATGCTGAACAGGGATTTGTACATGGACATACTCCATAAGTGAAGTATGCCAGACATAGACCTTTCTCCTTCTCCAGAAAATAGCTAAATGAGCAAATATTGTACCAGGATACCAACACATGAGACTTGGTCAACAGATGCCTTCAGTATAACCAGAGCAGGTCTGTTTCTGCATGGTTTCCCTCCAATATTCTTGCTCTCTTGAAGAGAGCACAAGCCAAATGTGCGACTAATAGCACCTTTATGGCCTAGTCAGCATTGGCTCTTTCTCCAGTTCACTCTGGTTAGAGAAGAACTGGATATTCTTCGTGTTTCACTATTGCAGTCATCACCTGTGGATTATCCCTGTTGTGGTAGCCCTTGGTCAGCCCGAATACCAGAGTCAGTGTTTTTCTGCATCGGCTGCAGTCACCTGTAGTCTGATGTCAGGTCATCAGTGCTATAAAGCAAGGCAGCCAACATCATTACATCAGTCTTTCTTCCCGTGGAGCCCATAGCAGAAGCAGTTCGCACGAGTGCCGGTCGGTCGCTACCAGAGTTTGATTTTCAGCTGAAAACGTCTAAAGCTATGTACTCCATTGGGGACCCGTTTTTCTTGCACTAACCGATGTCCGAAAAAGTTAACAATTGTCTCGCCTGTGGAAAGCAGATCCCACACCGAGACTTCCATTCTTATTGCATCACTTGTTTAGGCCCAGACCACGACGTCCTCCGTTGCCGGTTCTGTGCCCTCTTTAATGTAAGAACCATTCACTGTAGAGCTCTTACTGTAGACATTTTTTTCGTGTTCCATCTTTGCATATGGCATCCGTCAGCCAACAATCTGTGGACATTCCAAAAAAATGCAGAGATAAAAGATAGAGACAGACCACACAAGGCTAAGACGTCCAACAAGACTACCACTAAGCAGGTCGTCAGTTCTCTGGAATTCAGTGAGGTGCTTTCGCAGTCCCTGATGCCCAATTCGATATCTATGCAGGCCTCTACCAAGACCCTTTCGGAGTCCAGTGTGCCACAGAAATCTTCATCTTCTGTGCCTTTGGCTGTCTCTTCCTCGGTTTGGTCCAGAGCCGCGACGCAGGTACCAGCTTCCAAGGAGGCCTTTCGCACTACTGAATCTAGGCAAAGAACGACATCTTTTCATCTGACTACCATTTCTCTCAGACCGACGGATTCTGTCAGGCCTAGAAGCTAGGCCACTCCTAGAAAATCTGCTTCTAGCCACCATGTTGCTTCTGCTCCACAACCCCAAGCACAAATGCTTAAAATGGCGGAGGATCTCATCCCCCTTATGTGGGGTAGTCAGGCCACAACTTCTGAAAGGAAAAGGCACCCTTCTCCAGAAATTGACAGAACAGGACTCTGAGGAATCTGACTATTCTGATTTTTGAAGAGGAACAGCAACCTCTGACTGCTTATGAGGATTCAGATGCAGAGGAATATCCCTTCTGCCTCTATTCCAGAGGACCTTTCCTTTGGGGAAATCCTTCACACTCAGGGGAACATTTCCAGTGGGAATCTCAGGACTTCCCCAGTTTAAGAAAAGACTTGGAGAGTTTCTGGACCTGCTCCAGCACAGACCCCTGGCCATCCCCCCTATTTTGGAAGTGGTGGATGATGTTTTCCATGAATCCAGCTTAGCCCCTGATGCCCTCTCACCTGCTCCCAGTAAACCTGATAGGTATTGCAGTGTACCAGATTCTCAAAGATACCTGTACAGAAGTCCTGCTGCAGACCCAGAGGTCATTACAGGGACCTAAAGCAGCTAAGATTAGTTCTGCCAAGAATCCTATTCCTTCTGACAAGGACTCCAGAGCCCTGGACAGATGGGGTAAAAAAAGTATACACCTCTTGAACCTTAGCTATCAGAGCACTCAGTTGTCAGTTCCATATGTTAAATTGTCAGCAACACACTTTGGAACTATTAAAACAAAAGATTTCCACTTTTCCTGACTGTGCCAGTTCAAAAGAGTTAGCAGATTTACTGCACTCTGCTTGTCAAGAGGCCAAACACTCATTACATTGTGGATGTGATGCCCTAGAAGCCTCTAGCAGGGCAGCAGTTTCAGGATCTGTCATTAGGAGACCTGCATGGCTGAAGGAACAACCTCTCCCTGATCGGTCATGTCAAGTCTAAACTTATTGATGCACTCCTGGATAAGGAACGCTTGTTTGGAGTAAAAGCAGAAGAGGTGCTTAAAAAGATGGAAGACCAAGCAAATTCTATGCAAACAGTAAAAGATTTTTCAGGTTCAACCACCCAGGTTCACCAGCAACTTTCCCTCTAAGCGCTGGTCCTTCTGTGCAGCTAGCAGACAGGGCCAAGGTATGCCCCGCAGGGACAGACCATCCAGGCCCCTATCCCAAGGCCAGCAGAGAAGCAAACAATGGAGCACTTCCATCCCAAAGGCAGGGAGTTCTATGGCAAAAACTCACAATAACTCCCCCTCTCCCCTCCCTTCACTCACCAAAAGCTAGGAGGAAGGCTCTCCCTCTTCAAGAAAATTGGCTTTCTGTAACAAAAGACCAGTGGGTCTTAAAGGTAATTTTTCAGAGATACAAATTCTCTTTCAGCGAACTCCCATTTCCAAGAGGGTACCCAGACTTACCTCCACATCACTGGGCAGACACATTGAAACAGGTCCAAACTCTCATATCTCAAGGGACAGTAGAACCTGTCCCCTCAGATCAAACGGCCAAAGGCGTTTATTCCAGACTATTCCTTGTTCCCAGAAAAGAGGGCACTTGGCGCCCCATCTTGGATCTTTCCATTCTGAACACCTCCCTGGTGGTCCCCAGATTCAAAATGCTAACTTTGCAACAGCTGCTACGTATGCTGACAAAAAATGCCTGGCTAGTGACCCTAGACGTAAAAGATGCCTACCTCCACATCCCCATAAGGGGATTCTGCAGGAAATTCCTGCGCTTCAGAGCAGGATCACAACACTTTCAGTTCTCTGCGCTGCCCAGAGTATTTACCAAATGCTTAGCCTTGGCCATAGCATTTTGCAGACAGAAAAATATACAGATTTACCCTTACCTGAATGACTGCCTCATTTAGGCAGAGTGCAAAGAGCCACTTCAGGACCTTCTCTTTGTCAAATCCCTCCTAACTTCCCTAGGGTTCACCATCGAGAGGAAATCAAAGCAAACTCCCACCAGGAAGATCATTTTCTTGGGAGATCTGCTAGACACAGCATCCCAAATGGCCTTCCTTTCCCCAGAAAAGCAGAGCTTCCTGCCTCTCTACTGTACCCAGCTGGCTTCCACAAGTCACCTCACTGAGAGGAATTTCCTGCAAGCCCTAGAATACATGATATCTTGCATCCTTCTAATTCCTCTGGCCAGGCTTCACAAGAGAAAAATTCAGTGGTATCTAAAGAACCTTTGGTGTCAGCACTCTATCTCTAGAGACCTCACTCACTCTGATCCCATGTTTAAGGGCCGAGTTTCTCTGATGGGCAGAGGCCTGTGCCAAGGACAAGGTTCTTCCCTTCATCCTCCTCCCTACCGGCCAGACCATCACCACCGATGCCTCAGACATTGCTTGGGACGCTCACCTAGCAGGCAGGTGCACCCAAGGTCCTTGGGATGCCCAGCACCTTCCTTTACATATCAGTGAGAAAGAAATGATGGCAGTACAAAAGGCTTTGACATCCTTCAAACCCTATCTCAGGCCAGGGGTTCTCCTTATAAAAACAGACAACACCACAGTGATGTGGTATATCAACAAACGGGGGGGGGGGGCAATCTTACCCTCTGTGCAGGCTAGCCATGAACCTCTGGCTGACAGCTGCCTCCATGGGTCTACACCTAGTTGCCCAATACCCACCAGGGGTCAACAACACCCTGGCAAACCACACGTATGCAGGAACTTACTGGACCCCCACAAATGGCAGCTCCACAGGGAAATCTTTCTGCAAATCACTCAGGAGTGGGGGACTCCGGAGGTGGATCTCTTTGCTTCGCACCTCAACCACCTGCTGCAAAAGTTCTGTACCAGGGAGTATAATATTTAACAACATGTATTGGTAACGTGTCTAAATATGATTGTAGAGTCTTTTTTTATAAGACCTATTACTCCTACTACTATTGGAACTGTCTGAGTATCTTTCTTCCACAATGCTGTTGTTTCTGGCTGCAAATCCTGATATTTTATGACTGTGCATCTCTGTACGCAAGACAGTGTAGTCACTGGGTGTAGCGATTTTGATTATCAATGCTACTTTTGTCATCTTTCATGAACCACTATATCTGGTTTCCTCGCATCTATCTTTTGAACTGTTAGTAATGGGTGATCCCATGTGATGAAGACCTCATCATTATCTGTGATGCTTTGTGGCTCATGTTTCCATTGTTTGTCAGCTACTTCAGTATTTTAATGTTTGCACAATCCCGAGTGCAACAGTCTTGCCACATTATTATGCTTTTCTGTATACAGTCCTTCTGCCATTAGTGTATCACAACCAGTAACAAGGTTTGTGACTGTTTCCAATTCTGTTTTACAAAATCTACAGATGTAATGTGATCCTATCTCGCCTACATTCAATAGTGATGGGCTCAGAGCCGAGAATCGGCTCCGACTCGGCCGTTCTGACTAGCACAAAGTTTCTTATTGGCTGGGCCAACCCTATATCCCAGGATGCACCACGCCCAAAACCCCAGATCTTGTTTGCCGCTCTTGGAGTATCGACGTGGTCTCAACTTGGCTGTGACTAAGTACCCTCTTTTGTGATTTTTGATATCTCTTAGCAGTTTTTTGTAGGATAATTTATATTCAAAAGCTATTTTCATAGCTACGTTGTGGTAATTGACTTGTTGTTTGAGTGGGATTGTTTATTCCTGTTGTGTGGTGATCCTTCTGTTTGGCGAGCTAGGCCCGTTTTAGTTAGAGGGCCTTTGCTTTATCTTGTGTCTCAGCGTTTAACTTAGAGCCACCCCCCCCCTAGTGTTTAACTTGTGTTTGACTGTTTGTGTATCATGTCTACCAAAGAAAAAGAACATAAGCCATCGGGCTTTAAAAAATGTACAAAGTGTAGCTATAAAATGTCTTTGACAGATGGTCAGGCGATTTGCGTATACTGCCTTGGCGCCAAACACTTGCAAGAATCTTGCAGTGTCTGTCATGCTTTCTCTTCGAGAGTTTTGCAGGAGAGAGAAAATAAACTTATCCTGAAGGGTTTAATTAAACCCTCCTTTGAGGAAGCTGTTTCTCCTCCCTCTGAAAAGTCCAGGGCTAAGTCGAAAAAGAAGTCCCCGGCTCCGTCCTCTTCTTCGGAGCCGCTAGAGAAAAGATCCAGGTCGATGTCCCCTTCCTCGGCTCCACTGGTCTCGGAGCCGTTGGCTATGGGGTCCAAAGCTGTGTCTCCTTCGTCAGCTCCATTGGTCTCAGAGCCGTAGGATTCAGGGTCGACAGCAGGGTCCACTGTCTCTGTTCCACTGGTTTCAGAATCGCAGGTAATACTTTCCATTTCAGAGCCGGCTTCTTCGGTTCCACAGCTTTCGGCACCGAAGGAGGTTTCGGTGCTTCTCGATCCTGCTTCGGATCCGATCATCTTGGAGCCGATTCGGAGCCGTTCTCCTAGTCGTGTCTCGGATCCGATGGGAAAGGTTTCTCGACCCCCTTCTGTCTCCTCCAGGTTATCTGATTCGGACGTAGATAGGGTGGTCCAGAGACTCCTACAGTCGCCATTGTTATCTAAATTATTTTCGGCTCCAGCCCAGTCGGCTCCGGAGCTCACCATAGTATCGGTTCCATTCCTTCCTCCTCCGACAACCTTGGTGTTGGAGTCGGAGAGTTGCTGAGTCGAGTGAAGTCCTTGGGTCGGTTCCGAGACCCCCCACCAGTCTTTCAGTTCTGGCCTCAGCTCCAACCTTCTCTATTCCTTCTGCAGGTTTCGGTACTCGGGGGTCCTAAGTCGGGCGAGAGGGTGATTCATCAGGACCACTGTCTTCGGTTCCGAGTCTCCCCCTTGGTGCTTCGGCTAGGGGAACCCCGACTCCGGTCATGGTTTCGGAGACGGGCCCTTCCTCCGATTCGGGGGGACCCGCCTTCGAAGCTATGAGGAGCTCGCTGGCCAAGTCCTTAGTGACTTCACCCGAATCGGCATCTCCCTCCCTGGACACTACGACTAGAGTTTCTGGTGCCCCCCTATCTCTGGACAGCGAGGCTCCAAGGCCTAAGGATACCTCCATGTGTGGTCCCCTGCTTTCTGAAGGCCCTTCAGAGTCCGTGCCTGAAGAGCATCCCAGAAAGAAGCTGTGTAAGAGAAAGCACCTAGACTCCCCAGATGAGTCTGTCACCTCGGACACCGACCTCGATGATGCAGAAGGGTCCCCGAAGTCGTCCTCTGATGATGTCTCGATGTTCATCGTGTTTCACTGTTGCAGTCATGACTGTAGGGTTCTCCCCTGCCGGCAGGCAGCCCTCGGTCGGCCAGAATCCCAAAGTCTGGGTCCAGCGTCGGCTGTTCAACCCTGCTCCTTGACGTCAGAGCGCCAGGAGTATGAAGCTGACAGCCGACGCCATCTTCACCAGTCTTTCTTGCCGTGCTGTGATAGCAGTTCGCAAGTGCCAGTTGGTTGACTCCTGACAAATATTTCTACGTACTTCGGTCTGAAGACTTTCTTCTCCACTCAAAGCTAAGTACCCCGTTGGGGAAACTTTTTTCTTGCTCCACTCCGATGTCAGAAAAAGTTAATAATTGTATTTCATGTGGGAAGCAAATACCTCATAAGGATTTTCATTCTTACTGTATTCCTTGCTTGGGCCCTGACCACGACGTAGCTAGTTGTCGGTTTTGTGCTAGATTCAATCAACGTACAATTAAGCGAAGGTACGATTTTGCTTTTCATTACTTCGGTAGACGCTTTAACTGCAAAATGTCGTCAGATACGCTTCCATCTACCGGAGTTCACAAGCGTCGCAAGGATAAAGACAGGCCTCCGAGGTCCAAATCTGATGATAGCGCACATGTGGAGCCAGCTTCAGGTTCGGCCGTCAAGTGAGGCGCTTTTGCAGCCCCTGTCGTCGGCCATTTCAGAACCGATGGCCGAAACGGACTCTCATGAGGAGCCAACCAGGCCTTTAAATATCTCTGTTGTAGGACCTTCAGACAACACTCCTTCAGATGGGTCTGGAGCCGCTGTGCAGGTACCAGCCTCCGAAGGGGATGTCCTTCAAGAATGCAACTGCAGTCATAAACATGTGGGTTGTCCTGCCTCAGGCAGCCCTCGGTCGGCCGGATTCCAAAGTCTGGGTCCGACGTCGGCTGATGTCGCATTCTTCTCCGACGTCAGAGCGGCTGGAGTACATAAGCATCAGCCGACGCCATTTTCTTCAGTCTTTCTTGCCGCGCGGTGCCCGAAGCAGAAGCAGTTCGCAAGTGCCGGTCGGTCAGCTCCTGTATTCTACGATACCGAAGTCATCAAAAAAGCTAAGTACCCCGTTGGGGACCTTTTCTTGCCTCAGCCGATGTCAGAAATTACTGAAAAAGTTAACAATTGTCTTTCTTGTGGTAAACAAATACCTCATAAGGATTTCTACTCTTACTGCCTCCCTTGCCTGGGCCCAGACCACGACGTCTCGGCCTGTGTAGCCTGTGCTCGCTTCAACAAGCGCACTCTCAGGCGCCGGGCGGAGTTCGCTGAAGATTTTTTCGGCGATAATTTTGCTTACACCATGCCGTCGGATCTTCCGACATCGCAAACTCCCAAAAAGCGAAAAGACCGGGACCGACATCCTCGGCCCGTGTCTACCACCGACTCCACGCCAAAACCTAGCGCGAGTGCTCCGGTTCCCTCTGAGACGGTCTCTCCACCGCTCCGAACCGAAGACACCGCATTACCGACGACTCCGATTCCAGACATTACTCTGACGCCAGTTATAGATTTTCCTCCGGATACCGAAACCGAGGAAATGCCCGAGACCATTGCTGTAGACAAGGTCACTCCTGCACGTGGAGCTGCCAGGCCTCCTATGGCCATGTCTATTAAGGCCTACACTAGGGCTAAGGCAGCCAGCAAAACAAAGCATATTACTTCTAAATCCTTACCTCAGCCGACTCCGGAGACACAAATTATGTCCATGGCTGCTGATTTAATTTCCATGATTAGAGGTTCACAGGCCCATCCTGAGAGAGCATCCCAGCCTCCTCCTGATAAAAGGCCCCGGGTTGAACCCTCTGACCCTGCTCCTTCAGATAAAGATTCTGAGGGCTCTGTCCACTCTGATAGCCAGGAAGAGCTCTTCCAGACTTATGAGGACTCGGATGCAGAAGATTCCATCCCTTCGGCCTCCCCTCCTGAGGATATTTCTTTTGGGGAAGTTCTGCACACCATGAGGGAACATTTCAAGTGGCAAGGTCAGGAATACTCTGATTCTAGGAAACGCCTGAGGACTTTCCTTAAGAAGCCTCAGCACAGGCCCTTAGCTATTCCTCCTGTACTTGATGTTCTGGATGATTTGTATTCTGACTCTAGTGCTACCCTGATTCTCTTCCTCCTGCTCCAGCCAAGCCAGACAGGTATTACAGGGTCCCAGAAACTCATTCCCATTTATTCAGGGCCCATACTGCTGATTTGGAAACTATTTCACAGGGGCCTAAAGGAGTTTCAGCCTCCACCTCAAAAAGTCCTTTGCCCTCCAACAGGGAAGCGAGGTCATTAGAGAGATGGGGCAAAAAGGTTTACACATCCACTACCTTATCTATGAGAGCTTTAAATTGCCTTTTTCATATGTTACAGTATCAGGATTATCTCTTAGAAGATTTACAAAAAACATTAGCTTCTCCTGATCCTTTAGACAGGAAGACTTTGCAGGAAGCTGTACATAACACTCAGCAAGTAAGCAATCACTTCCTGCAGTGTGGATATGATGCACTGGAAGCTTCATGTAGGGCAGCTATGACAGGGGCAGTGATTCGTAGACATGCTTGGTTAAAAGATTAACCTCTACCAGATCATGTAAAAGCAAAACTTCTGGATGCACCTTTGGAAAAGAACAAGCTTTTGGTGCAAATGCTAAGGATGTGTTAAAGACCATCAAGAAAAAGCAAAATCAGTTCAGACTGTGAAAGATTTCCTCCTGGTTCAACCCCCAGATTCAGTAGGAATTGGCCTTCAAAAACTGGTCCTTTCCTAATCCAGAAAAGTTTCAAAGGGGTAAGAACAGGCGTGGCGAGGAAGAGGCCAATACAGAGGCCCTACAGGGGCGACAATGGCAGCCAGGAAGCCAAAGAAGTGGCAGGGGTTTCACCTGCCCAACAACCACAAACTCAATGACTTTCCTCTACTACCGCCTACCAGGGAACAACTAGAAGCTCCCTTGGGAAATTATCTCTGTTTGCAGAAAACTGGCACAGACTGACAAAGGACAAATGGATTTTGGACATTATAGACCGAGGGTACAGCTTTCATTTTCATACCTTACCAAGAAAACAAGGCATGCCAAACCTACCACAAAATCAGAGGGCAGAGGCTATCAAGCAAATCACTCTGCTGACTCGAATGAAAGCAATAGAAAGAGTTCCACAACAAGAACAAGACCAGGGGTTTTACTCGACTGTTCCTTGTTCCAAGAAAAGAATCTCAATGGAGACCAATACTGGACTTGTCCGCATTAAACACCTTTCTCATAGTACCAAAGTTCAAAATGCTGACTCTACAGCAACTCCTTCCCATGCTGGGCAAGGAGTCGTGGCTGATTACTCTGGACCTCAAGGAGGCATACCTGCATGTCCCTATCAGACACAGCTGCAGAAGATACCTCAGATTTCTTGCAGGGCCAGAGCATTATCAATTCTCAGCATTGCCATTTGGCTTATCTACTGCCCAGAGTATTTACAAAATGCCTGGCTTCAGTAATTGCTCATTGCAGGCTCCAGGGTATACAAATTTACCCGTACCTGGACGACTGCCTCATACAAGCGGACGACAAATTGATGTTGACAAAAACCTGGATTATGTCATACGATTACTTCAAGCTCTGGGATACACAGTCAACTTCCAAAAGTCAAGACTGCAGCCATCCCAGCAAATAATCTTCTTAGGAGCCAAACTAGACACAGCCTCTCAGATGGCTTACCTGACAGAAGACAAGCAAGAGAAGTTAACTCATTACTTCAAAGGTTTAGCAAAACTCACCCAGATGACTGCAAGGAGATTCCTACAGGCCCTGGGTTACATGGCATCCTGCATTCTACTGGTTCCATTAGCAAAACTACACATGAGAAAGCTTCACTGGTACCTAAAAGGCATTTGGTCTCAACACAGCAACAACTTGGAGACAATCATACCACTCATTCCATGCCTACAAAAGGAATTCCTATGGTGGGCCTCGGTAAGCCAGGAAAACACAGGTATGTCATTCAAAAAACCACAGATAACACAGGCCATGTCTACAGACCCCTCAGAACTTGCATGGCTGGCGCACATGGAAGGCAGGTGTATACAAGGACAGTGGTCTCCAAAGGAAACACATCTGCATATAAACCAAAAGGAAATGCTGGCAGTAATGCATGCTATCGAGGCTTTTCAACACCAACTCCAGCAAGGCCATTTAATGATACGGACAGACAACACCACTGTGATGTGGTACATAAGCAGGGGGGCACCCACTCTTACCCCCTTTGCAGACTGACAATGCAGCTTTGGGAGAAATCACTGAGCCTAAACATCCAGTTACAATCCCACTTTGTTCCAGGAAAAGACAATGTGTTGGCGGACAGCCTAAGCAGGAATTTCACAGATCCACACGAGTGGAGGTTACATCCGAAGGCCTTCAGACAACTCACTTCGACATGGGGCAAGCCAGAAGTGGACCTATTTGCCTCTCACCTCAACCATCTTCTACCGAAATTTTGCACAAGGACATACCATCCCAAAGCTTGGGAAATAGATGCCCTCTCATTCAACTGGAACTCCCTAGCAATCTATGCATTTCCACCTCTGCCACTGATGACCTCAGTATTATTAAAGATCAAAGCAGAGAAGCCCAAGGGAATCATAATAGCTCCGGATTGGCCAAGACAACACTGGTACCCACTACTACGGAGCATATGTCACACCAGGAGGTGGGCCCTCCCCCAGTGGCCTCTACTTTTGACTCAACACAATTTCGAAACACTGCATCCAAATCTTCAGACACTGCAGCTAACAGCCTGGGAGATCCCATAAATAGCTTCAGCTTATCTCTCTCCAAGGAAGTTCAGCGGATACTAACAGAGGCTCGAAGACCATCCACCAGAAAGGTTTACTTAGCAAAGTGGAAAAGATTCAGCAATTGGAATACCAGCAAGGGACATGATGCATCATTGTTGAACATCCCACTCATCTTGGAATATTTGGCAGATATGTTAAAGAACAGCCTCTCATATTCTTCCATAAAGATACATGCATCTGCTATTTCAGCTAGATACAACACTGATCCTCCTGTTTTCTCTCACCCCTTACTAAGACAATTCCTCAGGGGAATCAAGAACATTAAGCCACCAAGAAAGGCCCCAGTGCCAGCCTGGGACCTCAATTTTGTCTTAGAAAAACTGACTCTACCTCCATTTGAGCCAGCAACTACAGTTGACTTGCAATTTCTCTCATGGAAGACAGCTTTCCTGTTGGCAATTACCTCAGCAAGAAGGGTTTCGGAGCTACAGGCCCTAATGGCAATACCACCCTTTATTATTTTTCATAGAGACAGGGTTTCATTAAGGACCAACCCTACTTTTATGCCAAAGGTGGTATCTAGGGTTTCTTTAAATCAAGCCATTCATCTGCCTGCTTTCTTCCCCAATCCTGAGAATAAGGGGGGAAAGACTGTTGCATACCTTGGACATTCACAGACAACTTCGATACTACCTGGACAGAACCAAGGCCAGTAGGAAGTCTGAACAACTTTTGTAGCTTACGCCCTGCAGTCCAAGGAAAAGCAATTTCAAAACAGACTATTTCTAAATGGATTGGACATTGCATCAGATTCTGTTATTCCTTTCATGGAAAGACTGTTCCAGCCAATGTCAGACCACATTCCACCAGAGCTACAGCCACCTCTACAGCATTCTTAAGAGGGGTGCCTACCAAGGACATTCTAGAAGCTGCTACATGGAGCTCCGTGCATACATTCTCCAAACACTACAATCTCCCTCTATACTCCAGATCCAGAGCAGGCTTTGCTTCGGCAGTCCTGCAGGGTTTGATTGCCACACCATCTCTTTCCTAGAGCATACCTCCTCCCCCAGCTAAGCTATGGTATTCTACCCACATGTTATGACTGCAGTTGCATTCTTGAAGGACATAGTACAGTTTTGTACCTACCATAAATGTAGATGTCCGAGAGACATGCAACTGCAGTCGGATTTTCCCTCCCTCCATACCCCTCTATGCCTAGGGTCCACTCCTATCCCTATTTCTCTTAGCTGGGGATATCTGTTATGGTGTATTTGTTTTATTGCTCATTTATTAGGGCACCTGGCATCTGGGGCAAGAAACACTGAAGAAAATGGCGTTGGCTGATGCTTATGTACTCCAGCCGCTCTGACGTCGGAGAAGAATGCAACATCAGCCGACGTCGGACCCAGACTTTGGAATCCGGCCGACAGAGGGCTGCCTGAGGCAGGACAACCCACATGTTATGACTGCAGTTGCATGTCTCTCGGACATCTACATTTATGGTAGGTACAAAACTGTACTTTTTCAGGACTACTCAGCTTCAAGTAAAGGCAAAGACTCCTTCTAAATCAAAGACTTCAACACAGGCCTCTTCTGAACCGGCTCCCAAGTCACAGAAACAGTTACTCAAGATGGCGGAGGATTTACTTACAATGATTAGGGGTTCTCATCCCCCTCCAGACAAAAGGCCAAGGCAGGATGTTTATTATGATTCCTCTGATCAGGCTTCTGTTTCCTCAGTTTCTTCTTCTGATCAGGAATATTCTTTTCCTCCTTATGAGGATTCTGATGCGGAAGAATCCATTCCTTCAGCTTCTCCTCCTGAGGATTTTTCTTTTGGGGAAACTCTGCATGAAATGAGGGAACATTTTCACTGGGAAGGGACAGGAGTATTCAGAATCCAAGAAAACACTGAGGGATTTTCTTCTTCTTCCCCAACATAGACCCCTGGCTATTCCTCCTGTTTTGGATATTGTGGATGATGCCTTTTCGGAGGCTAATTTAACCCCTGATTCTTTTCCTCCTGCTCCTGTTAAGCCTGATAGGTACTACAGGGTTCCTGATTCCCATCAGTTTTTATACAAGAATCCTACTGCTGACCCTGAAACCATTTCTCAGGGTCCTAAGGGTGTTAAGGCCGCTACTGCCAAAAATCCTATTCCTACTGAAAAGGATTCTCGAGCCTTGGAAAGATGGGGCAAAAAGGTGTACACTTCTGCTACTTTGTCCATTAGGGCTTTAAACTGTCAGTTGCATATGCTTAAATATCAGCAATTTCTCTTGTCTGTCTTAAAACAGAAATTTACTTCCATTTCTGCCTGTGCAGAGGATAAGGAATTACATGACTTATTGCATGCCACTGAACAAGTTGGGAAGCATGTTTTACACTGTGGATTTGATGCCTTGGAGGCTTCTTGTAGGGCTGTGTCCTCTGGCACAGTCATTAGAAGACATGCATGGCTAAAGGAACAAAATTTACCTGAACAAGTAAAGGCTAAATTATTGGATGCTCTTGTTCAGCATAATGTTTTGTTTGGATCTAAAGCTGAAGAGGTGATTAAAAAGATGGAGGATAAGGCGAAATCCATGCAAACAGTTAAAGATTTCTTACAAGTACAGCCTCCTAGATTTAGCAGGAATTGGCCATCAAAAAAATGGTCCTTTCCCTCTTCAGACAGGCCTCAAAGGGGTAGATATAGACGCTCCAGAGGGAGGCCTCAAACACAAGCTGCTTATGGACCAAGGCAATGGACTGCTTCTACCCCTAGGGGAGGAGAGGACAGGCCACAGTCTCAAAGGAAACAAACTCAGTGACTCCCTCTGTTGGGCTGCAGGAACGTCTTGCCTGGAAGCCCCTCTCGGCGGAAAACTCTCTCTTTTTTACCAAAATTGGACTCGAATAGCCCAGGACAAATGGGTTTTGGATGTGATTTTAAGAGGTTACAAATTCCATTTTCATACTTTGCCAAGGCCAAGCAAATGGCCAGACCTTCCAAAACATCAATGGACGGAGGCCTTAAACCAGGTGGAGGCTCTTTTGGCTATGAATGCCATAGAGCTGGTACCTCTTTCAGAGATGGGAAAAGGGTTTTACTCAAGGCTGTTTCTAGTCCCAAGAAAGCAAAATTTATGGAGACCCATTCTGGATCTGTCGGTCTTGAACACCTTTCTGGAGATTCCAAAATTCAAGATGCTTACTCTACAGCAGTTACTTCCAATGCTGTCCAAAGATGCATGGATGGTGACTTTGAATTTAAAGGAGGCATATTTACACATTCCCATCAGGCAGGATCGCAGAAAATACCTCAGGTTCAAGGCTGGATCGAGGCACTTTCAATTCTCTGCGCTGCCCTTTGGATTGTCTACTGTGCCCAGAGTCTTCACCAAATGCCTGGCTCCAGTAGTAGCGTACTGCAGACTCAAGGGAATTCAAATTTACCCTTATCTGGACGATTGTCTAATTCAGGCAGACAGCAAGGATGTCTTACTCCAGCATCTAGACTTTTTACAAAACCTCCTCAAATTCCTGGGATTCTCTGTAAACATAAAAAAGTCAAATGTGACACCTTCACAACAGATAACTTTTCTGGCTGCTCTTCTAAACACTACAACCCAGATGGCATTTCTGACATCCGAAAAACAATTACAGCTGGCATCAACTTTCACAGCCTTGGCAACTCTAACCCATCTATCTGCAAAAATTCCTGCAGGCTTTGGGTTACATGGCCTCCTGCATCCTTCTCGTACCATATGCAAGACTACACACGAGGAAAATACAGTGGTACCTAAAAAGTGTATGGTCTCAGCATTAATACAGTTTGGACATACTGATTCCTGTCCTTCCTTGCCTTCAAAATGAATTTCTTTGGTGGTCCAGGGCATGTGCTCTAAACAAAGGGAAGCCCTTCCGTCTACCTCCTGCCTCTCAGATTCTAACCATGGCCGCCTCGGATTATGCTTGGGGAGCCCATTTTCAGGGCAATTGTCTGCAGGGCCTTTGGACAAAGGATCAGAAGCACCTGCATATCAACTTAAAGGAAATGTTAGCCGTTCAGAAAGCTCTATTGGCCTTCAGGAATCTCATACAACCAGGACAACTACTAATACGGACAGACAACACCACAGTTATGTGGTATATAAACAAGCAAGGGGGATCTCATTCCTACCCCCTTTGCAGACTAGCCATGGATTTATGGAACACAGCTCTAGCTTGCAATCTGGATCTTCAAGCTCAGTTTCTACCAGAGAAACAAAACTTACTGGCAGACAGTTTGAGCAGAAACCTTTCGGATCCACACGAGTGGATGCTGGACACCAAAATATTCAGGATGATAACAGCAGTATGGGGATATCCTGACATAGATCTCTTTGCATCCCATCTAAATCATCGGCTACAGAATTTTTGCACCAGGACATTCCACAGAGAGGCTTGGAAAGTGGATGCCCTGTCATTCAGTTGGAGGAACCTCTCGGGATATGCCTTTCCGCCTCTACCTCTTCTTCCACGAGTTTTATTGAAGATAAAACAGGACAAACCCAAGATGATAATCTTGTTGGCTCTGAATTGGCCTCAACAGTTTTGGTATCCAACTCTAATAAACCTATGCCTGGAGCCCCCTTGGATTTTACCTCAGTCTCCGAACCTTCTGTCCCAACATCAGGGTCAGGTTCTACACTCTCATGTCAGAACTCTCAGCCTGGCGGCCTGGTTAATCCAGGGCCTTTGATTTCTTCTTTCCTACCCAAGCAGGTTATGGATGTCATTTTAGAAGCCAGACGTCCTAGCACTAGGAAATCTTATGCAGGAAAATGGAAAAGATTTTGTTCCTGGATGCAGGCTCAGGATTCTGTTCCTCTTCTTCCTAACATTACTTTATTTCTACTTTACTTGACGGATCTCTTACATAAGGGTCTCTCTTTCTCTTCCATTAAGATCCATGCTTCTGCTATTTCTGCTCATTATAATTCAGACCCTCCCATCTTTTCCCACCAGCTCATGAGACAGTTCCTCAGAGGAGCTAAGAACTTAAGACCTCCAAGATCTCCTCCTATTCCTGCTTGGGATCTCAGTTATGTTTTGGAAAAACTAACTTTGCCTCCTTTTGAGCCTGCCGCTTCTGCTGACATCAAGTTTTTATCTTGGAAGACGGCTATCCTGTTGGCACTAACCTCTGCCAGGAGAGTTTCAGAGTTACAAGCTCTTATGGCGGTGGAACCTTATATTATTTTTCATCAAGACAGGGTATCTTTGAGGACTAATCCAACTTTCATGCCTAAGGTGGTTTCCAAAGTGGCTTTAAATCAAATTATCCACTTGCCAGCCTTTTTCCCCACTCCTCAAAATAAAGGAGAAAGGATCTTACATTCCTTGGATGTACATCGACAGCTACGTTTTTACCTGAACAGAACCAAGGACATCAGAAAATCAGAACAATTGTTTGTTTGTTATGCTTCAAGTTCCCAAGGTAAAGCCATTTCTAAACACACCATTTCTAAATGGATTGCTCATGGAATCAGATTTTGTTATTCACACCATGGAAAGCAAATCCCAGGGAGTATACGGACTCATTCCACCAGAGCTGCTGCCACTTCTGCAGCCTTCCTCAGGGGAGTTCCTACCAAGGACATTTTGGAAGCTGCAACTTGGAGTTCAGTGCATACTTTCTCTAAGCACTACAATTTGCCTCTCTACTCTAAGTCTAGGGCAGGCTTCGCCTCTGCAGTCTTGCAGGGCCTTTTAGCCGCCCCTCCTTCTTTATGACCACCTCCCTTTCTTTCAGCTTTGGGATTCTACCCTACAGTCATGACTGCAACAGTGAAACACAATGAACGTAGTACAGTTGTGTACACCTACCATAAATGTAGATGTTTGAGTGTCTTCACTGTTGCAGTCTGGGTTTCCCTCCCTCCTGTCCCCTCTTATTTGTACTTTTGTGTGGTTCCTTTTTTCACCATTCTTCTGAGGTGTATTTGCAAAGGTTTTGGGACCATTTTCATTTTGGGACTCCTGACATCTGGGGCAAGAAAAACTGGAGAAGATGGCGTCGGCTGTCAACTTTATACTCCTGGCGCTCTGACGTCAAGGAGCAGGGTTGAACAGCCGACGCCGGACCCAGAATTTGGAATTCTGGCCGACCGAGGGCTGCCTGCCGGCAGGGGAGAGCCCTACAGTCATGACTGCAACAGTGAAGACACTCGAACATCTACATTTATGGTAGGTGTACACAACTGTACTTTCTCCGACATCCTGGAGATCTTAAGACAGCGGGGCAACTGGCCATCCAAAAACCCTTCTGAAGAGGAGTCGGTCTTCCTCAAGGCCTTCGGAGCCCAGCCTTCTGCCTCTTGGGTGTCTCCACCCTTCGATGAATTATTGGATCTTATTTGTCGAAGGGTGTGGGAACACCCTGACTCTGTGGAGCCAGTTCCTAGCCGCCCCAATAAATTCCTGTCGGCACCTCCTGGGAAAGAGTTTTTGACCAAGGGAGTTCCTGTGGATGCCATGGTGGTGGCGTCTGCCACTCAGCAGGACGTGGCAGAGGCTTCTACTTCCATCCATCCTCCTAATAAGGAGTCTAGGAGCATGGATAGGTATGGGAAGCGTACCCTGTCTTCAGTGACCTTTACTTTGCGGTCGCTGAATTACTTGTGTCATTTTACGCGGTTCCAAAGGGATCTCATTAAAGAGTTGGGAGATACCCTGGCAGGTAACGTGCCTGAGGCGTTGACCCAGTCTGTTAACGCTCAGCTGTCTACCCTTTCTTCTATCGTCAGCTCATCCATGAGGCTCATATCTTATGCAGCCGAGGGGGCGGGTAGAACAGCGAGTTCAGGCGTAGCCCTCAGGAGGCAAGCTTGGATGCACTTGTGTCATTTTGCGGAGGCTTTCAAGTCTTCTTTCACGGACGCCCCTTTCGACGGGTCCTCCCTTTATGGACCCAAAGTGAAAGACACCCTCACGAAATGTGAGCAGGAAGGTAAGACTTTGTCTGCCGTTGGGGCCCGTTTTTCTCTCCCCACTAGACCTTATCCCAAGGCTCAGAGGGGAGGAAAAATGTTGTTCAGACAGTCTCAAAAGTCTTCCCCTACCCATCAGAGTGAACCCACCTCCAGAGGCAGAAGAGGAGGAAATTACTCCGGAAGACGTCGCCCCAGAGGTGGCGGAGGCCCCCGCAATACAGGAAACCGAGAATCCTTTTGTGGCTCCTCCTTCTAGCATCCCTGAAGGATTACCCGACTGTCCATCTCCAGAGCCAGTCGGGGGTCGCTTGTCGGAGCATTTTCAGGTCTGGGATTCCATCACTCAGGATCGATGGGTGCTTCGAATCATCACCGGAGGTTATACCATTCCCTTCATACGTTCTCCCCCACCGTCTAAAAGAATCCCGGACGTTCCACCCAGTCAACGGGATCAAGCAGCACTAGAAATCTCAAAGCTGATAAGAAAAGGAGCCATCCAATCAGTCCCCGCAGACCAGATCGGAACAGGAACTTACTCAAGATTATTTTGGTGCCGAAAAGAACAGGGGACTTGAGACCCATTCTGGATCTCAGCCATTTAAACCGCTTTGTGAAAAAGTCCAAGTTCCGAATGGTCACGTTACAATCCATTCTCCCCGTGCTGGAGAAAGGTGTATGGATGTGCTCCATAGATCTCAAGGACGCCTATTATCACATCAAGATAAATGAGGCCTCCAGGCATCATTTACGCTTCTGGCTGGGAGCCAGTCATTTTCAATTCCGGGCCCTGCCGTTTGGTCTCACCACAGCCCCCAGGGTGTTTACCAAGTGTTTGGCAATGGTGACGGCTCACCTGAGACGTTTAGGATTCCAGGTGTTTCCTTATCTAGACGACTAGCTCCTCACCACCCCCACCAGGCATCTACTTCTTCAAGCCATGAGAACTACCTTCAAATGGGGACATCTGTTAGGAATTACCTTCAATTCGGCAAAATCTGTATTGCTGCCATCACAGCGTGTTGCCTTTATCGGCGCAGAGCTAGACTCTGTAGAGATGCGAGCATTCCTACCCTTAGACAGAATAAAGGTGTTACAGGCTCAAGTTCTGGCCTTATTGCCCCGCAGAAACGCTAAAGCCAGAACAGTTCTGCAGTTGTTGGGAACAATGGCAGCTACCATCCTTCTAGTCCCTCTTGCCAGGTTGCACATGCGAATACTTCAATGGCTCCTTTCGACCCAGTGGTCATATCAGGATCTGCCCTTGTCCCATCCTGTTTTCATTACGGAGAGATGCAGACAAGATCTTCGTTGGTGGCTTCTCCCCTCCAATCTGAATCAAGGAAGATCATTCATCCCCCCGTTGTCACGGTAACCACGGACGCCTCTCAGATAGGATGAGGGGGACATTACCGGGGCAGGACGGTTCAAGGTACGTGGCAAGATCACGAGACTCACTTGCATATCAATGTTCTGGAGATGAGAGCAGTGCTTCTAGCGTTGCAGGCACTCCACAGCTTTCTTCCCCAGGGAACTATTGCAATTATTTCCGACAATATGTCAGTTGTCTGGTATCTGAACAAACAGGGGGGGACCAAGTCCTATCCCCTTTGCAGGGAAGTCATGATAGTGTGGAGCTGGGATATCACTTCCCAGCGCTTTCTAGTGGCAACGCACATTCCGGGGAAGTCCAACGTGATTGCAGACAGGCTGAGCAGAGCTATTCTGATGCCTCACGAGTGGTCCCTGAACAATCGAGTGGCGGCTCAGATATTCTCCAGGTGGGGTCTTCCTAGGGACGCTGTCCCATCAGTATTGAATGTAGGTGAGATAGGATCACATTACATCTCTTAGTTATGTACTTACCATAATGATAGATGTATGCGATCCATCTCGCCTACATTCTTACGTACCCGCCCTCCTTCCCCCTTCCTGTTGGATTTGGAGGAGACAAGTGTTTGATTCCCATGAGGATATTATTTTTTCTCTCCTCTTACACTTGTCTCTTGTGTGTTCTGTGGGTGGAAGAATGTGTTGGGGGCAAACTAGATCTGGGGTTTTGGGCGTGGTGCATCCTGGGATATAGGGTTGGCCCAGCCAATGAGAGACTTCTTGCTAGTCAGAACGGCCGAGTCGGAGCCGATTCTCGGCTCCGAGCCTATCAGTATTGAATGTAGGCAAGATGGATCCACATACATCTATCGTTATGGTAAGTACATAACTAAGAGTTATCTGTTTCTCCCCCATGTTCAGTGGACTTTGTAAACCAGCATGCATGTAACCCACTTTCTTGGGCCCCCAATATTAGCCTTTCATCTTTTGGTTTAAATTCGTGTCTCCTTAACCATTCCTGCATTCAGTCCTGATAAACATGAGATTCTTCCAGGAGTTTTCTATACTTGCAAATATATTTATGCATTTTCCACATTTCATGCCTTCTCATCTGATCCTTCACCTCATATTCTTTGTTTTTTTGACCTATTCAGTTGCTGCCTGATTTTTATATACTTCTGGTTTGATTTCCATTCCTGCTTGATGCAGATATGCTTCTGCTAGACTAAGAAGGGGAAGTCGTCTTAGATTTATTCTCCTCATGTTTCAAAACTTTCAGTATATTTGGGTCTTGTGAGGTCAGCAGATATGTATGCAGTCCCACAATTGCAGCTCTATACATGTAATCAGTTTCAAGGAGACCCATACCTCCTTCTAAAGGGGGAATATATAATCTTATAGCACTGATTTTTCTAAATAATTTGATGAGCATGAAGCATCCTTTTTTTTTCCTGTCTAATCTATCCAAAACCTTTTGGGGTCAGTCAGTCAATCCAAAATTGTAAGTTAGGACAGGAAGAGAAAATTGGTTTATAGCCTGAATTTTGTTCCTAGATGTTAACTGTGTTTTCAAGATTAGTTTAAGTCTTCTGAAATATTCCTTACTAAGTTTATTCACATTTGTTCATGTTTTATTGGTGATACCTAGCTAGGTGAGTTTGTCAATGATGCCTGAGTGGGGGATAGTGTCAGACACCTTGGCCAAGTCTAGGTAGGCTGTATGCACAGATTTCCCCTCACCTTGAGCCTTGATGACTATCTTGAAGAAGTCCACCAGATTTAACATGCATGAACTCCCTTTGACAAATCCAAACTGAGTAGCGTCATGTGTTTGGAGATTACCTATATCTTTGTTGATAAGGTCCATGATGGTTCGCCATGGCCTTGCAGATAAGGCTAGTCAGGCTAATAGCTCTATAGTTCCCGGGGTCAGTGAAAGCACCACCTTTGTGAAAGGGAGTAACATCATCCATTTCCATTCGGCTGGGACGAACCTGGTGCTTAGACTATGACTGAAAAAAAGTACCCAATGGTGTTGCTAATTCTTGTTGGAGCCCATTTAGGATGCAGTGTGGGATGTTATTAGGTCCCTTAGATGCTCTGTGTTTAGCCTTAGAGAGGGCGTTTATGACCTGCTGGTTAGAGGTAGAAGGTAGGGGACAGATGGTAGGGATGTCATGGGGTACGTGTGGCGAGGACAGGGGAGTGAAGTTTTCACAGAACCTGTTGGCCAACAGGTTAGCTATGTCCACAGGCTCAGTATATGTGGTATCATTAACTACCAGTTCAGCACAAATATGGCTTTTCCTTTTAGGTTATGGATGTAACTAAATAATGCATTATGGTTGTCTTTAGTTGAGGAAGCTAATTTGGATTCATACTTTGCTTTGCAGGACTTCACAAGAAGTCTCAGTCACAGTTGTTCCAGTTTATTGCTCGCTCCCTCTTACTCTTAGATGGCAATTTCTTCCTCTTATTGTAAAGCCTGTTAATGGCAGTTGTCCACCAGACAGGTTTGCTCTTCTTTGAGGAGCTTGTTTTGGTCCTATCAGGTACGAATGAGTCAGTGTAGTTATACAAGTGTTTATATAAGTATTGGTGTAGAACTCTGCATAGTTGCCAGTTCCATCTGAGGGAGGAGGTGCAGTAAAGCTATTTATACCATCCCATAAGTGATTGTAATCTGGTTTGGAGAAGTTTTTTAGTTTAGTTGCTGCTGGGGGGTGGGGGGATCAGGTGTGAATAGTTGCTTCAAATGAGAATGACATGGTCAGATCTCACTAGGGAAGACCTCACAGTGGGGGTGCGACACTGGTAAGCACCAGATCCAGAATGTTGTCATCCCTTTTGGAGGTGTCAACCAGTTGGTCCAGGGCATTGGAGTTAACATAGTCGAGGAACCTTTGGGCAAGTGAGTTTGAGCATGAGCAGAGGATCCTGTAGCTGGAAATGACTTAATTAGGTGTCCTACCTACAGTTAATTGCACCTGAAATATCTCCAGGGAATTATACTGTTTAGCCACTTTCAAGGTGCATTTATCTTTAATGAATATTGGTACACTGCCTCCTTTAATTTTCATTCCTTCAGTTTGTGGTCTGAACGTGTGGCAGAAGGTGTAACCCAGTATGGCTCTTGTGCTCACGATATCCTTGAACCAGGTCTCTGTGACTGCACAAATGTCTGCATCTTCCAAAATGAGGACTGCTTCCGGTGAGTGCAGTTTCATGTCAAGACTGTTAGCATTTAGCAGCATAACCTTCAGGTTGTTTTTAGATGGAGTTTTTACGTCAGGAATTTTGTCCTTGAGACACTGCTTTAAAAAGGCACTGTGGGGGGTGGCAAGAGCCTTAGCCAGAATCCCAGAGGTGACAGATGAAGACTGTCTCTGGCTAACCATCGAGGTGTTTCATCACGTCATCCCAGGCTGACAAATACTGGATCCCCTTAGAATGATGCCAGAAACTAAGCCAATTTTTAAAGTCAATCATTTTCAGTTTGTACTGAGGCATCATCCTAGGTGAAGGTAAAATTCTGCTTAAGGCTAGGGACATATCTGTGTGAGACATACAGTCTGAGAGCTCAGTCGTGTCTCTCTTCATATAGTCCCAGAGAGGTACATCTCAAGTTATTCACACCAACTTGGGCTATGATAGAGTCATAACAGTACCTGTTGTTGAGTGACTTGAGTGCATGTGTGATATGGCATATGCTGGCACCTAACAGACAGCTGACCATGACCTTTTCCTTAACCAAGCTAGTGAGAGGGGACATCTGTATGTTTCACACTGGAATCACCTATGACTAGTGTGTTTGGTTTTGTGGTTTGCCTTAAGGGCTTGACAGGTGAGACACTGGTGCTTGAGCTATTATGTGTATTGTGTTCTACAGAGGAAGTATGTGTAGCGTGCTTGTGTTTGTGTTTGGGAGGTCTCTGATGTTTAACATTCCTGTGCTGCATTTATTTATTGGTTGAATTCATCACTGCTTTTCAGCCAGCACTTGTTCAAGAAATTCCATCTGTTTGTTACTGTGCTGCTCTTAGGTTGTTGTTTTAACAGTATTCTGCAAAGGCTAAGTTTTGTGAACATATCTCTGGGTTAGTGAACTTAACTGCAGGAATCCTTTTCTGTTCCGATTCTGTCTCCATTTTATTTAGGTGGGAACTAACTGATCAATAGCTTTGTATTTTTATCTGATTGGCGTGAGGGTTTATCTTTAGAAAAGTCTTACATCTTGCTGGTATAAAAGAATTACATTTTGTAAGATTCTGCTCTTTTGTGCCTGGCTGTTCACCTGTGGCTAACTACAAGATTTGGAGTGCTTCTAAACCATCTGGAAATATACAAAGCTTGATACAAGTCCATTTTTTGTAATTGCTGTGTTTCAGTGATATTTAACATTCCTGTGCTGCATGCATTTATTTGTTGAATTTATCACTGCTTTTCAGCCTGCACTTGTTAAAGATAAGTATTAGATCCATATTTTCTGTTGTTAATGCAAGACACCTGGATTTGGTGTGTTAGTACTTAACATAGGCTTAAGGAAGGTATATTGTTATGGAATTTAGAGGATAGAAATACATTTTGCCATTGGAACAAATGGATATTACGTGTAGTCTCTAAAAGTGACCCTTCTAAATCTAGGGATTGCACTGAGCTACATGTTCAAGAATAGAAGACCATGGCAAACAGCTGAAAGACACTTGTCCATGATTTTTAATGTGGTGAGGGGATACAAATTTTACAGAACTTTTGTAAGCTGTTTTTAACAGTGTGTTAAGATTGATCTGTTTCATTACCTACATTGTTCACCTCCCATTTACTGGAAGCCCCACCATTTCTTGCAAGCAGCATGTGGAAGGCAGGAAGATGTCATGGATGGAATGCCATGAAAGTGTTTTGACAGGCACATGCATGCTGGTACATATACCATGCACACATCTGTAGGCAGATGTTTTTCGTGTTTCACATTTGCAGTCATCACACTTGGGTTATCTGCCTACAGGTAGCCCTCAGTCGGCCCGAATACCAGAGACTTAGTATTTCTGCGTCAATTGCTGTCACTCCAGGGCTGACGTCAGGTCGTCAGGGGTATAAAAAGAGGTAGCCGACGCCATTACATCAGTCTTTCTTGCTGAGGAGCCCGAAGCAGAAGCATTTCGCATGAGTGCCAGTCGACCGCTACCTGAGTTTTCATTTCCGAATTGAATCATCCTGAAGTCTTCTAAAGCTAAATACCCCGTTGGGGATCCTTTTTTCTTGCTCTAACCGATGTAGAAAAAGTTAACAATTGTCTCTCCTGTGGAAAGCAAATACCACAGCAAGATTTCCATTCTTACTGCTTCACCTGTTTAGGCCCAGACCACGCTGTACCTTGCTATTGGTTTTGTGCCTTGTTCAATGCCTGAACTATTCATCGTCGGAACCTTATTGTCGCTAAATACTTTGTTCTCAATCTCCATATTCCGAAATGGCTTTGATAAGCCATCCGACTACCAATCTTCTGAAAAAATGTAAGGATAAAAACAGAGATAGGACTGAACAGGTCCAAAGCTGCTGACGACGCTTCCGTTAAGCTAATCACCAGTTCACAAGTACTAAGTGAGGCGCTTTCATAGGTAAGTGCTAGACTATCTGCCCAAGGGCATTTATAAGCCTAGCCAGAATGTGTTGGCTTTCGCCACCCCCTTAGATTAGTTCCCTGTGCCTCGGTCCAGCAGAGCCATTAGTTCCCTGCGCCACTGTCCAGTAGAGCCAGTGCAGTGACCCCCGGTTTATTTCCCATCCACCCATCAAGGTTTCTCTTGAAGAGCGTTAGTGAGGGGCTCTGCCTGATGTATATTGAAATCCTGTTCCAAAGCATGGGGAGTCTCTGGGATAGGAATCTATCCCTCCAGCATGTCCTATTTATCGTTGTGGTAAGGTTTATATCTCCAGGATTTGTTTTTTTTTTAGGTGGAGCATGTCCATCAATTCTGGATTGGACATGGCCTTGTATGTCAGGCAGAGATCACTTCTGAGTAAGCAGTATGCAACCCAGTACAGCTGGAGTTTCTTCAGTCGGGCTGCATAGGGCATCTGCTTGAGGCCAGTAATCCTCTTGGTGAGGTACTTTTGTGGCCTTTCCAGCTGTTGTGCAGGTGTCTTGTAAGGTACATCCCAAATGGGGCTTTGTATTCTATGATGGGTCTAATGAGTGATGAGTAGAGGCACAATAACCTCTTTTGTTCTAGATGCGAACCCTTTTGTGATTAGATGGGCCACATAGAAGGATTTTCTAACCACCTTGGCAATATGATTATCAAAGGAGAGATTACTATCTACTTGGGTCCCCAGATCCCTTATTACATTTTGTGTATTTAGGGAACTACCACCTATGTGGTAGTTTGCAGGTACTTTGTTTTTTCCAAAGGGGATGACTATGCACTTTTTGGCATTTAGCTTGAAGCCATGATTTTGACACCAGGTGTCCGTCTCATTGAGACCCATCTGGAGGGTGTCTGTATAAGTCGGAGAATCAGTTATGGCCCCTAGTTTGCAGTCATCTGCGAACTTGGTCAGCCATAGTCCTCCTATGCTTGCCTGTACCTCTGAGAAGTATATACCGAACAGGAGCGGTCCTAGGACTGAGCCATGGGGGACGCCACTTGTTACTGGTTTAGAGTCGGAAGTAGACCCTGCAACTCTCACCATGTGGGTTCTATCCATGAGCCAGTTGGCAACCCATCTCATGACGTAGGGGTTTATGTTCAAGCTGGTGAGCTTGTCTATAATACTAGAATGGGGAATGGTGTCGGAAAGCCTTTGCGAGGTCTAGGTAGGCTGTGTAGACCTCCTTTCCCTCATTAAATGCCTTTGGTAGCCATCTCAAAGAAGTCCACCAGGTTTAGGAAGCATGATCTGCCCTTAAAGCCAAACTGGGTAGGGTCCAAGGTTTGGAGGTTCCCAATGTCTCTGTTCTCTGTTAATGAGTTCCATGATGATGCATTCCATAGCCTTGCAGACCAGGCTAGTCAGGCTTATAGGGCAATAGTTTCCGGGGTCCGTTGTGGCTCCACCTTTGTGGAGCAGGATAACTGTTGCTATGCGCCACTCTGTGGGTACGTAGCCTGTAGAGAGGCTGAGTTTGAACAGTGTGTTAAGGTGAGGGGTTAGTTCATTTTGGAGCTCTTGTAAGACACAGCCTGGGACCCCGTCCGGTCCCATTGAAGCTGAATTTTTGGCTTTGGATAGGGTTGTTTTAACCTGTGTTTCAGTGACTGACGTGGCCATACATTCTTCTGGTATGATTATGGGCCCTTTAAGGGGTGAGAGGGGGGTGAAGTTTGCACTAAACCTGTCTGTCAGAATGTTTGTAATATCAGTCAGTTCAGTGTATTTTGTGCCATTCTTCACTAACTCAGAGCAGATCTGAGAGTTTCCACTTAGGCTCTTGACATAGCTAAAGAACGCTTTGTGGTTATCTTTGGAGTCATTGGCAATTTTTCTTTCGAAACTAGCCTTGGATGATTTTATGAGTGTTCGTAGTTTCTTGCTGATACTGATCAGGGATGTCTTTTCTTCTTGGGATTTTACTCTTTTCTGTACTAGTTTCCTCCTTCTGTTGTATAACTTGTTTCTGGCAGGGGTCCACCAGACTGGTTTCCTTTTCTTGGAGGAGTGAGTCTTGGTTTTACTTGGGATAGCACGATCCATGCATTCCTGCAGATGCTCATAGAGTGCCTTTGTAAAGGTTTCAGCAGCTTGGATAGCATTGCCCTTTAGCATGGGGGCTGTGAACCTTTCCACCTCGGTCTTAAGTAACGTGAAGTTTGCTTTTGAAATGTTTTTCATGGTGGTTTCCTTGATTGGGAGTGGGGGTGGAATGTGGATATCCAGAGTGATTAGTCTATGGTCTGATCTAATCAGCGAGGGGTTGACCTCCGGTGTGGAACACCGGTCACCCATGTTGGTGATGACCAGGTCCAATATGTTCCCTCTGGTGGGGGTGTTGACCAGTTGATCCAGGGCATTTGAGTTTATAAATTCTAGGAAGCGTTGGGCAAGGGAGTTAGTACTTGAGTAGTTTTCCCAGTTTATGTTTGCGTAATTGAAATCACCCAATTTTAAGGTGTTTAGTAGGACCTTCATATTTCCCAGCGTCTCCAGAAATGTGGAATGGGGGTCCTGGGCCATGGTGGGTGATCTGTAGCAAGCTACAATTTGGATTGCAGTTTTGCCCATTGTTAGTTGCACATGGATGATCTCTGATGCATTGTGCTGCGCCACTAACCTGAAGGTGTTGGGTATCCTTGATGAATATGGATACACCCCCACCTTTTGTGTTTTGGTCCTGGTTCTGTGGCCGAAAGGTATGGTATGAGTTATAGCCTAGTAGTGCTGGGGTGCTCTCAGGAACCTTAAACCAGGTTTCTGTTACTGCACAGATGTCGATGTTCTCCATACTGAGGAGTGCCTTGAGTGTGTGCATTTTGAGGTTTAGACTTCTGGCATTGAGTAGCATTACCCTCAGTGTTTGGTTACTTGTGCTATTTATGGTGGTGGGTTTGCCTTTTGAGTCTTGCCTAGAAAAGGCACTATGGGGGGCAGCAAGAGCCTTGGCCAGTATTCAAAAGCCTTAGGGTGACAGGTGCAAGCCATCTCTTGCAAAGCAACGTGGCTTTTTGAGCATTTCATCCCAGGTGGACAGATACTGGATCCTCTTTGAATGACACCGGAAACTTAGCCAATTGTTGAAATTGATAATTTTTTCTTTATACTGTGGCATCATTCTTGGTGAGGGCAGGATGCTACTCAGGGTCAGGGTCATACCGGCCTCGGCTACATAATCAGAGAGCTCTTCCATGTCTCTTTTCATGTAGTCCAGGGAGGTACATCTCGGGTCATTCACACCAACATGGACAATGACAGAGTTGCATTTGTACTTTTTCTGGAGTGACCTGAGTGCTCGTGTTATGTGGCGGATCCTGGCACCTGACAGGCAGCTAAATGTAATCTTCTTCTCCAGCCTAGTTAGTGGGACATCAGTGTGCCTGACTATAGAGCTTATTACTAGTGTGTTGGGTATGTTATTTTGCATTAATGGATGTGATTGCGCGGCACACTGATTATGTGAAGTATGTGTTTCATGGTTGATGATGGGGTGTGGAGGTTGCTTGGATGTCTGCTTTTGCAGATTTTTATTTAGAGGCTCTGAGTATGTTTTCATGTATTCATGTGTGTTGTTTGCCGGTGTTGGTTCGCCGCCCCTGATGCCCGCTTCAATGGATTCGCAGGCTTCTACCAAGACCCGTACGGAGTCGGGTATGCCGCAAGACTCTTATTCGACTACAGAACCTACGGATGTCTCTACCTTGGATGAGTCTGGAGCTGCCGAGCAGGCACTGGCTTCTGAGGAATTTCTTCGCACTACCGATATTCGACACAAGCCGACAACTTTCACGTCTTCAGTTCTGTCTAAAACTACCGAGTTTCTAAGGACAAGAGTACGAGCTACGCCTAAAAAACAGACTACCCAAACTCAGTCACCTGCTTCCTTGCCACAACATCAAATGCTTTAAGTGGCAAAAGACCTCATTATGCTGATTAGGGGAAGCCAGCCTTTCCCTGCTAAGAGATAAAGAGACCTGTGCCCAGCAGCTTTAACAGACTAAGAGTCCGACAACTCTGAGGTATCTGATTATGAAGACATGCCTTTATCTGCTTATGAGGATTCAGATGCAGAGGAATCCATTCCCTCTGATTCTCCTCCAAAGGATTTTTCTTTTGGTGAAACCTTACATACTTTAAGAGAGCATTTCCACTGGGAATGCCAAGACTATCCTCAGTCCAAAAAGAGACTCTGAGAATTTCTAGATTTGCCAGAACATAGACCTTTAGCAATATTCTCAGTCCTGGATGTTGTGGAGGATGTCTTTATGGAGTCTAACTCCTGATACTTTATCCCCTGCTCCCAGGAAAACAGACAGGTACTACATAGTTCCCGACTCTCTCAAATTCCTTTTCAAAAATCCTACTGCTGACCCAGAGGTCATCTCCCAGGGGCCTAAAGGTATCAAAGCAACTACAGCTAAGAATCCCACCCCTTTGGACAGGGATCCCAGAGCTTTAGACAGATGGGGTAAGAAAGTATACACCTGTGCAACTCTCGCCATTAGGGCTTTGAATTGCCAGTTTCACATGCTGAAGTACCAACAACATATTATGCAGAAATTAGCTACCTTTACAGACTGTGCAGAAAATAAAGAATTACAAGAGCTTATGCATTCTGCAAGCCAAGTCAGCAAGCATACTTTGCAATGTGGCTTTGACGCCCTAGAAGCATCTTGCAGGGCAGCAGTCGCTGGTTCTGTACTGAGAAGGCATGCTTGGCTTAAGGAGCAGACCTTGCCAGACCATGTCAAATCAAAATTACTAGACACTCCTTTGAACAAGAACAATCTGTTTGGCACCAAAGCAGAAGAGGTTCTGAAAAAAGATGGAAGAAAAAGCTAAATCTACGCAGACAGTCAAATATTTCTTACAAGTACAGCCTCCTAGATTCTGTAGGCATTGCCCCTCGAAGCATTGGTCCTTTCCAGCCCCCTCAAGGCCATCTCAAACTAGACCCAGGGGAAACGGACCCCCCCCAGACTATAGTCTCAGGGTATGCAGAGATCTAAGCAATGGAGTGCCTCCACTTCAAAAACAGTGAGTGCTAAGCCACCCCTTTACGGAAAGAATTCACAATGACTTTTCAACTCCACTCCCCACCTCTGCCCAACTGCTCGTGCCCCTAGGAGGAAAACTTGCCCATCATGCAAAAAAAATTGACTTCCATCACCAAAGACGATGGGTCCTCAACATTGTATCCCAGGGGTACAAATTTTACTTCCACTCACTGCCAACCCCAAAAGGGTTCACAGATCTACCTCCAAACCAGTGGGCAGAGGCACAAAACCAAGTTCAATCCCTGCTCTCCATAAGGGCAATTTAACCTCTTTCTGCAGAACAGATAGGTCAAGGGTTCTATTCCAGATTTTTCCTGGTACCCAGAAAAGAGGGCACTTGGCGCCCAATCCTAGATTTTTCTATTCTAAACACCTTCCTGGTGGTACCAAAATTCAGAATGCTCACCCTTCAGCAGCTTCTTCCTATGCTGGCCAAAGATGCCTGGTTAGCCACCCTAGACCCAAAAGTAGCCTATCTGCACAGCCATATCAGGGACTCATGCAGGAACTACCTATGCTTCAGGGCAGGATCTATGCATTATCAGATGTTCTTCATGTTTCACTGTTGCAGTCATTACATTTGGGTAATCTGCTGGCTGGTTGCACTCAGTCGGCCTGATTAACAAAGTCTTGGGTCCTGCGTCGGTTGCTGTCCCTTCTTCCATGACGTCATGTCGTCAGGGGGTATAAAACATGCAGCCGACGCCATTACATCAGTCTTTCTTGCCGTGCGACGCCTGAAGCAGAAGCAGTTCGCAAGTGCCGGTTGACCAACTCCTGAAATTTTCGTTTTCGAGTTTCAGAACCAAAGTCTTCAACTTAAAGCTAAGTACCCCGTTGGGGAAACTTTTTCTTGCTCCTTACCGATGTCAGTAAAATTTAATAATTGCATTACTTGTGGAAAGCGAATACCTCATAAAGATTTTAATTTGTACTGTATTCCTTGCCTAGGCCCTGACCACGACGTACCTTGCAGTTTTGTGCTTTATTTAATCAGCGCACTATCCGTTGTCGGTACATTTTTGCCTCTAAATATTTCGGTTTTCGGTTTAATTATCCAGAAATGTCGTCGGTTAGCCATCTGACTACTGGAATTCTGAAAAAATGCAAAGATAAAGACAGAGACAGGCCGACGAGGTCCAAAACTGCCGACAATGCTTCTCCTAAAACAGTCGCCAGTTTGCCGGTACTCAGTGAGGTGCTTTCGCAGCCCCTGATACCCGCTACTTCTGTCTCGCAGGCCTCTACTGAGACCCATTCGGAGTCTTGTATGCCTTGAGATGCTTCACCTATGGAACCTGTGGATGTCTTCTACCTTGGATGGGTCCAGAGTCGCTGTGCAGGCACCGGCTTCTGAGGGTGTATTCAGGCCGACAGACTTGCATATTAAACCGACTCCATCTTCTATACTAAGGCCTAAATCTCGATCTATGTCTAAAAAAAACGACGCCCAGGCCACATGTTCAGGCCCCTATGCCTAAAAAAACAAATGATCAAAATGGCTGAAGATCTAATTACTCTAATCCAGGGGTAGTCAGCCCCCCCCCCCTTCTAAGACACCTAGGGCTGAGCTTGACTATGAATCTTCTGATCAGGACTCTGTTTTTTCTGACTCTTCTAATGACCTGGATTTTTCCATACCTACTTATGAGGATTCTGATGCAGAGGATTCCATTCCCTCTGCTTCCCCTCCCTGAGGACTTTTCTTTTGAGGAAACTTTACATACCTTAAGGGAGCATTTCCACTGGGAAAGTCAGGAATTTTCTGATTCAGAAAAAGAGGCTTAAGGATTTCCTCCTTCTACCTCAGCGTAGGCCTTTGGCTATACCTCCTGTACTAGACATTGTTGATGTGTTTTCGGAATCCAGTATGGTCCCTGATTCACTGCCTCTGGCTCCTAGTAAACCTGACAGATAATACAGGGTTCGTGATTCTCACAAGTTCCTTTTCAAAAATCCTGTTGCAGATCCAGAAACCATTTCCCAGGGGCCCAAGGGCATTAAGGCTTCTGCTGCTAAAAATCCTACCCCTTCTGATAGAGACTCCAGGGTGCTGGATAAATGGGGTAAAAAGGTTTATACTTCTGCAACCTTGGCAATCAGGGCTTTAAACTGCCAATTTCATATGTTAAAATATCAACAGCATATTATTGGACTGCTTAAACAGAAAATGATGATGATTTCTGACTGTGTGGAAAATAAAGATTTACAGGATTTATTGCATTCTGCTAAACAAGTTGGAAAACATACTTTGCAATGTGGTTTTGATTCTTTAGAGGCCTCTTGCAGGGCTGCTGTTACTGGGTCTGTGCTTAGAAGCCATGCTTGGCTTAAGGAGCAATCTCTGCCTGATCATGTTAAAGTGAAATTGTTGGATGCTCCTTTAAATCAGGACTGCCTGTTTGGCAATAAGGCTAAAGAAGTTATAAAAAAGATGGAAGATAAAGCTAAATCTATGCAAACTGTAAAATATTTCTTACAAGTGCAACCCTCCAAGATTTAGTAGGCACTGGCCTACTAAGAATTCCTTTCCTGCTCCTTCCAGATCCTCTCAAGCCAAACCCAGACACACCAAAAGCACCAGGTTTCAGTCCCAGGGGATTCTCAGAACTAAGCAATGGAGGGGCCTCCACTTCCAAATCTGGAATTAACAAGACACCCCCTATGGTAAATAGTCTCAATGACTTTCCTTTAAAATTACCAAGCACTTATCTTTTAGCCGCCCCTTTGGGGGGAAAGATTGCTCTTCATGCAAAAATCTGGGAACTCATAACCCAGGACAAATGGGTTTTAAATATAGTGTCCCAGGGATACAGATTTCATTTCCACACGTTGCCAACACCAAACGGGTGGCCAGACCTGCCCCCAAATCAGAGGGTAGAAGCTCAAAAACAAGTACTTTCCCTCTTAAACATGGGGGCTATTCATCCGGTACCAGAAGAGGAAAAGGGACAAGGTTTCTATTCCAGGCTTTTCATGGTACACAGAAAAGACAAATCATGGCGTCCAATTCTGGACCTGTCTACTCTAAACACCTTTCTGGACATTCCAAAATTCAAGATGCTGACTCTTCACCAGTTACTTCCTATGCTAGGCAAAGATGCCTGGTTGGCAACTCCAGATTTAAAAGAAGCATACCTGCACATCCCAATCAGGGAATCTTGCATAAGATACTTACGCTTCAAAGCAGGGTACTTGCATTATCAGTTCTCTGCACTGTCCTTTGGCTTTTCTACTGTGCCCAGGGTATTCACAAAGTGCCTGGCTCCAGTAATTGCATTTTGCAGGCAAAGTAATATTCAGATATATCCTTACCCGGACGATTGTCTAATTCAGGCAGAAAACCAGGCCATACTTCTAAATCATATGGCGTTTGTAAAAAGGTTCTAACTTGTCTGGGGTACACCATAAACGAAAAGAAATCACAACTGGTACCCTCTCAACAGATTACATTCTTGGGTGCAAGCTTGAATACAACTGGCCAGATGGCTTTCCTCACGCCACAGAAGAAAATTCATTTGATAACTTGCTTCAAACAAGTGGCCACAAAAACCCTGCTATCTGCAAGACAAATACTGCAAGACTTGGGGTTCATGGCCTTCTGCATTCTTCTAATTCCATATGCAAGACTGCATATGAGGAAACTACAGTGGTACTTAAAAAGTCTATGGAGTCAACATTGTCACAGCCTGGAAACGATGATTCCTGACTTACCTTGCCTACGCCTGGAGTTCCTATGGTGGGCAGAGGCTTGCCACCAAAACAAGGGATTGCCATTCACACTACCCCCTACTGCCCATACCCTAACTACAGATGCATCAGACTATGCATGGGGGGCTCACCTGGCAGGGAAGTGCATTCAGGGAAAATGGAACCCAAATCAAATGCACCTACATATCAATCAAAAAGAAATGTTAGCTGTACAGAATGCTCTGACAGCCTTCAAGGACTACATTCTTCCAGGACAACTAATGGTAAAGATGGACAACACCATGGTTATGTGGTACATAAACAAGCAGGGGGCTACACATTCCTACCCCCTCTGCAGACTAGCCATGGCATTGTGGAACACGGCCTTGAGCTACCAAATGCACCTACAAGCTCAATTCCTGCCAGAAAAATTGAATACACTGGCAGACGGACTAAGCAGAAATCTCATGGACCCACACGAGTGGAAACTGGAACCATGGATTTTCAACATGTTGACAAGCAAATGGGGAGCCCAGACATAGATTTATTTGCCTCCCCCAGAACTACCAGTTGGACAAATTTTGCACAAGGACTCCCCACAAAAAAGCCTTGAAAGTGGATGCTCTGTCCTTCAGCTGGAAAAAACTGTCAGTCTACGCCTTTCCCCCTCTGCCTCTGCTCTCCAAAGTTCTGCTAAAAGTCAAACAGGACAAACCAAGAATGATTTTGATTGCTCCAGACTGCCCATGCCATCACTGGTACCCACTCCTGCGCAGTGTGTCACAAATATCTCCATGGCACCTGCCTCAGACACCTTCCTTGCTATCTCAGTAGGAGAACCAAATTCTGCACCTTCAGCTTCCAACATTGAACCTTGCAGCTTGGCTAATCACTTAAAATTCACCCTTAGCATCTCTCAGCAAAGCTGTGATGGATGTCATCTTGGAGGCGAGAAGGCCTAGTACGACAAAATCTTGTGCTGACAAATGGAAAAGATTCTGTGCCTGGAACCAATCTTTAGGAATGAGCACAGCAGCGCCCAATTTACCTCAGATTTTGCAATACTTAACTGAGATGCTTCACAAGGGCCTGTCTTTTTCCTCTATTAAAATCCACGCTTCAGCTATTTCAGCTCACTGTAACACAGAACCACCCTTCTTTTCTCATCCCCTGCTCAGGCAGTATATCAGAGGGGCAAAGAACTTGAGACCACCTAGGAGAGCTCCTACCCCTGTCTGCGACCTTAACTTTGTTTTGGAGAAGCTCACTCTACCTCCTTTCGAGCCAGCTGCTACTGCAGACTTAAAATTTCTTTCTTGGAAAACAGCCTTCCTTTAGCAATCACTTCAGCTAGAATGATATCTGAATTATAGGCCCTTATAGCAGTGGAGCCTTTCATCATCTTTCATGCGGACAGGGTATCTCTGAGGACCAATCCATCCTTCATGCCCAAGGTGGTTTCCAGTGTGGCTCTTAATCAGTCCATTCATTTGCCAACTTTCTTTCCCAAGCCACAGAACAAAGGGGAACGGATTCTGCATTCCATTTACGTGCACAGACAACTTAGATTCTACTTGGACAGAACTAAATTTTGAAGAAAATTTGAACAATTGCTAGTAGCATTTGCTGCTGGGGCAGATGGGGAAGGCTATTTCAAAACAAACCATTTCTAAATAGATAAGCCATTGCATTCATACACCTTGGAAAACCTATCTCCCAGGGGATCAGATCTCACTCCACCAGGGCTGCATCTACTTCTGCAGCCTTTCTCTGAGGTGTTCCTACCAGGGATATTCTAGAAGATGCTACCTGGAGTTCTGTACATACTTTTACCAATTTTCTCTAAATCCAGAGCTGGCTTTGCCACTGCTGTCTTGCAGGGCCTTATAGCTGGTCCTAATGCTGTATAAATTCCTCCTCCCAACCATAGCTTTGGGAATCTACCCAAATGTAATGACTGCAACAGTGAAACACGAAGAATATAGTACAGTTGTGTACACTTACCATAAATGTCGATGTTTGAGTGTATTCACTGTTGCATTCCTGGTTACCCTCCCTCCAACCCCCTGTTTTTCTCTGACTATACCTCTACTTTCTTTTACTGCGCTTAAAAGCCTTTTTGGTGTATTTGCTTTTGGTTGGAGGTATATTTTTGTGTTTTTAATTTTATTTGCTCCCCATTTGGGGGGCATCTGACATCTGGGGCAAGAAAAACTGATGTAATGGCGTCGGCTGCATGTTTTATACCCCTGACGTCATGAAAACCGATGCAGGGCCCAAGACTTTGTTAATCAGGCCGACTGAGGGCAACCTGCTAGCAGATTACCCAAATGTAATGACTGCAACAGTGAATACACTCGAACATCTACATTTATGGTAAGTGTACACAACTGTACTTTCTCTGCACTTCCCTTTGGCTTATCCACTGCTCCCAGAGTATTCACAAAATGCCTGGCTCCAGCCATTGCCTACTTCAGACAGAGAAAAATTCAAATTTACCCGTACTTGGATGACTGCCTGATTCAGGCAGACAATCAGGAAGTGCTGTTGCAGCACCTGACATTTGTAAAGAACCTTCTAAACCTCCCTGGTGTACACTATCAATGAAAAGAAATCAAAACTAATTCCCAGTCAAAAGACTGTATTCCTGGGAGCAAGCTTGGACACCGCATCCCAGATGGCATTCCTTACTCCAGAAAAAAAAAAAATCTGGCAGGCTACTTCACTCAATTGGCCACCAGAACCCAGCTATCCGCAAGGAAAATCCTGCAGGCCCTAGGGTTCATGGCCTCTCACATCCTACTAATTCCATATGCCAGACTGCATATGAGGAAACTTCAGTGGTACTTAAAAAGTCTTTGGTGCCAACATTCTCAGGACCTGGAAACTGTCATTCCTATCATACCTTGTCTAAGGACAGTGTTTCTTTGGTGAGCAGCAGCATGCAACCACAAGGGACTTTCCTTTACTCAACCCCACACCGACCAGACCCTAACCACGACGACAACAAGTGCATTCAGGGCCACTGGACCCCAAGTCAAATTCATCTGCACATCAACCAAAAAGAGATGCAAGCTGTTCAGCATGCTGTAACAGCTTTCAAATCCCTACTCTCACCAGGACCCCCACTAATAAAAACACACAACACCACAGTTATGTGGTACATCAACAAGCAGGGGGGAACCCACTCTTACCCACTCTGCAGGCTAGCTATAGCCCTGTGGAACACGGCCTTGGACATGCAGGTCCATCTGCAAGCTCAATTCCTGCCAGGCAAGCAAAACTCACTGGCAGACGACTTGAGCAGAAATCTCCTAGACCCACACGAGTGGCAATGAGAGCCCAGCACCTTCAACCTTCTGATTCAGAAATGGGGGACCCCAGAGGTGGATCTTTTTGCCTCCCCCTGCAATCACCAGCTCAGCAAATTCTGCACCAGGACATCTCACAGCAGGGCCTGGAAAGTGGATGCCCTATCCTTCCAGTGGGTAAACCTGTCAGTCAATGCATTTCCACGTCTGCCCCTTCTCTCAAGAATATTGCTCAAGATAAGACAGGACAGACCAAGGACAATCCTGATTGCCTTGGACTGGCCATGCCAGCACTGTTACTTGCTACTGCGCAGCCTGTCACTGGTGCCACCCTGGCACCTACCCCAGAGCCCAACCCTCCTCACTCAGCAGGAGGGAATAGATCTTGCATCCGCAACTGCAAACCCTGAATCTTGCAGCCTGGCTTATTCCTTGAATTCTCCCCCAATGACCAGCCTAAGCAAGCAGGTGCTGGACATCATTCTTGAAGCTAGAAGGCCCAGTACAAGGAAATCCTATGCTGATAAGTGGAAAATGTATTGCTCCTGGATTATATTTAAAGGAGAGGACACAACTCTGCCCTCCCTACCTCTAATCCTTGATTACTTAACAGATCTACTCCACAGAGGCCTATACTTCTTCTCCATTAAGATCCATGCCTCTGCCGTCTCGGCTCATTACAACACTGAGCCACCCCTCTTATTTCAACCTCTCATCAAACAGTTCCTGAGAGGGCAGACAGCTTAAGGCCACCAAGGAGAGCACCCACCCCTGCTTGGGACCTTAACTTTTTACTGGAAAAGCTCACGCTACCTCCTTTTGAGCCTGCAGCGTCAGCAGAGTTAAAATTCCTTTCTTGGAAAACAGTATTGCTTCTGGCTATTGCTTCAGCTAGAAGAGTGTCTGAGCTACAAGCACTTATGGCTGTGGAACCCTTCATTATTTTTCATGCTAACAGGCTCTCCCTCAGGACTAATCCTTCCTTTATGCCTAAAGTGATGTCCAGTGTGGCTCTCAACCAATCTGTCCATTTGCCAAACTTCTTCCCTAATCCTCAAAATAAAGGGGAAAGGATCCGGCACTCCTTGGACATGCACAGACAGCTCAGATTCTACCTGGATAGGACTAAGCCCTTCTGGAAATCTGGCCAGTTGTTACTCAGTTTTGCACCAGGGGCAGAGAGCAAGGACATTTCAAAACAGACCATTTCCAAATTAATAGCACACTGTATCCATTTCTGCTACAAACACCATGAGAAACCACCCCCTCAGGTGGTCAGAACACATTCCGCTAGGGCAACTTCTACCTCTACAGCATTCCTCAGGGGAGTCCCTACCAGGGACATTTTGGAAGCTGCTACCTGGAGTTCTGTACTCACATTCACCAAGCATTACCACCTGCCTATATTTTCCAAATCCAGGGCGGGTTTTGCAACAGCAGTCCTGCAGAGCATACTAGCCAGCCCAAACTCTTCTTGACTGCCTCCACACTCTTCTTGACTGCCTCCACCCCTTCTTCAGCTTTAGGAATCAACCCAAGTGTGATGACTGCAACAGTGAAACACAAAGAACATAATACAGTTGAGTACACTTAGCATAAATGCAGATGTTTGAGTGTATTCACTGTTGCAGTCCTGGTTTCCCTTCCTCCAGCCCCCTTCTCTCTCTCTCTCCTCTCTGTGTATATTACTCACCCCGTGCAGGGGTATTGGTATTTACTTTTTACTGGTGGTGATTGTCCCACCATAGCTTAGCTCCCTTTTGGGGGGCTCCTGACATTTGGGGCAAGAAAAACTAATGTAATGGCATTGGATGCTCGTTTTTATACCCCTGATGACCTGACGTCAGTCCTGGAGCGACAGCAACTGACGTAGAAATGCTAAGCCTCTGGTATTCGTGCCGACTGAGGGCTACCTGCAGACAGATAACCCAAGTGTGATGACTGCAACAGTGAATACACTTGAACATCTACATTTATGGTAAGTGTACACAACTGTACTTTTGGCCATCACCACTTCACATTCTTACCTGCATTTGCAATGGCTGCCTGTCAGAAGTGCGAGAGTCTATACTGAAAATCCTAGCTCATTGAATCTTAAAAGTGCAATCCCTTAAAAACACCAATATTTACTTTTAAACCTTTAAATTGTTTTTGCAGGGGGCTTTGCCCAAACCTGCAGTTCCCTTTCCTGCTACATACATATACTGACTTTGAGATCACTGTTACTCAGTGAAGGAAGAAGCACTAAAAGACCCTGCAGTTTCAGAGTCATTATATATTCTGTCTGATTGCACTTAAATTTTTTCTGATGATCTTGCCTTCCTTGAACATTTCAAAAAGCACACATTTGGGATAGGGTAGCCCTGATCAAAGTGAGAGAGCTGTTTTTTTCCCATTCCGAGGTACTCTCTTGGATTTTTTGGTTTTAACTCTGATCAAAGTCTGTTTGGAAACTGGGAGAACATCCATACCCTGCATAGAAGACAACCCAGCCAGGAGTCAGACCAGAGAATCAAGCACTGTGAGATACAGAATACATTTACGTTTGAAGACTGCTGTAGCAAAAATTGTAGTAATCTTACTGCAGTGAATTATTAGAACATATTTATACTTGACAATTAATCCCATTGTCATTCCATGTGGAAAAGGTTACATATAGTTTGAACATTCTTTGATTATTTTGCTTAGTCTAATTCAGGGATGTCCTTCAAGAATGCAACTGCAGTCATAACATGTGGGTTGTCCTGCCTCAGGCAGCCCTCGGTCGGCCGGATTCCAAAGTCTGGGTCCGACGTCAGCTGATGTCGCATTTCTCTCCGTCAGAGCGGCTGGAGTATATAAGCATCAGCCGACGCCATTTTCTTCAGTCTTTCTTGCCGCGCGGTGCCCGAAGCAGAAGCAGGTCGCAAGTGCTGGTCGGTCAGCTCCTGTATTTTTCGATACCGAAGTCATCATAAAAGCTAAGTACCCCATTGGGGACCTTTTCTTGCCTCAGCTGATGTCAGAAATAACTGAAAAAGTTAACAATTGTCTTTCTTGTGGTAAACAAATACCTCATAAGGATTTCCACTCTTACTGTCTTCCTTGCCTGGGCCCAGACCATGACGTCTCGGCCTGTGTAGCCTGTGCTCGCTCACTCTCAGGCGCCGGGCGGAGTTCGCTGAAGACTTTTTTGCCGATAAATTTGCTTACAACATGCCGTCGGATCTTCCGACATCGCAAACTCCCAAAAAGCGAAAAGACCGGGACCGACATCCTCGGCCCTCGTCTACCACCGACTCCACGCCAAAACCTAGCGCGAGTGCTCCGGTTCCCCCTGAGACGGTCTCTCCACCGCTCCGAACCGAAGACACCGCATTACCGACTACTCCGATTTCGGACATCACTCCGACGCCTGTTATCGATTTTCCTCCGGATACCGAAACCGAGGAAATGCCCGAGACCATTGCTGTAGACAAGGTCACTCCTGCACGTGGAGCTGCCAGGCCTCCTATGGCCATGTCTATTAAGGCCTACACTAGAGCTAAGGCAGCCAGCAAAACAAAACATATTACTTCTAAATCCTTTCCTCAGCCTACTCCAGAGACACAAATTATGTCCATGGCTGCTGATTTAATTTCCATGATTAGAGGTTCACAGGCCCATCCTGAGAGAGGATCCCAGCCTCCTCCTGATAAAAGGCCCAGGGTTGAACCCTCTGAACCTATTCCTTCTGATGAAGACTCTGAGGGTCTGGCCCACTCTGATAGCCAGGAAGAGGTCTTCCAGACCTATGAGGACTCGGATGCAGAAGATTCCATCCCCTCGGCCTCCCCTCCTGAGGATATTTCTTTTGGGGAAGTTCTGCACACCATGAGGGAACATTTTAAGTGGCAAGGTCAGGAATATTCTGATTCTAGGAAACGCCTGAGGACTTTCCTTAAGAAGCCCCAGCACAGGCCCTTAGCTATTCCTCCTGTACTTGATGTTCTGGATGACCTATATTCTGACTCTAGTGCTACCCCTGATTCTCTTCCTCCTGCTCCAGTCAAGCCGGACAGGTATTACAGGGTCCCAGAAACTCATTCCCATTTATTCAGGGCCCGTTCTGCTGATTTGGAAACTATTTCACAGGGGCCTAAAGGAGTTTCAGCCTCCACCTCTAAAAATCCATTGCCCTCCAACAGGGAGGCCAGGTCATTAGAGAGATGGGGAAAAAGGTTTACACATCCACTACCTTATCTATGAGAGCTTTAAATTGCCTTTTTCATATGTTACAATATCAGGACTACCTTTTAGAAGCTTTACAAAAAACTTTAGCCACTCCTGATCCTTTAGACAGGAAGACTTTGCAGGAAGCTGTACATAACACTCAGCAAGTAAGCAATCACTTCCTGCAGTGTGGATATGATGCACTGGAAGCTTCATGTAGGGCAGCTATGACAGGGGCAGTCATTCGTAGACATGCCTGGTTAAAAGATCAACCTCTACCAGATCATGTAAAAGCAAAACTACTGGATGCACCTTTGGAAAAGAACAAACTTTTTGGTGCAAATGCTAAGGATGTGTTAAAGACCATCGAAGAGAAAGCAAAATCAGTTCAGACGGTGAAAGATTTCCTCCAAGTTCAACCCCCCAGATTCAGTAGGAATTGGCCTTCTAAAAACTGGTCCTTTCCTAATACAGAAAAGTTTCAAAGGGGTAAGAACAGACGTGGCCGAGGTAGAGGCCAATACAGAGGCCCTTACAGGGGACGACAATGGCAGCCAGGAAGCCAAAGAAGTGACGCAGGGGTTTCACCTGCCCCACAACCACAATCTCAATGACTTTCCTCTACTACCGCCTACCAGGGAACAAATAGAAGCTCCCCTGGGTGGGAAATTATCTCTGTTTGCAGAAAATTGGCACAGACTGACAAAGGACAAATGGATTTTGGACATTGTAGACCGAGGGTACAGGTTTCATTTTCATACCTTACCAAGAAAACAAGGCATGCCAAACCTACCACAAAACCAGAGGGCAGAGGCGATCAAGCAAATCTCTCTGCTGATTCGGATGAAAGCAATGGAAAGAGTTCCACAACAAGAACAAGACCAGGGGTTTTACTCAAGACTGTTCCTTGTTCCAAGAAAAGAATCTCAATGGAGACCAATACTGGACTTGTCCGCATTAAACACCTTTCTCATAGTACCAAAGTTCAAATTGCTGACTCTACAGCAACTCCTTCCCATGCTGGGCAAGGGGTCTTGGCTGATTACTCTGGACCTCAAGGAGGCATACCTGCATGTCCCTATCAGACACAGCTGCAGAAGATACCTCAGATTTCTTGCAGGGCCAGAGCATTGTCAATTCTCAGCATTGCCATTTGGCTTATCTACTGCACCCAGAGTATTCACAAAATGCCTGGCTTCAGTAATTGCTCATTGCAGGCTCCAGGGGATACAAATTTACCCGTACCTGGACGACTGCCTCATACAAACGGACGACAAATTGATGTTGACAAAAAACCTGGATTATGTCATACGATTATTCAAGCTCTGGGATACACAGTCAGCTTCCAAAAGTCAAGACTGCAGCCATCCCAGCAAATAATCTTCTTAGGAGCCAAACTAGACACAGCCTCTCAGATGGCTTACCTGACAGAAGACAAGCAAGAGAAGTTAACTCATTACTTCAAAGGTTTAGCAAAACTCACCCAGATGACTGCAAGGAGATTCCTACAGGCCCTGGGTAACATGGCATCCTGCATTCTCCTGGTTCCATTAGCAAGACTACACATGAGAAAGCTTCAATGGTACCTAAAAAGCATTTGGTCTCAACACAGCAACAACTTGGAGACAATCATACCGCTCATTCCATGCCTACAAAAGGAATTCCTATAGTGGGCCTCGGTGAGCCAGGCAAACACAGGTATGTCATTCAAAAAACCACAGATAACACAGACCATGACCACAGACGCCTCAGACCTTGGATGGGGGCGACATGGAAGGCAGGTGTATACAAGGACAATGGTCTCCAAAGGAAACACATCTGCATATAAACCAAAAGGAAATGCTGGCAGTAATGCATGCCATCGAGGCTTTTCAACACCAACTCCAGCAAGACCATTTACTGATACGGACAGACAACACCACTGTGATGTGGTACATAAACAAGCAAGGGGGCACCCACTCTTACCCCCCTTGCAGACTGACAATGCATCTTTGGGAGAAATCACTGAGTCTAAACATCCAGTTACAATCCCAGTTTGTTCCAGGAAAAGACAATGTGTTGGCGGACAGCCTAAGCAGGAATTTCACAGATCCACACGAGTGGAGGTTACATCCGAAGACCTTCAGACAACTCACTTCGACATGAGGCAAGCCAGAAGTGGACCTATTTGCCTCTCATCTCAACCATCTTCTACCAAAATTCTGCACAAGGACATACCATCCAAAAGCTTGGAAAATAGATGCCCTCTCATTCAACTGGAACTCACTAACAATCTATGCATTCCCACCTCTGCCACTGATGACCTCAGTATTAATAAAGATCAAAGCAGAGAAACCCAAGGGAATCATAATAGCTCCGGACTGGCCAAGACAACACTGGTACCCATTACTACGGAGCATATGTCACACCAGGAGGTGGGCCCTTCCCCAATGGCCTCTACTTCTGACTCAACACAAATTCGAAACAGTGCATCCAAATCTACAGACACTGCAGCTAACAGCCTGGGAGATCCCATAAATAACTTCAGCCTATTTCTCTCCAAGGAAGTTCAGCGGATACTAACAGAGGCTCGAAGACCATCCACCAGAAAGGTTTATTTAGCAAAGTGGAAAAGATTCAGCAATTGGAACACCAGCAAGGGACATGATGCATCACTGTTGAGCATCCCACTCATCTTGGAATATTTGGCAGATATGTTAAAGAACGGCCTCTCATATTCTTCCATAAAGATACATGCATCTGCTATTTCAGCTAGATACAACACTGATCCTCCTGTTTTTTCACACCCTTTACTAAGGCAATTCCTCAGGGGAATCAAGAACATTAAGCCACCAAGAAAGGCCCCAGTGCCAGCCTGGGACCTCAGTTTTGTCCTAGAAAAACTGACTCTACCTACATTTGAGCCAGCAGCTTCAGTTGACTTGCAATTTCTCTCTTGGAAAACAGCTTTCCTGTTGGCAATTACATCAGCAAGAAGGGTTTCGGAGCTACATGCCCTAATGGCAATACCACCCTTCATTATTTTTCACAGAGACAGGGTTTCATTAAGGACAAACCCTACTTTCATGCCAAAGGTGGTATCTAGGGTTTCTTTAAATCAAGCAATTCATCTGCCTGCTTTCTTCCCCAATCCTGAGAACAAGGGGGAAAGACTGTTGCATACCTTGGACATTCACAGACAACTTCGTTACTACCTGGACAGAACCAAGGCCAGTAGGAAGTCTGAACAACTTTTTGTAGCTTATGCCCCTGCAGTCCAAGGAAAAGCAATTTCAAAACAGACTATTTCAAAATGGATTGGACATTGCATCAGATTCTGTTATTCCTTTCATGGAAAGACTGTTCCAGCCAATGTCAGACCACATTCCACCAGAGCTACAGCCACCTCTACAGCATTCTTAAGAGGGGTGCCTACTAAGGACATTCTAGAAGCTGCTACATGGAGCTCCGTGCATACATTCTCCAAACACTACAATCTCCCTCTATACTCCAGATCCAGAGCAGGCTTTGCTTCGGCAGTCCTGCAGGGTTTGATTGCCACACCATCTTTTTCCTAGAGTATTCCTCCTCCCCCAGCTAAGCTATGGTATTCTACCCACATGTTATGACTGCAGTTGCATTCTTGAAGGACATAGTACAGTTTTGTACCTACCATAAATGTAGATGTCCGAGAGACATGCAACTGCAGTCGGATTTTCCCTCCCTCTATGCCTAGGGTCCACTCCTATCCCTATTTCTCTTAGCTGGGGATATCTGTTATGGTGTATTTGTTTTATTGCTCATTTATTTGTTTGGAATCCTGTTTTTGTCTTCCAATTTGATTACAGCCTTCCTTGGAGGGCACCTGGCATCTGGGGCAAGAAACACTGAAGAAAATGGCGTCGGCTGATGCTTATATACTCCAGCCGCTCTGACGTCTGAGAGAAATGCGACATCAGCCGACGTCGGACCCAGACTTTGGAATCCGGCTGACCGAGGGCTGCCTGAGGCAGGACAACCCACATGTTATGACTGCAGTTGCATGTCTATCGGACATCTACATTTATGGTAGGTACAAAACTGTACTTTTTGGGACGTAGGAGACTTATCCCGTCACTTAGTGAGCACATGGCAGAGAAGCTAGTCCTGCTTGGGGTAGCAGTCATTCTCAGGGAGAGAGCACACACTGTTTACTAGAAAAGAGACATGAATAGAGACATGGAAGAGCTCTCGGATCATGTGGCCCAGGCAGGTATGACCCTAGCCCTGAGTATTATCCTGCCTTCGCCCAGAATGATACCACAATGTAAGGACAAAATGATTGACTTCAACAATTGGCTAAGCTTCTGGTGTCATTCAGAGGGGATCCAGTTTCTGTCTGCCTGGGACGACATGATCGACAGACCACGATGCTTTGCCAGAGATGGTCTGCACCTGTCGCCCCTGGGATTCAGGTTACTGGCTAAGGTTCTTGCCACTCCTATAGTGCCTTTTTTAGGCAAAGTTCAAAGGACAAAACCACCACTGTAACAGGTACAAGCATGCAAAATCTGAAGGTAATGCTACTCAATGCTAGAAGTCTAAACCTCAAAATGCACTCTCTCGAGGCACTCCTAAAAATGGAGAACATTGATATCTGTGCAGTAACTGAGACTTGGTTCAAGGCTCCAGAGAGCACCCCTGCAATACCTGGCTACAACTCTTACCACACTTTTCAGCCACCAAACCAGGACTGAAACACTAAAGGTGGAGGAGTGTCCATGTTCACCAAGGATATTCACACCACCAGGCTAGTTGCCCAGCACAATGCATCTGAAATTCTCCAGGTGCAACTAACACTAGGTAAGACTGCAATCCAAATTGTAGCTTGCTACAGATCACCCACCATGCCCCAAGATTCTCACTACACCTTTCTAAACATACTGGAAAATATTAAGATAGAACCAGACACCCTAGTACTGGGTGATTTTAACTACCCTGCCATCAACTAGGAAAACTACTCAGGTGCCAACACCTTTGCCCAGGGGTTCTTGGAATTCATAAATTCCAATGCCCTGGATCAGCTAATCCATAGTCCCACCAGGGGCTCCAATATCCTAGACCTGGTCATTACCAACATGGGAAATCGATGCTCCACACCTATGGTCACCCCCTCGTTAGTCAGGTCTGACCATTAGCCGGAAACCTTCATAAAAAACTTCTCCAATGCCAACTTCATGCTACTTAAGTCAGAAGTGACAAACTTCATGACACCCATGCAGACGGGAACTGAAAGTTAAGACTGCTGAATCCTACACTAAGGCACTGTACGAGCACATCCACTCATGCATGAATCGTGCCATCCCAAATAGAACCAAGATACTCTCCTCCAAAAAAAGGAAGCCAATCTGGTGGTCCCCTGCTATAACCAAACTTTACAACAAAAGGAAGAAACTGTTGCAGAAAAGAGGAAAATCCCAGGATGCAAAAAACTGCCTTACCAGCCTCAGTAAGAAACTGAGATGCCTCATAAAATCCTCCAAAGCTAGTTACGAAAATAAAATTGCCAAAGATTCCAAAGACAACCACAAGGCATTCTATAACTATGTCAAGAATCTAAATGGCAATGCTCAAATCTGCTCTGAACTAAAACAGAATGGCATTAAATATACTGATCCCAAGGATATTGCCAATATCCTGGCAGATCGATTCAGTGCCAACTTCACTCCCCTTTCACCCCCTAAATGGCCCATCTCAATACCGGAAGATTGCCAAATTCGGGTAATAATAATAATGGCCACACAGGTAAAAAACGCACTCTCCAAAGCTAAGAATACAGCATCCATGGGGACCAGATGACATCCCAGGCTGTGTACTACATGAACTACAGTATGAACTGGCACCTTACCTAAGTGTAATGTTTAATCATAGCCTCACCTCAGGTTTTGTGCCCACTGAGTGGTGCAGAGCTACAGTTACCCCATTCCACAAGGAGGGATTCTCCTTGGATCCCGGAAACTACCGTCCCATCAGTCTGACGAGACTTATCTGCAAGGCCATGGAGCATATTATCATGGAGCTTATAAACAAAGGCATTGGCAACCTTCAAACACTGGATCCCACCCAGTTTGGGTTCGTGAAGGGCCGATCTTGTCTCCTGAAACTGACTGACTTCTTCGAATCAGTCTCCAGAGCCATGGACAAGGGTAAGGTGGTCCACACACCTGTCTAGACCTCGCCAAGGGCTTTGACACCATCCCTCACTCTGGAATCATAGATAAACTTACTAAGCTGGACATTAATTCCTACGTCACCCAGTGGGTTGCCAACTGGCTTACTGACAGAACCCACACTGTAAAAGTAGCAGACTTCAAATCCAGCTCCAGACAAGTGGAGTACCTCGAGGTTCAGTCCTGGGACCGCTCTTGTTTGGCATCTACTTTTCTGAAGTACAGGCCAACACTAAGGGACTCTGGCTAACAAAGTTCGCAGATGGCTGCAAACTGGGAGCCATTATTGAATCCCCAAATGATGTGGATACTGTACAAAAGGGCCTTACAGAAATAGATGCTTGGTGCCAGAGCCATGGGCTCAAGCTCAGTGCCAAGAAATGTATAGTTATCCCCTTTGGGAAAAAGCATGTACCCGTGAATTACCATATAGGTGGCAGTACACTAAACACCAAAAGTGTGATAAGAGACTTAGGGACACAGGTGGACAGTGGTCTCACCTTCGATAACCACATCACCACAACAGTCAGGAAATCCTTCTATGTGGCACACCTCATCACTAAGGGCTTTTCATCCAGAAAAAAGGAGGTCATTGTCCCACTGTACTCATCCCTCATTAGACCCATTATAGAATACAGTGCCCCATTTGGTATGTACCTCTCAAGACATCTGCAACAACTGGAAAGGCTGCAGAAATACCTCACTAAAAGAATCACAGGCCTAAAGCAGATACCCTACGCTGACCGCCTTAAAAAACTCCAGCTGTACTCTGTCGCATATCGTCTACTCAGAGAAGATCTCTGCTTAACATACAAGGCCATGTCAAACCCAGAGCTGTTGGACATGCTACACTTAAAGAAATCCCAATCCCTCAGAGCCACACGCTCCAGGGATCTAAACCTTGTCATCACAATAAACAAAACATGCTAGAGGGATAGGTTCCTGATCCAGAGACTCCCCAGACTCTGGAATAGACCGCCCATACATGTCAAGCAGAGTGCCTCTTTGGCCCTCTTCAAAAGCAACCTTGACGATTGGATGGAAGAAAGGAAATTCACCCCGGGGGTCAGTCGCCTTGTTAGACAGGGGTCCAGGGAAGTAAATAGTGTGGGAAGAAATAGCCAAGGAATTGTTATGGCTAGGCTTGTATAGACCCTAGGGCTGATAGCCTAGTACCAACCTATGAACTTGTGCATAAGGTGTATATCTATCAAGAAGCTGGAGGATCGCAAAGCATCTCTTTGGGATGTGGAAGAAAAACACACCAACCAGTGAAAACCCATGCAGACTTAAAATCGACAATAAGGTCCATGCAGAAGCTAGTCTAGCCAAGAACCATATTTGCAGCCAATCTCTTTGAGGCAGCAATGCTACCTGCTGTGCCAGTGACACACTGGTCTATTTTAAATGATTTACTAATGGAGGTAATGCAGAGTTTACCTTAAGATGCTCATATTCACCAGTTCTGTTAACACAGAGGAATAAAGCCCTGTCAATGACCCAGTTAACCCAAATTTGGTTGGGCAGTGTAGGCACCTGTTGGAGTTGCAAGAGGAGAGGAAGGGATGAACAGCCAACCTTACCCTTTTCACATCTCTGTTTGAATGTTTGTATCCATCCACATCACCTATAAATGAATCCCCATTGGATGCCAGGAATCCCATGGGATGGACTGCAGTTTTCAAGAGTAACAGGGCCACTTGATTGTGTCTCACACAGGAGCCTAGATACGCATTGCAAAGGCCCGCTGCATACAGCTTCATAGACATAACTGGGCATGAACTTTACATAGATGATGGCATTTGCTTTGCACTCCCCAGGTAACAAGTGTGTTAAAATGGCTATCTGTGGATATTAAGCTCATAAAGCAAGTAAACAGAAAAAGCGGGTTTAATGGTCAGTGTAGAGTGAGCTGGCCAAAAACAAAAGAAAATTGTTCATATTAAAATCCATCTGGCAGTTATGCAAAAAGTTCTGCACTACAACATTATCGTTCCCAAAATTTGGAATCTATACAAACCAAATGCAGTCTCAGAACAAGTTAGAGGGATTGTAGAAAGCAGGTAGAATGCCACTAACAAAAGGACTGAGTAAAGACTGACAACTGTATATGTATTTTCTAATATGGCTCCATTATGGTAAGTATTTCCAACTGTAGGAAAAGGTCTTAGAAGCTACTTTTCTATAGCACTAAAGGATTTCATGGAGGGTTGAATGTAGCTTTGACTGTCACATTGTACGTACATGGTAACATAGCAGAAGACAACATAATCAAATCAGTAAGTATGTGATGGTTTAAATGGTGATGACTCTAGAAGGATTCAGAAGGCTCTAGGTGAGATATAAGAATATTTTTATTAACCAGAGATACGTGTACTGTGCTATATATAAGGGAGACTAACGGAGTTATGATTCCAAACATCACTATCAGCAATAATTAATAATCAACATACTGTTCTTAAACTGTTTTTTATCATAAATAAAACTAATAAAATTTTTACCTTAAAATACTATTTAAATATCCATTGTTGATGGCTCAGACTCTGGCTCTTTCCAAGCATTGTTCTTTTTATAATCTGTACATTTTATTATTATTTTTTTTTCATCGGTCTCTTTCTTTACTTCAACATGTCTACTAGAAATAAACTTCTTATACATAGGATGAAAGCAAGTGATGATCTTCGTGTTTCACTGTTGCAGTCATTACATTTGGGTAATCTCCTGGCAGGTTGCCCTCATTTGGCCTGATTAACAAAGTCTTGGGTCCTGCGTCGGTTGCTGTCTCTTCTTCCATGACATCAGGTCATCGGGTATAAAACATGCAGCCGACGCCATTACATCAGTCTTTCTTGCCATGCGGTGCCCGAAGCAGAAGCAGTTTGCAAGTGCCGGACAGCCGACTCCTGAAATTTTCATTTTCGAGTTTCAGCTCTGAAGTCTTCAACTTAAAGCTAAGTACCCCATTGGGGAAACTTCTCTTGCTCCTTAACGATGTCAGTAAAAGTTAATAATTGCATTACTTTGTGGAAAGCAAATACCTCCTAAAGATTTTCATTCGTACTGTATTCCTTGCCTAGGCCCTGACCACGACGTACCTTACTGTCGGTTTTGTGCTTTATTTAATCAGTGCACTATCCGTCGTCATTATATTTTTGCCTCTTCATTATTTTGGTTCTTGCCTCTTCATTATTTTGGTTCTTGGTTTAATTATCCAGAAATGTTGTCGATTAGCCATCCGACTACTGGGATTCCGAAAAAATGCAAAGATAAAGGCAGAGACAGGCCGTTGAGGTCGAAAACTGCCGACGACGTTTCTTCTAAGCCAGTCGCCAATTCGCAGGTACTCAATGAGATGCTTTTGCAGCCACTGATACCCGCTACTTCTGATTCGCAGGCCTCTACTGAGAACTTTTCCGAGTCCAGTATGCCGCGAGGTACTTCAACTATGGAACCCGCAGATGTCTCTACCTTGGATGGGTCCAGAGCCGCTGTGCAGGCACCGGCTTCTGAGGGTGTATTCAGGCCTACAGACTTGCATATTAAAACAACACCTCCTTCATTACTAAGGCCTAAAATCTCGATCCATGTCTAAAAAATCCATGCCCTGGCCCCTATGCCTAAAAAACAAATGATGATAATGGCTAAACATCTAATAACTGTAATCAGGGGTAGGCACCCCCCCCCCCCCCCCACCAAGAGGCCTAGGGCTGAGCTTGCTTATGAATCTTCCGTTCAGGATTCTGTTTCTTCTGACTCTTCTGGTAACCTGGATTTGTCCATACCTACTTATGAGGATTCTGATGCAGAGGATTCCATTCCCTCTACTTACCTGCCTGAGGATTTGTCTTTTGGGGAAACTTTACATACTTTAAGGGAGCATTTCCACTGGGAAAGCCAGGAATTTTCTGATTCAAAAAAGAGGCTTAGGGATTTCCTTCTTCTACCTCAGCATAGGCCTTTGGCTATACCTCCTGTACTAGACATTGTTGATGATGTGTTCTTGGAATCCAGTTTGTCCCTTTAGTCCCACAAGTTCCTTTTCAAAAATCCTGTTGCAGATCCAGAAACCATTTCTCAGGGGCCCAAGAGCATTAAGGCTTCTACTGCTAAAAAATCCTACCCCTTCTGATAGTGACTCCAGGACACTGGATAGATGAGGTAAAAGGGTTTATACTTCTGCAGCATTGGCAATCAGAGCTTTAAACTGCCAATTTCATATGTTAAAATATCAACAGCATATTATTGGACTGCTTAAACAAAAAATGATGTTGATTCCTGACTGTATGAAAAATAGATTTACAGGATTTAATGCATTCTGCTGAACAAGTTGGAAAATATACTTTGCAATGTGGTTTTGATTCTTTAGAGGCCTCCTGCAGGGCTGCTGTCACTGGGTCTGTGCTTAGAAGGCATGATTGGATTAAGGAGCAATCTTTGTCAGATCATGTTATAGCTAAATTGTTAGATGCTCCTTTAAATCAGGACTGCCTGTTTGGCAATAAGGCTGAAGAAGTTCTAAAAATTATGAAAGGTAAAGCTAAATCTATGCAAACTTTTAAAGATTTCTTACAAGTGCAACCTCCAAGATTTAGTAGGCACTGGCCTACTAAGAATTGGTCCTTTCCAGCCCCTTCCAGATCCTCTCAAACCAAACCCAGACACAGCAAAAACCCCAGGTTTCAGTCCCAGGGGACTCTCAGAACTAAGCAGTGGGGGGCCTCCACTTCCAAATCTGGAAATAGCAAGACACCCCCCTATAGTAAACAGTTTCAGTTACTTCCTTTTAAAATTAGCAAGCAGTTATCTTTTAACCGCCCCTTTGGGGGGAAAGATTGCTCTTCATGCTGAGAACTGGAAATACATAACCCAGGATAAATGGGTTTTAAATATAGTGTCCCAGGGATACAGATTTCATTTCCACACGTTGCCAACACCAAACGGGTGGCCAGACCTTCCCCTAAATCAGTGGGCAGAAGCTCAAAAACATGTACTTTCCCTCTTACACATGGGGGCTATTCAACTGGTACCAGACGAGGAAAAGGGACAAGGTTTCTATTCCAGGCTTTTTCTGGTACCCAGAAAAGACAAATCATGGCGTCCAATCTTGGACCTGTCTACTCTAAACACCTTTCTGGAGATTCCAAAATTCAAGATGCTGACTTTTCACCATTTACTTCCTTTGCTAGGCAAAGATGCCTGGTTGGCAACTCTAGATTTAAAAGAAGCATACCTGCACATCCCAATCAGGGAATCTTGCAGAAGATAACCTACGCTCCAAAGCAGGCTACTTGCATTATCAGTTCTCTGCACTGCCCTTTGGCTTTTCTACTGCACTAAGGGTATTCACAAAGTGCCTTTCTCCAGTTATTGCATTTTGCAGGCAAAGAAATATTCAAATATACCCATACCTGGACGATTGTCTTATTCAGGCAGAAAACCAGGGCATACTTCTAAATCATCTGGCGTTTGTAAAAAGGTTTCTAACTTGTCTGGGGTACACCATAAACAAAAAGAAATCACAACTGGTACCCTGTCAACAGATTACATTCCTGGGTGCAAGCTTGAATACAGCTGCCCAGATGGCTTTCCTCACGCTAGAGAAGCAAATTCATTTGGTAACTTACTTCAAACAAGTTGCCACAATAACCCTGCTGTCTGCAAGACAAATACTGCAAGCCTTGGGATTCATGGACAACTGCATTCTGTTAATTCCATATGCAAGACTGCATATGAGGAAACTACAGTGGTATCTAAAAAGTCTATGGAGTCAACATTGTCACAGCCTGGAGATAATGATTCCTATCATACCGTGCCTGCGCCTAGAGTTCCTATGGTGGGCAGAAGCCTGCCACCAAAACAAGGGACTACCATTCACATTACCCCCTGCCACCCAAACCCTAACTACAGATGCATCAGACTATGCATGGGGTGCTCACCTGTGCATCAGACTATGCATGGGGTGCTCACCTGGCAGGGAAGTGCATTCAGGGCAAATGGAACCCAAATCAAATGCACCTTCAAGGACTACATTCTTCCAGTACAACTAATGGTAAAAACGGACAACACCACAGTTATGTGGTACATAAACAAGCAGGGGGGTACACATTCCTACCCCCTCTGCAGACTAGCCATGGCATTGTGGAACACATCTGATGAAGTCTATGTAAAAAATGAAAATGCAAGGTTGAATGTTTAAAGCGTTCATGGTGTTTTTTGTGTGCTTTTAACTTGGTCCGTATCCGTTTTGTTATGGATTTAATACATTTATAAAACTGAGGTTTTCTCCACGCTTCGTTTTGGCACTTTTTTGGATTTATTGTGGAACACAGCCTTGAGCTACCAAGTGCATCTACAAGCTCAATTCCTGCCAGGAAAACTGAATACACTGGCAGACGGGCTAAGCAGAAACCTCATGGACCCACACGAGTGGAAACTGGAACCACGGTTCTGAAGTAGTTAACTTCCTTTGATCAGCACCCACGGATCCGAGCCGGCAGCTTTCCAAGTTAAAAGATCCGAGCTCTCAGCTCCTCCCCTTACCCATAATACCCTGATATCTCCCTCCAGTCCCCAGATCTCGTTTGCCGTGGCTTCTGACAGCTTAAGTGACGAGCTCTTGGCGTTGGTGAGAGTATTTAAAACTATTTAAAACCTTTTTTCTCAAAGTTTTTACGGTGTGTGTGAGTCTAGTAGGCCCTTAGTTTTCTGTCTCTGTATTTTTCAGAGTTTTTTTTGTGGTAATTAGTGTAAATTTTAGTTTTTTCACTCCCCTTTCTTGTGTGTGTGGGCGCGTTTCAACGTGCGATGTCTGAGGGGCCTAATGCCATTTTTTTCTAAATGTGGTCATAAGCTGTCCCCAGCGGATGGCCACACTCAGTGCGTTCTCTGCCTGGGGGTGGCCCACTTGTCTTCGGGCTGCCAAGTGTGTGCAGCCTTTAACCCCCAGGTTGTGAGGAATAGGAGGAATAAGTTAATCCTGGTGGGACTCTTGCCCACGGATTCTTCTTCCTCCTCTCCCTCAGCGGCACCAGTCGCAGCTGCGGCTGTCCAACCTTCAGCTCCCCCTCCCGTGGCAAGGACTCAACCTCACTCTGTGTCCCAGGGAGAGGGGGACTCTTCTAGCAAAGAGAAAAGGCATAGGGAGAAGGACAGGCATAAGAGCCACAAGCGGCGGGCAGAATCTCATCCTTCTGCTCCGCCTTCTAAATTAGTTAGCTCTCCCAGGAGGGTCTCTGGTTCTTCCCCTCTCGGCTCCATTCTCCCCGCTTTTCTTCGGAGCCGGAGGAGGAGTCCCGGTCTCCCTCGAGGTCATCTAGGCGGCCTTCCCAGCCCGCCTCGACGACCTCTTCAAGGTCTACTTGGAGTATGTCTGACGCTGATATGCACCAGATGATGCGTCGGTTCCTGCAGGCCAAATGCAGATGGGGGTGCTCATGCCTCACCCCTCTCCAGGGGGAGCTCGGCCCCTTTCTTTGCCCCAATTGCTCCTTCTCCGATTCACTATTGGGTTTCGGAGTCTTTGGATCCGAGCCGTCTCGGAGCCGGGGAGTCGGCGCCGACAGTGGTGGCTACTTCGCTGACCGTACCCTCGAGTGTGTCGAATCCGACCTCTCAGGACCGAGAGCCGAGCTTCAGATCCGCAGGGGTCAGTATGTCTTTGGCTCCGTTTCAGTCGCAGCACACTACCCTTTTGGGTCCGATCGCATCAGCTCCGACCCTGATCCTCACGTCGGAGCCGAGGGGGCTACTCTCGGAGCCAGGGGAGAGTGGTTCGCCCTCGGCTTTTGATGTGGTGGAGAGGGTGCTGTCAAGGAGTTCCAGGTCCCCAGTCCGGGTTGCGGATCCACCCCTCACTCCTTCGCATGTGGGCCTGTCTTCCATCGTCCGGCCCCAGGGACAGCCTGCACCGACGCTGCAGTTGGTTCCCATAGGGGAACACGACCCCGTTGGTGAGGCCTCCTCTGATAGTCCCGCTGAGGAGGTCCCTCACAAACGAAAGTGCAAGAGGAGGCACTTGGACTCCCCTGAGTCCCTCACGGAGGACACGGACTTAGAGGAAGGGGAAGGTTCCCCAAGGTCACCCCCTGAAGACGTCTCCTTTGGGGACATTATGGAAATGCTGCGTATTAGAGGGAGGTGGTCAGTCCAAAAACCTTCCTCGGATGAGTCTGCATTTCTGGAGGCATTCGACGCAGACCCGTCTACCTCTTGGGTGTCCCCCCCCCCCCCCCGGCTGATCCCCTGGTAGACGTGATTACTACCAGGGCTTGGAAGGAGCCGGACACTGTGGAGCCAATCCCTGGGAGACCAGACAAGATACTTAGTCCTCCCCCTGACAAACCGGCGTGGAATAAAGGTTCCCTAGTAGATGCCATGGTGGTGGTGGCTGCCACTAAGAAGGAACTAGCGCAAGAAAGTTCCTTGGTCCATCCTCCTAATAAGGAGTCTCGGATGATGGACCGTATTGGAAAGTGGATGTTTGCTTCAGTCACCTTTTCTATAAGGGCACTGAATTATCTGGCACATGTCATTAGACTCCAGCGGGATCTGATAAAAGAGTATGCTGGAGCTCCCCCAGAGTCCATAGCGGCTGAGGACAAATGGACCTTCTCAGCTCGCATGGCCACTCTAACGTCAATTTCTAACACTTCCATGCGGCTTCTCTCCCATGCCACGGAGGGAGTGGCTAGAGCCAGCGGGACAGGGATCGCCTTGCGGCGCCACACCTAGCTTCGCCTTTGTGACTTTGCGGAACCCTTCAGTGCGTCCTTCGCGAACACTCCCTTTGACTGTTCTAAGCTATTTGGCAAAACCGTCCGTGACACGCTGCTCCAGAGAGAGAAAGGTGGGACGACGCTGTCTGCAGTCAGGATCCGCTTCTCGAATCCTCAAAGATCCTTCTCAAGGAACTAGAGAGGACAAAAGAAGATGTGGTTCCGGAAGTCCCAGCAGTCCCGTCCCGCTCCGGACCCTTCGTCCTTCAGAGGCAGAGTAGGACAAGGTGGACGCCGGCCCAGAGGCAGAGGGGGGCCGAAGAATTTCGGGTCCAGAGAACCTTTCTAGGACCGACCCGCGCAGCAGCCCTGAGGGCTTGCCCAGCTGTCCTTCTCTGGAGGCAGTCGGGGGGTGGTTTTCGGAGCACCTACTAAGCTGGGAGTCCATTACAACAGATCGTTGGGTGCTCCTAATAATATCCAGGGGTTACACTATCTACTTTCTGAATCTTCCCCCACTAACAAAGCACCTTCCCGATGTCCCACCCAATCAGAGGGAGGCGGCGGCTTCAGAAATAAAGAAGTTGCTAGAAAAAAGGGCCACCCAGCACGTCCCCCCAGAGCAATCCGGGTTATGCAATTACTCCAGGTTCTTTTTGGTGCCAAAAATGATGGGGGACTTGAGGCCAATTCTCGATCTGTCAACTCTAAACCTGTTCATTGTCAAAGAGACATTCCGGATGGTCACTCTGCAATCTATTTTCCCTCTTCTACAGGAGAACGACTGGATGTGCTCCATAGACCTCAAGGATGCGTACTACCACTTTCTCTTGGACAGACGGTCCAGAAGGTTTCTCTGCTTTCGGCTAGGAGCCAGTCATTTTCAGTTCAGGGTTCTCCTGTTCGGCCTCACCACAGCCCCCAGGGTGTTCACCAAGGTCATGGCAGTTGTAGCAGCCCATCTGAGACTTCAGGGAATTCAGGTCTTCCCGTACCTAGACGACTGGCTCCTCACCGCCCCCACCAGGCATCTGCTCTGGTCCGCCAGGGATTTTTCCTTATCCTTGGCCCAGCATCTAGGCATTACCATAAATTTTCAGAAGTCATCTCTTCATCCTGTGCAAGTTCTGGATTTCATAGGGGCCAGGATAAATACGCTCCAGTCCAAAGCCTTTCTGACAGCGGACAGGTTGCGCAACTTGTCACTCCATGTAATAGCGCTTCTGCAGTCCCCAGCCCCGCCTGCAGAATTGGTCCTGAGAGCCCTAGGTTCCATGGCGGCAGCCATCAGCCTTTCACCTCTGGCACGATTACACACGAGAGTCCTTCAATGGACTCTTCAGTTTCAATGGTCTCTCCTCCTTCACCCATTGGATTCTCCGATTCCCCTAAGCAGGGTTTGCAGGAACTCCCTTCTTTGGTGGCTCCATTCCTGAGAGCTGTGGGAAGGGAGACCGTTTGTGATGCCTCAACCCTAAGCCACGCTGACCACAGATGCTTCTCGCCTCGGGTGGGGGGGGGGGGCATTCCATGGGCAGAACCGTCCAAGGCACGTGGACCCCGTTAGAGACCTTTCTGCATATCAATGTCCTGGAGATGAGGGCGGTGCTTCTAGCGTTGCAAGCCCTTCAAGACCTTCTTCCTCTGGGGACTATTGCAATTCAGGCAGACAACATGGCAGTCGTCAACAAACAGGGAGGAACCAGATCTTACCCTCTTTGTCGAGAGGCTATGAGAGTATGGGAATGGGCAATTTCCACCAACCGCTTTCTGATAGCAATGCACATTCCGGGTCGGTCCAACATTCTAGCGGACAAGCTGAGTCACTCGATCCTCACACCTTACGAGTGGTCTCTAAACCCATCAGTAGTGAATCAGATCTTCCTCAGATGGGGTCAACCTTGCTGCGATCTTTTCGCTTCTCCTTCAAACGCAAAATGCAGCAAGTTTCTCGCTCTAATTCCCCCAACAGGGGAGATCCCAAGAGACGCTCTGGTTCATGCATGCCCCCCCTGTCTTCTTTATGCTTATCCTCCCCTTCCGCTAATGACAAAAAAAATTTCTGCAGAAAGCTTATCGGTTGGGGAGCAAGATAATCCTCGTAGCCCCATTCTGGCCTCGCCAGATCTGGTTCCCTTACCTGCGGTCTCACAGCGTAGCTCCTCCGTGGCTCTTAGATCCCATTCCGGGTCTCATCTCTCATCCTGCGGGATTACAACCTCCGAACCTGGACAACCTCAAGCTCATGACTTGGTTGATCCAGTTCCACTGATAGCTAGGACTCCTGGTATCTCGTCTCCCGTAAAATCTATTCTGGTGGCGGCGCATAAACCTTCTACCAGGAAGATCTACAGAAGTAAATGGAAGCGTTTTTCCATCTGGGCCAAACATAGGTATTTAGACCCCTTTACTGCTTCCATTCCAACAGTTCTTGAATTCCTGTCCCATATTTTCTACCAAGGAGCCAGTGCTTCTACAGTCAAAGTCCAAATGGCAGCCATTTCCCATTTCCACATAGGGGATAACCTTGGTCCCATAGCGCCCACTAAGATATGCAAAACCTTTTTGAAAGGCACCTTTCTGTTGAGACCTCCAGTCAACAATGTGGTTCCCCCATGGGACTTAACCTTGGTTCTTCAGGCACTGACGGGCCCACCCTTTGAACCGGCAGCTTTGGTTGAGTTAAAATTCTTATCTTGGAAAACGGCCTTCATGATTGCAATTACTTCAGCCAGAAGGGTATCTGAAATTCAAGCCCTTTGTATGAAACCCTCGTATCTGGTCTTCCATAAGGACAGTGCGTCTCTCAGGACTAACCCTTCATTCTTGCCTAAGGTGGCCTCCGAATCCAATATCAACCAAACCATTAACTTGCCTGTTTTCTTCCCCAACTTTCAGAACAAAGAGGAATACAGGTTGCACTTATTGGTTGTGCACAGACAATTGTGTTTTTACTAGCACAGGACAGAGGCTACTCGGAAATCGGATTAACTCTTCGTGTCTTTCGCTAAGCCATCTATGGGAAAGCCTATTACGAAAGTTACCTGAGCGAGATGAATATCACACTGCATCGTACACGCTTATTTAGCTTCCGGCAGGCCTGAACCCTTGGGGGTTCATGCCCACTCTACCCGTTCTATGGCTACTTCTGCAGCATTCTGGTCAAAAGTTCCTCAAGATGACATCTGCTCAACGGCTACTTGGTCCTCTTCTCATACCTTCATTTCTCATTATAAGTTGGATCTGGTATCCAGAGGTAGGGCAGCATTTGGCTCCGCAGTGCTCCGGAATATCCTTCCTTGAGGACCGCCCAAGGTTTTTGGTATCTGGGGACTCTGTCCCACAGGTTGCTGATCAAATGAAGTTAACTACTTCAGATTAAGAAGTTATTTACTCACCATAACGTTCCATTTGAGTAGGTAACTTCATTTGTCAGCAACCGACCCCCCTCCTTCCCCCTAGCCTGTTTCATGATTTTATCCATGACGGAAGGTTTTTCTTTTGTCATGCATCAGGTTAGTGTTCCTCTTTTGAGTGTCTTAGATTGTTTTTTGTTGGGTGCATATTTGGAAAACTCGATCTGAAGACTGGAGGGAGGTAGCAGGGTATTTTGGGTAAGGGGAGGAGCTGAGAGCTCGGATCTTTTAGCTTGGAAAGCTGCCGGCTCGGATCCGAGGTCGGATCTGATACCCACAGGTTGCTGACAAATGAAGTTACCTACTCAGATGGAATGTTATGGTGAGTACATAACTTCTTATTTTCAACATGTTGACAAGCGAATGGGGGAGCCCAGACATAGATTTATTTGCTCCCCCCCCCCAGAGCTACCAGTTGGACAAGTTTTGCACAAGGACTCTCCACAAACAAGCCTGGAAAGTGGATGCCCTGTCCTTCTGCTGGAAAAAACTCAGTCTACGCCTTTCTCCCTCTGCCTCTGCTCTCCAAAGTTCACTAAAAGTCAAACAGGACAAACCAAGGATGATTTTGGTTGCTCCAGACTGGTCGCTTCAACATTGGTACCACCTCCTGCTCAGTGTGTCGCAAATATCTCCATGGCACCTGCCTCAGGACCCCTTCCTTGCTGTCTCAGCAGGAGAACCAAATTCTGCACCCTCAGCTTCCAACATTGAACCTTGCAGCCTGGCTAATCACTTAAATTCACCCTTATCCCTCAGCAAACCTGTGATGATGTCATCTTGGAGGCGAGGAGACCTAGTACTACAAAATCTTATGCTGACGAATGGAAAAGATGCTGTGCCTGGAACCAGTCTTTAGGGATGAGCACAGCAGCACCCAATTTACCTCAGATTTTGCAATACTTACTGAGATGCTTCACAAGGGTCTGACTTTTTCCTCCATTAAAATTCATGCCTCAGCTATTTCAGAACACTATAACACAGACCCACCCCTTTTCTCTCATCCTCTGCTCAAGCAGTATCTCAGAGGGGCAAAAAACTTGAGACCACCCAGGAGAGCTCCTGCCCCTGCCTGGGACCTTAACTTTGTTTTGGAGAAACTCACTCTTTTGAGCCAGCTGCTACTGCAGACTTAAAATTTCTTTCTTGGAAAACAGCCTAATTTCTTTCTTGGAAAACAGCCTTCCTTTTAACAATCACTTCAACTAGTGGATATCTGAATTACAGGCCCTTATGGCAGTGGAGCCGTTCATCATCTTTCATGTGGACAGGGTATCTCTCGTTCCAATCCGTCCTTCATGCCCAAGGTGGTTTCTAGTGTGGCTCTTAATCAGTCCATTCATTTGCCAACCTTCTTACCCAATCCACAGAACAAAGGGGAATGGATTCTGCATTCCTTGGATGTGCACATACAACTAAGATTCTACTTGGACAGGACTAAATCACAGGACTAAATCTCGAAGAAAATCTGAACAATTGCTGGTAGCATTTACTGCAGGGGCAGAGAGGAAGGCTATTTCAAAACAAACCATTTCTAAATGAATAAGCCATTGCATTCATTTCTTCTATAAGCACCATGGAAAACCTATCCCCCAGGGGATCAGATCTCACTCCACCAGGGCTGCATCTGCTTCTGCAGCCTTTCTCAGAGGTGTTCCTACCAGGGATATCCTAGAAGCTGCTACCTGGAGTTCTGTACATACTTTCACCAAGCACTACCATTTACCAATTTTCTCTAAATCCAGAGCTGGTTTTGCCACTGCTGTCTTGCAGGGCCTTATAGCTGGCCCTAATGCTATATAAACTCCCCCTCCCAACCATAGCTTTGGGAATCTACCCAAATGTAATGACTGCAACAGTGAAACACGAAGAATATAGTACAGTTGTGTACACTTACCATAAATGTAGATGTTCGAGTATATTCACTGTTGCAGTCCTGATTACCCTCCCTTCAGCCCCCTAGTTTTTTCTGACTATACCGCTCCTTTCCTTTACTATGCTTAAAAGCCTTTTTGGTGCATTTGCTTTTGGTTGGAGGTATTCCTTTGTGTTTTTGTGTTGATTTGCTCCCCATTAGGGGGTCACCTGACATCTGGGGCAAGAAAAACTGATGTAATGGCTGCATGTTTTATATCCCTGATGACCTGATGTCATGGAAGAAGGAACAGCAACCAACGCAGGACCCAAGACTTTGTTAATAAGGCCGACTGAGGGCAACCTGCAAGCAGATTACCCAAATGTAATGACTGCAACAGTGAATACACTCAGAACATCTACATTTATAGTAAGTGTACACAACTGGACTTTGTTTATAAACCTGATTTGCTTCATTTCTTTTGCTGAAAAAATAAATGAAAAGTTAGTGGCACTGCACGAAGCATCGGAGACCATCCATGTGCAACTAACAGTGGGCAAAACTGCCTTTCAGTTTGTAGCCTACTACAGACCACCCTCCCAAACTCAGGAACCCCACTCGGCTTTCCTGAGAACACTGGAGAATATGAAGGTCTCTCCAAACACCATTATATTGGGTGACTTCAACTACCCAAACATAGACTGGGAGCACTACTCAAGCCCCAACACCCTTGCCCAACGGTTCCTAGAATTTATAAACTCAAATGCTATGGAACAACTGGTCACCACTCCCACAAGAGGGGAAAACATATTGGACCTGATCATCACCAACATGGGGACTCTATGTTCCATGCCAGAGGTATACCCCTCAGTTGGTAAGATCTGACCATAAATTAATCTCACTGGAATCCATATCTCGTCCCCACCCCCAGCCAAGGAAACCACGGTGAAGAACTTCTCAAAAGCAAACTTCACACTTCTCAAAACCGAGGTGGAATCCTTCAAAGCCCCCGGGCCAGTGGAAAATACGGCCCAAACCGCAGAATCCTTTACAAACGCATTCTTTGGACACCTACAGGAATGCATGGATCGTGCTATACCAAATAAAACCAAGACTCACTCCTCCAAAGGCAGGAGACCTATCTGGTGGACCCCAGCCATAAATAAGCTATACAACAGAAGGAGGAAGCTACTACATGATAGAGCAAAATCCCAAAAAGGGAACGCATCTCTGATCAGTATTAGCAAGAAACTACGATCCCTCATAAAATCATCTAAGGCCAGCTTCGAAAGAGAAATTGCACAAGACGCTAAAGATAATCACAAGGCCTTCTTTAGTTATGTCAGAAACCTGGGTGGCAACTCCCAAATGTGCTCTGAGTTAGTGCAAAATGACAAAAAATACACTGAACCCACAGACATTGCCAACATCCTGGCAGACAGGTTCAGTGCAAACTTCTCCCCCCCCCCCCTTCCCCCCAAAAGAGCAAATGTCAATCCCAGCAGAGTGTAGCCTCCCTGACATTACAGATGCACAGGTGAGAGCTGCCCTCTCCAAAGCAAAAAACACAGCATCAATAGGACCGGACGGTGTCCCGGGCTGTGTCTTACACGAACTCCAAGAAGAACTGAACCCTCACATAAAGTCACTGTTCAATCTCAGCCTTACTACAGGATATGTACCCAAGGAATGGCGCACAGCAACAGTGGTCCCACTCCTCAAAGGTGGTGCCACAACGGACCCCGGAAACTATCGCCCTATAAGCCTGACTAGCCTGGTCTGCAAAGCTATGGAGCATATCATCATGAAACTCATAAACAAAGATATTGGGACCCTCTAAACACTGGATCCTACCCAATACAGCTTTGTTAAGGGTAGATTTTGCCTCTTGAACCTGGTCGACTTCTTTGAAACAAGTCACCAAGGCCATAGATGAATTGAAGGTAGTCCACACAGCCTACTTGGACCTCGCAAGAGACTTCGACACAATACCCCACTTAGGCATCATAAATAAGCTCACCAGCTTAAATATCAACCCCTATGTCACAAGATGGGTTGCAAACTGGCTCAGGGATAGAACCCACATGGTCAGAATTGCAGGTGCCATGTCAGACTCTAAACCAGTTACAAGTGGCGTCCCACAAGGCTCAGTCCTGGGACCTCTCTTGTTCGGTATATATTTCTTTGAGGTACAGGCTAACACGGGAGGACTATGGCTGACCAAGTTCGCAGATGACTGCAAACTGGGTGCCATAATCGACTCGCTGACTGACACAAGCGTCCTCCAAAAGGGTCTCACAGAGACAGATAACTGGTGCCAGAGCCATGGCCTAAAGCTAAATGCCAAAAAGTGCATAGTCATCCCCTTTGGGAAAAACAAAGTGCCCACAAATTACCACATAGGTGGTAATCCATTAAGTACGGAAGAAGTAATTAGGGATTTGGGGACCCAAGTAGATGGCAATCTCTCCTTTCACAATCCGTTGCCAAAGTGGTTAGAAAGACCTTCTGTATAGTCCACCTTATCACGAAAGGGTTTACATTTAGATCATGAGAGGTCATTGTGCCCCTCTACTCATCAGGCCCATAATTGAATACAGTGCCCCATTTGGGATGTACCTTACCTGACACCTGCAGCAACTGGAAAGACCCCAAAAGTACCTCACCAAGAGGATCAAACAGATGCCCTACGCAGTTAAGCTAAAGAAACTCCAGCTGTACTCAGTTGCTTACCGCCTACTCAGAGGCGATCTGTGCCTGACGTATAAAGCCATGTCCAACCCAGAATTAATGGACATGCTCCACCTCAGGAAATCCAAATCCCTTAGAGCTACATGCTCCAGGGACTTAAACCTCAGCACAGAAATAAATAGGACATGCTGGAGGGACAGATTCATATCCCAGAGGCTCCCCTTACTCTGGAACAAAATCCCAATCCATGTTAGGCAGAGCCCCTCAATGACCCTCTTCAAGAGAAATCTTGACGAGTGGTTGGGAGATCGTAGGTTTACCCCCGGGATCTCTTCTGTGTCCCTACTAGACAGAGGCACAGTAAACTAACCTCAAAAGGGCTATCTTCTGTGACCTACTATACAGAGGCACAGTCAGCTAATCTAAAATGGTGGCAAAAGCCAAACATACTCTGGCTAGGCTTATAAATGCCCTAGGGCGGATAGCCTAGTATCAAACCTATGAACAAAGAAGTCACTCTTCTTATTGGTTTTAATTATTCCAGGCCATAAATAACCACATTTCAGTTTGATGACTAGGTGTTTATGCTGATTCATTGACCTGTGCATTTGTGACCTATGCCACTTGCTGGTACTGGTACAGAGGACATTGTAGTAAAAGCAAACAGAACATAACAAATATGTTTCTTAGGTTTTCCCCTAGCAAATATTTGTGTAATATTTGATGCAAGTTTTACTACATAATTCTACATTCTAGTTTTTGATTTTTTAAGTAGATACCGTGTAATGTGTACATTCATTATTTCAGAAGAAGATGTTATAAAGTGATAGTCATTTTATTGCACAGCTTATCAGCTTAGTTATCTGCCTTCAGCTGGAGAGAACCTTATAGTTCGCTTCTGGCAGACTTCAGAGTTATTGAGGTGTGATAGAGAAGAAAGTGGTAACTAGGAACGTAATTTGGAAGTGTAAAGAGTTGGCAGATTTTAAAAATTCCCTGCAGAATACTGTGCCAGAAATATTGGGGGAGCAAATGGCTCTGAGGAAATTATTCTTTTGAGCTGAGAGAGAGAGGACCTGAGTTGCCTAGACATAGTCAGGCTTAATAAGTTTAATTCTGTAAGCTGCCAAAAAAACAATTACTAGAAAATGGCAATCAGAATCTAATCAATTGTATTTGAAGTATTGAATATTGTAAAAGAGATAAAGAACTGAATGTGGGATGTTCAGAAAATGTAAGAGCAAACTACAGAGCAATAAGTGGTATTTGTGACAACAGTACATGCAGAATAATCAGGAAGAGGAGGGGTGGGTAGGGTTTAAAGGAAGATAGGAATTGAGCAATTGATGTAATTTTGAACTGAATGGCAATGATATACAGAAAGAAAACACAAGTAGCGTACGATGTATAAACTGTTCATATGGTTTGTTTTCTTTTTTGTTAATGTGTACGTGCCTATAAAGGTGTTTAAAAAGCAAATCTGTGAGAAATGTGATTGTCATGACTTTGCCAAAATGGCTACTTGAGTTCTGTCTGGAAGTGAAGCTGTGCTGCAGCAGGAGCTGTTCCAAAATAAAGACCAGAGATCCGGTGTAAAAACTCCTGTTACATTCTCCAGATATGGAAAACATTGAAGAAACTAGACAAATATATGGACTATTATAGAACTAAAATATTTCAGTACAGCTTTCTTTTAATATTTTCAAGTTTTATTTTTTGATGTAAATAGTATGTGGCATGTTTGGCATAGTGTTTGATCACTATAATGTATTGCATATTAGCGTATAGAACAGATTTGTATATAACAATTTTTCACTATGAAAAAGGGAGAATGTTAGATATATTACTTTAATGCAGATGATCTTTGCTGTACTGATGTATATATTATGTAGTATACATTTCTTCTAAAAAAAAAATCTCATGAGTAGGAATATACACCTCACTGAAGCTAGACCACATCCTAAGTGTTTCAGTGTTATGTTTGACTTTTTCACTTTCTTCTGGTATAGGTGAAACTCAAGTCAGAGACTTTCCCTCATTTCAGAATATTGATTTTGCTTTTATCAAGTAACATCCACCTAGAGTACTACAGGAATTTTAATTTTGCTGAAATAGACAACTGAAACACGTTCTTGTGACTGTGCTACAGCTGAGAGATTTCCTTAAGCTAGACATCTTCTCATACAAAACTCTCTGGCTTTGTATAGGTCAACACAGTGTCAAGTTCTGATTAATGTGAACTGTTAGTTTGTGTTTAAATGTATTTCTATAGAATTATACTATGGGCACATTTCTAATAAAGACAATATTTGCTTTTAAATGCATGTAAGTAAGCTTACATACAACAAGAATAAAAACTATGTTCATGTAAGAGATCGTCTGTAGCTGCCATCATTTGTTCCCATATGAGGTGAGAGTTAGGAAGGAGGAAGCAATCTGTACATGTAATGGCTGAAAAGTAGAGTTTTTTCTCTTCCAACTCCTGGACTTGCTTCATGTACATTATTTACAGTCAGAATGCACAATCTGCTTCAGCCATCCCTGGAGGGGTTGTTTTATATCACCATGAGTTATGGAGGCCATTGACTGGCAGATCTGTCTCCCTTCTAGTTGACCTCCAGCACCTAAGCTGCTATTAAGTGAATTCTATTTATTTATGCATGCTCTACTTACTTGGTAGGTTTCACTTAGCCAGTGGCCTCTTTTCAGGGAAGACACAAAGTAGCATTTCATACTAAGGAAAATTTAGCCTGGATCCCAGGGAACATCCTAAAACCTCTTCAAGCAGAGGCTGTAGAGGGCATGAGTTTCTCAAATTACTAGAGAAGCGGTAGCTTGGAGGAGAAGCATTATAGCAGAAGTGCAAATTAGATGATGTAGAATGAACATTTCTGATCTGCTAAGAGGGGTGTTAGCCAAGGTTGTCCTGTAAGCAGTATATTGTTTGGTGATGAATGCAGTAGCAACACCTTTTTCCCATTTTTGCTTATGGGATTCGGTTGTCACTTCAACAGTAACAGCCATCTAGAGCCAAGGTTCATATCACTGGGTGGCTAGCCCTGCCATGAAGTGTGGGTGCGTATCGGGTAGAGAATAGGATTTGAATTCTAGTATTTTCATCTCATATAGATGGTGTGATAGTACTCTTGAAAAATAGGTTGTGGATGGGGGAAATATTAATAGAAAAAAGTATCTATTTTTTTTAAAGATGGTGGTTCTGCATTTGGTGAATGAAAAAAGTTATGGGTGAGGGGATATAGTTAAGATGGAGGATATGTTTTTCTCAAATAACATTTCATGATTAGGAATATGTATTGGGAAAAGGATAGTGGTAGAAGAGCAATGACAGAAAGTAGCTGAAGAGATAAGATTGGTGTGTTATGGAGGGCTTGATTATCTTTCAGAAAGAAAGTTTGCCTAATTAATTTCATAATTTTAAGTAAGTTCAGGTATTTGGATTGTGTTTATATGAAGCAAAGTAATAAAGAAAAATCAGTGTTGCCTTTATTGTAATATGGAGTTTAAGGCTGAACCCAGTAGGGGGGAGAGAGACTCTGTATTTGAAAGAGGATATAGTGGAGGATTAAGGTTGTTTAACCCAGTAGTTCATGCAGAGTGTTTACATTTGCATTGGATTCTAAACTGTAAAGGATGCGAGACAGAGGGTACGATAGCAAGAATTGTTGAAGCTAAATGTGGATAATTTTAGAAGAAAATACAAGGTTTAAAAAGAGAGAAATATCTAAGATGAAGAATTGTGGGAATATGCTTGAGAAAAGACAAAAAAAAAAATAGTATGAAAATATAACAAGGACATTTTATTGTATGAGGCCATGGAAAGATTTTGGTGAGATTTTATTACACAGATCAAGAGACTGAAATTGAGGTATAAGAAGATGACAGTGTGTCATGATTTTTGGTGGAAGCCTAATATAAATATCGTGGTTGTTAAAGGGCAATATGCTATGTAAGGTAGTGGGAGAAGAGTTATATTTTGTATGTAAGAAAGGAGACCATGGAACATATTTTTGTCATCTGAAAGTGTGCAAAATATAGAATTTGGTTTTAAAGAAAAAAGGTTAAGCAGTATTAGTACTACAGATATGTTATTATCGATGGAAAGATAGTGTGTGGCTGTTGAAAGAAAAAGGAAAAATAAATTAGGAGTATATATGATTTTTTAATTGTTTGGGAAATAATGGAAAGCAAAATCAGGTGAACTATTAAAAAATCGAGCATTAGCAGACATTTCGAGAAAGGTAGAAGTTTTGTTGATGGGAAGAATGAGGAGACAAATCCTTTTTGTATATTGAAATTTATGCTGTATTAAAGTATAAAATGTTATGAAGAAGGTGAAAATTATTGGTTGCCAGTTGAAATGCTTTTAAGAACTAAATGAAAAATGTAGATACAAGTGAATGTGTAATTACGTAAATGTGTGTATCTGTAAATGTAAATAAAGGACTTATGCTCTTTTTGATAAGTGACATCCACCAGAGCTACCACCACCTTAGTCAGATGGGACTTTGCTTTGCCATCTCGTATGGAGAACTGATCCTAGATCACTGGCTGCTGTTCCACAGACACACATTACCTCTTTACCAGTGGACTGGCACTGCTTGCTGCTTTTTCCAAAGAATTAAGTTGCCATCGGAATAATGGCTAAATTGTTAACAGAATTTTATTGTTGTTGATCTTTGTATGTAGCCTTTTTTTCTGTGACCCCACTAAAAAGTACACATCATCCACCTGATGGTACACATTTTCTCAAAGTGAAATAAATACATTATTCAAAATGCAGAATGATTCAGGATGCATTTACCATTGTGTATACCAAACATACTTCTCAACTGTCTATAATTTTGCACATTGTCTATATTTTTGCTTCATATTTTTGGTCTTTTCCTCATGTAATTTGTGTTTTTTTGGTAAATCACTGTTATTAATGACTGAAGTCACTAAATAATGACAGACATTTAAGTTTCAGACTATAAATCCTTTCAGAAATGCATCCTGATGCAAAACCTGTTGATCTGATATCTGTTTTCATTCTATCCTCAAGTGTTGGGTTTGGTTCTGATCCTCGGATCTGACATGGCTGTTACTTTAGCCACCAAAAAGCACTTGATCTCCCCCATTACCCATAATGCACCAACCCCTGACATACCCAGATCTCGTTTGCTGCTTTCATGATTATCATGAGCTCTCGAGCAATCGCTTCAGAATATAATAAGTGTTTTAATATCTTTTTCAAAATGTATTATAGTTTATCCTCCTTTTCATTACACTTAGTGTAGTTCTTTATATCATAGTTGGTATAGTTTTTCTGTTTTTTCTTTTCCACTTTTTGTGTAATTCTTGATACCGTTGTTGGTATCTCTGTCTCCTTCTGTCTGTATTTTCTTCCTTATATATAAAAAAGGTCACTTTCTTTCCTTTTATTTAATTTGTTGTTGTGTGTAAGGATGTCAGAAAAAGGCACAGGATTTAAGAAGTGACAAAAGTGTGGGTACTAGTTGCCCTTATATGACTCCCACATTTTGTTTGGGCTCAGACCATATTCAAGTTGTGCCATTTGCAAAAAAATTTTAATCCGCATGCTATTGTGGACAGAAAATTAAACTATTTGAATGGGTTACTTCCTACAAAGGACATGTGTCTGAAGCATTTCCCCCGGGCCTCCACTGAAAATGGGCCCTGGCCCAGTCAGAATTTTTCGGTAAAGAAATGTTAAGTAAATAAATACTTCCTTCTCAGAAGCTATTGCTATGGCTCAGTCCCCTAAACCAAAATCAAAGAAGCCTTCCACTATGTCTCCTAAACCGTCTGGATCCTCGACTCCATTTTCCTCGGAGCCACCAAAAAAAGAAGCATAAATTTGCATCTAAGACCGCTGCAGTCTCATTTCCATCGGATACGACAAACCCTCCTTGGATCCAAGCACTTCAGATCTGAGATTCTTACTGAGAACCAGATACTCACCAAGTTTGGATCCTGTACCTTCCAGGGTACCTTCTCCCTTTATGGAACAATGGCTTTCTAAGTCTGCCATCCCTAGCTTCCTCTCGTTCTTCTAGAAGTTTGACTGAAGCTGATGTGGACAGAATGATACAGCTTCCATGCTGGGTAGATTGCCTTCGAGACAGAGGGAACCGATGGATCAAAAGCCTGTCTTTTTTGGCTTCCTTCTCCCCGAAGCGATCTGCTTTTGAGGTAGTGAAGAGAGTGCTCTGTACTCTAGCAGGCTGGATGGATCCTAACCCCTCAGATCTTCCCTCTGGATCTTAGATATGTCTGTGCTTTGAACCACATAATTCTATGCCACTTGGACAGCCAGCTCAGTCTCCAGGCTACCTATCAAGGTTTTACAATCTCTTCTGATACTTCACTGGAGCATCCCACAAGGAAGTCCCTAGGAAGAGGAAGTGCAAGAGAAAGCACTTGAACTCCCCTCTGGAGTCAGTCACCAAAAATACTGATTTTTAATGAAGGAGAATGGTCCCCAAGATCACCACCTGAAGATGTCTCATTTGGAGACAAGAATTATTGAGATCCTTAAGCAGAGGAGTGGTTGGTTCTCCAATAACCATTCCCCAGAGGAATCAATATTCCTGGAAGCCTTTGGAGCTGACCTGTCTACTTCCTGGGTTACCCTGCCCTCTGATGAGCTCATTGATTTGATCTCCAGATGGGGACGAAAGGAGCCTGACTCAGTTGAGCCATTTCCCAGAAGACCAGATTGGATTTTGGCTCCACCTGTAGGTAGGAAATACTGGAGCAAGGGAGTACCCATAGACACTATGGTCGTGTAGGTGGCCACAAAGAAGTTACTTGCTGAGCAGAGTTCCCTTGTCCATCCCCCTAACAGGGAGTCTAAAGCAGTTGACAGATTTTGGAAGCGTGTGTATGCTTCAGAGACTTTTGCCCTTAGGAGATGCCTCAAGGGCATCGGGTTCAGGCTTTTCCATTAGGAGGCATGCCTGGATGCTCTTTTGTGATTTTGAGGAGCTCAGTTCTGCACACTGGATCCAATAAAAGGCACCTGGACAGAAAGACAATCATAGCCCAAATGTTCCAGATTTAAAATCTTTAATAATGCAAAGGTGTCACACAGGATTAAGCACTTTTGTTCCCCAACAGAGAACTTCAACAGAATAACCCCTTCAGTTCTAACAGCCATTTTAAATACACATTCATTTAAAGTATGTAAAATATGCACTACATACTGGAGACATTCACCATTAAAAGAAAAAAATGGCAGTTGCAATACTACAATCTAAGTTTTAACACTCTTTATAAAATATACTCTTTTGTTAAAAGTTAGAATGTAATATTGTTACTACCAGTTTTTTCTTTTTTATTTTATATACTTTAGTGTGTGTATTTTTATTTATTATTTTTTAAGTGGAAATTTGTCAGTGGAGCCTTTAAGCAGTAATTAGCTAGAGACTAATTGATTTTTATGATGTAATTAAATGAATGTGTATTTAAATGGCTGTTAGAACTGAAGGTGTTATTCTGATGAAGTTCTCTGTTGGGGAACAAAAGCGCTTAATCCTGTGTGACACCTTTGTGTTATTAAAGATTTTAAACTTGGAATGTTTGGGCTGTGATTGTGTCTCTGTCCAGGTGCCTTTATTGGATCCAGTGTGCCGAACTGAGTTTTTCGTGATTTATTTGGTCTTTGGTTGACTCAGTTGTTCCATTGGAGTTTTATTGGTGATTTTGAGGCACCCTTTCAAGTCCTTGTTCATCAGTGCACCCTTTGACTGCAGTTCTTTGTTTGGCCCTAAAGTTAAAGACACACTCTCTGGGTGTGAAAAAGACGGATAGACACTGTCTGCAGTGGGCATCCATTTTTCGACTACTCAAACATCCTTCTTTAGGAGTGAATGAGGAGGTTGAAAAATGTGGTTCAAGAAGTCCCCGGGTCCTTTCCAAGATCCACGTGGAGATAATTCACCCCTCTGCCCCTGGAGGAACTCAAATGAATGATGATGCCCATGCGGCAGAGGAGCCCTGAAGAAGCAAGGGTCCAGAGATTCCTTCTCCGATTGACCCTACCAGCACTCCTGAAAGAAGTCTCGATTGTACACATCTGGAGACAGTCGGTGGTCATTTATCCCTGTAGCAGAGCCTGGCTATATATAACAAAAGATACATGAGTGCAGAGGATTATTTCCAGAGGTTATATAATTCCTTTTCCCTACCACTTCCACCTGTATGCAAAATTACCGATGTTCTACTCAGTCAGAGGAAAGCAGCAGCACTAAAAATACAAAACTTGCTAGAAAAAAATCATTCAAGATGTCCCACCAGAAGGAACTTACTCAAGATTCTTTTTAGTGCAAAAGGAAACAGGACTGAAAATCACTTTTGGATCGCAGTGAATTGAACAGAGCAGTTTGACACACACAGTTTTGGATAGTCATGGTTTGCTCCATTCTGCCTTTTTTAGACAAGGATGATTGGATGTGCTCGATAGACCTTGAGAATGCTTGCTATCACATAAAAATGAACAGGCAATTCAGAAGGTATTTATGCTTCTGGCTGGGAGCCAGTCACTACCATTTTAGAGCACTGCCCTTTGGCCTCACCACAGCCCTCAGGGTGTTGACCAAATCCATGGCAGTGGTAGCAGCTCACTTGAGACGCCAGGGATTCTGAGTTTGTTTTCATACTTAGACGGCTGGCTCATTGCTTGCGCAACCAAGCATCTTCTAATAAGAGCAAGAAATTCGGTACTCCAGAATTGCTCCCATCTGGGGATAACTATAAAGTGCAAGTCTCTGTTACAACAGTCTCAAACATTTTAATTCATAGGAGCAGTTTTCAACATAGTTTTGTTGACGGCCTCTCTTCCTCTCTGAAGAGTGCAAACTATCACATTCCTGGTCAGAAAAATAATTCACAGTACAACAGTTTCAGTCCGTTTGATTCTTCAGGCTTTGGGGTCAATGTCAGGTGCCATAATTGTAATTCCTCTAGCAAAATTTCATATAAGAATACTTCAGTGGATGTTAGCAAGCAGTGGTCAATTCTTTATCAATACATGTCAGACCAAATAAGAATTGCTCAGACATGCAGGAGATACAGTTGGTGGTGGATTCAGTCAGATTAAGTTCTACAAGGCCACCCTTTCATTTTCCCTCATCTCAAGGCTGTAGTGACCATGGACGCTTCCCATATTCGGGGGTGGGGGTATTTCCTGGGGAAGACAGTCCAAGGTACTTGGTCCCCTGAAGAGGCCAATATGCATATCAGTGTTCTGGAAATGCATGCGGTGCTCTTAGTGTTGCAGGCCTTTCAAGACCTTCTCCCTTTTGGGACAGTTGCAGTACAGAAGGACAACATGTCCATATTCTGGTACATAAACAAGGGGGAACCAAGTCTAAACTTTTGTGTCAAGAAGTCCTCGAGAGTGTGGCAGTGGGCGATCTCTTCCAACTGCTTTCTGATAGCAATGCATATTCCAGGGAAGTCCAGTGTGATAGCAGACAAATTAAGCAGGTATATTCTGCTACCTCGAGTGGTTTCTCAACATGACAGTGACAGAAATGATTTTCTGTCAGTAGGGTCAGCCTTGCTGGGATCTTTTTGCATCTCCCCTAAACAACAACTGCAGCACCTTCTTTGCCCTGATTCCCCATTGATTGGCCCCCTGGTCTCCTCTGTTTACCCACCAACTCCCCTAATTCCAGAATTTCTTCAGAAAGCTGTCTGGTTGAAAAGCAAGAGTCATCCTTGTTGCACCTTACTGGCCTGGAGAGATTTGGTTCCCCTTTCTTTGGCCTCTTCTCCTTGGAGGCCCACCTTGGATTCTGAATATGATTTCGGACCTTCTGTATCACCCGACAGGTATGATTATCTGGATATGTCAAACCCCAAGCTAACAGCATGGTTTCTCCAGTTCCGTTAGTAGCCAAACAACCAATGCTGTCTTCCCTGTCTGTCATATACTTTTATCTTCCCATAAGGCCTCTACAAGAAAATTTGGGTACATCAGAAATGCATTGACCCCTTCTTGGCTCCTGTACAAAATGTTCTTGAGTTTTTGGCAACAACTTTTAATGAGGGAGCTAACTCCTCAACAATTATAGTTCAGTTAACAGCAATTTCCATTTTTCATGTTGGTTTTGCCAGTTTCCCTTTGGCTTCATCTAAGCTTTGCAAGTCTTTTTTGAAAGACACTCTCCTACTGAGACCTCTTGTAAAGATGTCACTCCACCATGGGATTTAAATCTGGTACTGCAGGCCTTAATTCATTCCACCCTTAAACCAGCAACAAAATGTGATCTTAAATTCCTGACTTGGAAAACTGTGTTTCTAGTGACCATTACCTCCTGTAGAAGAATTTCAGAACTTCAAGCGTTCTCCTCTAAACTTTCCTGCTTGACTTTTTATAAGGATAGGGTACTATTTCACATCAAGCCCTCTTTCCTTCCTAAGGTGGTGTCAGAATCCAATATTAACCAGTTCATTAATCTGCTAGTCTTCTTTCTTAAATTTATCAACAAAGGTGAATATATATTGCATTTATTGAACATCCACAATTACGATTTTACTTAGAACAAGAGAAATCAGGAAGACAGATGAATTTTTTGTTTCTTTTGCAGATTCTAAATTGGGCAAATCAGTTGCAAAGGTAACTTTAACCAGATGGCTGATGGATTTGCATATCATTTATCTACAACAAATTGGGCCTATCTTTACCAAGACCTTTAAGAGCACATTCATCTAGGTCCATGGCTGCCCCTACAGTGTTTCTTTCTAGAGCTTCCACGGACAACATATGTATGGCTGCAACGTGGGCTAATCCTCATACCTTTATTACTCATTACAAACTGGATCTCATCTCAAGGGGAAGAGCAGCCTTTGGCTCAGCTGTGCTTAGGAATAACCTTCCTTAGAGTCCACCTGGGAATTTAGGTAGTTGAGGACTGTGTCACAACAGTTTTGGATAGAATGGAAATGGACAACATCAGATAAAATGTTATGTATTTATCATAACATTCCATCTGTGTTGCCCATTTTCATTCTTCCTCAACTTCCCACCCACCAACCTCCAACCTTTTTTTCAGATGATTTCTGGAAGAACGAGAGCATGCCAAGGACACCAGAGTCCCTCATATTGAGCTCCAGATATAGTTTCTGCTATAGGAAAAATATATTAGTTTGTCCTACTTTAGATAAAACAGCAAACAAGATCTGGGTGTGTTAAGAGTTGGTGCATTATGGGTAATGGAGGAGCTCAAGAGCTTTTTGGTGGCCATGAGCTAAAGTAATGGCAGAGTCGGATCTGAGGATCAGATCCAAACCCAACAATTGAGGAAGAATGAAAATGGACAACACAGATGGAACATTATGATAAGTACATATTTTTTTCTCTCAAGTTTGTAAGAGCGGTTTTTAAAATATGTTCCTGATTTTGAGCCTTTAACCACCCCCCACCGCCTTTGTTTTTGACTTTTCCAGAATTTGTGTGCTAAGAGGGTGAGAGGTATGCCAAGAATTAGTGGTACTTTAACAATGTATGTCTTCGTGAAACAAACCACACCAAATTTAAATGGCATACTGGTACTGTAGTAAAATGTAACGGCTACATCTATTACATTATGTGAAATGCCATTCTTATTTACTGTGTATAGTATGCCATATTCTTTTCTGTGAGAGGTGTAAGCAAACTTTCATTGATATTTTTAAATCATCTACTTGACTAACCAGTGGCTCCCCCCTGCCATCATCCAGTTGGCTTATTTACTCCTCCTGATAGACTAGGACGACCCATTCCCTCCATGAGGAGAAAGCCATATGGCACATTTATTCCTCAGGTTGAGCTCACCTGCTCCCCTATCCCTTCTGAGAGGCAAGCATCAGGTGGTATGCAGCGTGGTAGCAAGTAGGTCAAGATGACTTCCTTTCCCACTCCAACACTTTGCCAGCTCCCTTGAGTTTCAGTGAAACTACTTGTCCTCGAGGAAGTATGCATACCTTCACACACACTATTCCCTGGCCCTTCCAATTGCAGAGCACCACAGGGCAGTGAGTGCTCAGTGGGCTTGTACTGTTTAGGTGTCAATACTTTAATGCTCACCAGGTGTCACTGAAGCGATGAGCCATTGCTTCCACCCTTCCCACACAGGATCCTCTTCAGCAATTGTGCTGCTGATCAGATGTTAACTTTTGGGTTGCATTAAGGGCATCCTGCCTCTAGACATCAGTGGCAGGGTGTTTAGTTTTGCTTTGTTGTTTGGGTAGTTCCAGTTTATTTTAGAGGGCTTAGCCCCCCCCCCCCCACACACACACAGTAGCCACTAAAGCTGTGATTTGTGTGTTGCCCACTGCTGTCTGGTTGCCTGCATATGGGAGATGTGGCAGAAAAGCACTTGCGTGGTACACCATCATTAAGTGTCACTCTTTTTCCACATGACAGTCCTCAGAAACCTATCTTGTGGGTGACCCTTTTCCCTCGTATCATAGTTACCTACTTCAAGTTTTATGCTTACCCTACTTTAATGACCCATTTGTGAAAGTTGGATCTCGAAAGATTTGAAAAAAAATGTCCTCTGTGTCATTATTAAACTTCTTGGGTAGGCATCTTGATAGCTCATTTGTTAAGACCCACAGTTCAAGGGTCCAGGATTCAATCCTGATCAGTCTTTGTGAACTTTACATGTTCTCCCCATGTCTTCATGAGTTTTCTGCAGCTACCTTGGCTTTTCTTCCACCTCCAAGAGCATTGTGATTGATCAAGTGTACTAAAGTGTCCATACGTTTTATTTACATTTACTTTGTGATCTAGGTCATGGCTGAAAAATATTTTCTGCTCTTTCTATTGTTGATGCAGTCTTGCTCAAGATTGTTGTACATTTGTCCTTCCATGGTCATTTAGTATTGCTATAAAAACTTTTTTTGTTTTTTGACCGTTTAAAATAGTGGTGCATTAACCCTTTAGCAAAAAGGAGCTGTGGCAGCTGTTGGAAATTTTAGATTGATTACATTGTATGAGGTTTTGCTTTGTGAGTCTGTACATATGCCTACATTTGGCACAGCCTAAAAATATAGCTCTCATTAGGCTGTGGCAACTTCTGGGGGTATTTTAAATGTGTCCTCCTCTAGGTCTTGAATGTAAGCCTTAAATGGCTGCTTGGCATTGTAAAGTACAGTATGAAAGTAAGTGGTTTCTGTTTTCTTTGTGTTTCACAGAAGGAATTTAGCAGCACAGTATTATTAGCATGTGTGCATCATGGGTACTCCTGATTAGAAAACTAGTCAAAAAGTTGCACGTGGGATCAGCTTTGAAAAAATACTGAGATTTTTTCCATTTAGATTTAAAACAAAGATTTTGAGCAGCTGGCATAGCTTTCATATGACTACTGTCTAAAATCTCAGTGTAAAGGTGCAGGCCTGTCTGATCTGTCATTATGCTATTCTATGGGACTTGCTTTTCTGCTTTTTTCCATTCTTTTCTTTTCTTGTTTGCCAGCTGACCAGCCAGCCAGTGAATCCTGGGTTACCACAAGTCACAATGATGGATGAACAGCAAAGGCAGCAGAACTTGGTGAGTCGCTGATAACACATTTTGCAGTTCTCATCACTGCCATTTTGTCTTGCACTTTCACTGTATGTTACATCTTACATTGTGTCCTGTTTTCTTTTGTATCTACCACTGCTGAGTGTGTGTTTTGTATCCCTTATGTCATGATACATTGTAAAGTATGCTGTATTCTCTGTGCTCTAATTTTAACTTTCAGATTTACGTTTTTAGAGGCTTGAAATGTTGCCTTTATTTTAACCACATCTGCTTTTTGCAGTTGCTGATTTTTTTTTCTGCTTAGAAATACTCCTTGATTCTTGTCTACAACAGAGCTTCTGCAAGCTTCCAAATACCATATTTTCTTGTTGCATCTGTCTTGCTGTGAGAAACTGATCATCAGGCAGGTTTTTCCCCTTTGTATTACAGATGCCTCAGTATTCCAGCATTGCCACATCAGGCTTGTCATAGGAGAATATTTTAGGTGTTTGCCGACTAAGAAATTATTTATGTACAAAAGCCAGTTTATAGGAGGGGACCTGTAAGAAAATCTACTTTATTTTGACTTACACTTTTTTAAAAATTATAAATTGAATTCAAGTGAAAAAAAGGTGTCCTTGAAGTCAAGTGCAGGTCAAAGCAACTACAAGATTAACAGCGGTCATGCAAATTTCAGCACATTGACAGCACAAGTTAGTCATATGCAGTTATGTGAGTATACAGTACTTGATTATTGCAAACGACTGAGATAGACAAATCAAAACATAGTAGATCAAGTAATAAAATCATGGCACCTTTGTTTAAGCATTTCCCTTAGATGTGATATTAGTATCTCATATAGTTGGGCCTTCAGCTGAGACCTTCATACCCACCATTCACAATCCAGCATTTTTTTTCAGAAACTCTATGGTTGTGGAATGTATGCACTTAGTGGTTGCAAACTCTGTGCTATTACCTGCCAGCTGTGTTAAGTACACCTAACCTGTAGCAGATCACTACATGCTGTCACCTGTTACTAACATACCATGCACGTGTCATTGAACTGTTCATGTAGTTTTTGTCTCTGAATGTCAGTGTTAGTTTCTCCCAAATGGTGTAGTAGTATGGCGTGAGACTATGTAACTTGGGGTGGGTGGAGGCAAGTTTCATTTTTTTATTTTATTTTTACTTTTTTTTTTCCTGAGTTTGAACAGTCTTGAACATGGCATATTTACAGATTTAGTATGTGGAACAGAGCTACTACATCAGAAGTGCCTGCAGAAAAGGTTATTTTATGTTGGTGTTATGATGTATGGTAATTATTTTGGTTACATGTCAGTTTAGAGATACAGCATTTCATAGATCGCCTTCTGAATCTACGGTTTCTTTTTTTCCACTAATACAGTTTAGATCTCAGTCCTGACTTCCATTGCTACAGAGTTCCTGTGTTCATCACCTAGGTAAAGATTAATGATATACTCCTATGGTTGTCAGTTCCCTAGCCTAGACTTGCATCAGCTTTGTGTTTACTGCACTTGGGAGGAGCACAGTGAAGCTGAGCTTTTAATTGTCAACATTTCAGCCTTGCCACCTGCATACATCAAAATAAGAAACTCCTGAACTACCTCACTAAATAGTGACTTTGGTTGGAAGTTCTTTCCATGGGGTTATTAGTATGAAGTGTGTGTGCCTCTTGGGCAAGCTCCGATCTCAGTCATAATGCGGTCTCAAGGCTGAAATTCAGAAGTAGGCTGTAGCCCAGCCATTATTGAAAATAAGCCCATTTCTAAAATGATATTCCATGCCTCATAGCTGCTGAGCTAATAGTCTACTAGCAAAGGCTAGATCCCATGCCAGTCTTGCTGTTCGGTGGGCAACAGACCTGAAGGGGCAATTCACTATCTGACACCCATAGTTGTGCATTTTGAAGTGTAAGCATCTCCCAGCATCTTTATAATTGTCAAGAGCTAAAGGCTGACTGGTCTGATATGGAGTGGGCCCAGAAGTCACATGACAATGGATCAGGAATGTTTGATCTGAAGGTACCTGTCAATGAGTCCATTAAGATATTTTCACCTGTATTTTGAAGGGGCTGCATGGATCATGTCACAAAAGGGTTCATAGCTGAGGCCTTAGAGACATTAAACAGATGAGTCACAGTTGTGAGACTGTAGTCTTAAGGAACTATGGTCTGTTTGATGCCACTGCCAGGCACAGAGTAGGCATTTCCCAGGGCTCTAGATTCTTCTCACCTGACTTTTCTCATGCCCTTATCTAACATTCACACATGTACAAGTTCATATCTAGAGTAAGTGGGGGACTGTTTTTTATTTAGGCTTCTATGAAGAGTTTGAGATACTGGAGACAATTGCTATTAAGATAAAGGATGGAGATTACCCCCCTTTTATATTTGTTTACCACTTCTTTAGAAAGATTCTGAAACTCCTCTGTTGTCCTGTGTGGAGTACTCTGGGTGCAGTCCTAACTCTACTTCCAGAATGGCAAAGTGTGGCCTGACCCTGTGACCTAGATGGATAAAGCTATGACTGCATCCCAGTTTTCCTTTGTTTGACTAGTAATGTAAACACTTGGGAGGACTGGGTGGGAAGGATAGTGTGTGCTGCTGTTTGGGCCAATGCAGTATTAAAAGTACTTATGCTGTTGCTAAGGCGAGAGGCTTAGTAGTATACCTGTGCAAAATGGCATGGCTGATGCTGTCCTGTATTAAGGACAAGCTCAGGTACAGCATTTTGGATGCTTGGTTCAAGGTGGAAGTTGTATTCATCCAAGCTTATTAAGAATTGGAGGGAAAGCATGCCTCCCAACACAGTAAAAAAAATCATCTCCTCCTTCAGTTTTCCCATTTATCTTCTTGTTGTAGACCAGAGCATCCCCAAAAGAGGGCAGTGCCTTCACAGTAAACTGTCCAAAATAGTCAAGGATAACTGCTAGGCAACCTAAAGCAGTCATAGCTGTAGAGTTGTCTCTCATAGTGTGCCTCTACTTGCAGAACCTTCACAAAGGACCAGTGGGTTTGTATGTTATCACAGAAGGCCTGTAAAACTCTTATTTTCCTCTGGGAGACCAAACATTCTCAGTGACACTTTTGGGACAGGCCTAGACTCTTGCTTCTAAAAGGGGCTGTCTTTTATACAGAATGAGGAAGGGTTTCTGCCTCTATTGCTTTTTCTTTTCATACTTCTGTCCCATCCTGGACCACAACAGTTTTCATAATCATTTTCTGTACATTTAGTTCTGAGATGAAGCTGTCCAGAGGGTCATGCCCTAGCTGCCGTGGAACATATGAATGTTGATTCTGGGGCATGATGGATGTCCGTAGATCATTATCTGATATTAACATGATGTTCATCATATTGATCAAGCAGTCTTTGTCATTTCAGTGGACTACTAAAGTGCCTAAGCCAGAAATGAGTGTCCCTGCAGTGGCCATCAGTACTTCCTGATACCACTGATCATTTTCTTTGGCTCCCTCAGATGTAATCCCGACAGCATCCTTTGACCAGAGGTTAGAATTGTCCTCTGCTTTTCTTAGAATGCCCTTGGGTAAGAAGAACAACTCTTGTTGCTCATGTATGAAGGAGCAGGGAATAACTCCATACCTGGCCAGACTAGAGTGCCTATCCTTAGGGAGGTTTTGCCTTTCCAAAAATAGATTTGCTTTTTCAGAAATTCCTGTGCAAAGGAAGCAAAAAGTTTGACGCATGTTTTCTGCCTCAGTTACTTTGGGCAGGAATGATTTACTGGGTTTAGCTCATTCTCTGGGCAGTTGTAGTTCTGATATTTCTGGTAAAAGAAAAACGCATTCTTCATTCTCTGAGAAGATTCAAGATTTTGGACCACAAAATGATTGTGAAGGGATGACTTCTGTTTTTCTCCTCAAGTTTCAGAGTCTAAGAAAATTGTATTTTCTGACAGTCCCTTTGAAGGATTTTCTTTTTGAAACAGACTCCACAATGAATCAGTTGTATCAATGGGAACATAATGACCTTACACTGTTTCCTAAGAAATATGATTTACTGCAATTAGAATTTTTGAACCTACTCTAGTCCCTCCATTTTTTCCAATACTGGAGGATATATTAATTGCATTCTACAACTTGTCGTACAGCCAGTCTGCTGCACTTATCAAACCCCATTTCAGACTCAGCAGTAATTTTTATCGTGAACCTAGCTGCTGATAAATATTTGGTTAATGGCCTTCTCCCCTTCTGTCAGAGATGAGAAAGCTTTTGATAGATTTTGGGGAAAAGTGTATTCTTCTGCAACACTTATTTTTTTCAGATTTGTCAAATGTGACTCTCAGATTGTAAAGTTTATGCTTGCGTGTTTTGAGAATATGAAGAACATTATGGCTTCTTTTCCCTCATCTGAGGAAAATGCATCTTTTTGTAGTCTTATTGCTTCTGTACCTTAACTGGCTACTTCTCCCTTAAAATATGCTTATGATTTGGCTGATGCAATTTCCAGGGTTGCTGCTACTGGAAGTGTTATGAGGAGGCTTGTTTGGTTTGAGTATTCAAAACCTTCCTGATGTTAAATCCGTAGTTTTAGAATTCTCCCATTGACTGGGAGGTAGTCTTTGGACCATCTCCCGCAAAGGTCTTCAAAAAGTGTAATGAGAGAGGTAAGTTTATTTCAGGGAATTTCACTTTTCCAAGTTTGTAAGGGGGGGGGGATTAATATAACATTTTACAAAAATCAAAATAAGCAGACATAAGCTGCTGGTAAGCAAAAAAAAAAAAAAAAAAAAACAGTGGTATGGAGAGTCTAAGAAGAAAGGGAAAGGCACCCTGAATAAAGGACAGTCTAATAAGCGTACAGTCTTCGGATCTCCCCCTCCTTCCTACACTGGCAAGCAATTAATCCTTTCCCAAAATCTGAACCTTCATTTCTCTCTTTGGAAACAGTTTCAGACAAATTAGTTTTGAAAATGATTCGTCATGGACACAGATGGCAGTGGAAATTCCTCCCACCCTGCTGAATTCCTCCACACCCAAAAGAACAAACTTCTTATCTGTTGTCAGTTTTTATTCTGTCTTCAGCTGATGGGTTCAGATCAGATCCATTGGATCTGACTCGGTCGTTTCTGAAGTTCGTGACAACCAAGAAATCTCAAGCTTCTCCCTTACCCACAATGGACCAACCCCAATTACCTCAGATCTCATTTGATGCTTTTCAGTGAAAGACATGGTTTCCAACACTCTCGAGCAAAATTAAGATACGTTTATAAAAACTTTATTTACTTAATTCTTTCTATATTTAGATTAAGTATTCCCCTTACCCATCACATCCCTTTTTTGCATGTCTTCTGCTAAATGTCTTAGTTTTCTGTTATTTCTTGTACTCTTGTATCTCTTGATACTATTGTTAGTGTCTTTTCCTTAGTGCTACATTTTATGTAGTTTTTTTCATACCATTGTTGGTGGTTCTGCCATCTTGTTGCCCTTTTTATTTCTCCCTGTCTTTTTCTAAAAATGTAAAAAAAGTAGTAACAGAAATAGTTGAATATTCTCTCTCTCTTAACTTTAGTTGGTGTGGTAGTATGGCGGATAAAGCTCTGTCAGGCTTTAAAAAATATACTAAGTGTGGGCATAAGCTCCCCTTATTTGATGCCCACATTCTATGTGTATACTGTTTAGGGCCACTTCACTTGCATTCATTTGATTGTTCTGTTTGCCACATATTCAACCCCAGGGCATTGGTTGAGTGCGAGAACAAATTGATTCTTAAAGGCCTTTTGCAATCATCTTTTGGAGAGGCTGTATCTGGATAGAATTCTCCAAAATCTAAAACTAAGATAAAATCCTCATCTCCAAAGCTGCCTTCTTCCTCTTCTGCTTCAAAATATTCATAAAGCTCTCACAAAGATCCAACTTCGCCCTCTGATCCAAAGAAGCTGAAAGTGTCTGATCTGACCTTCCCAGATCCAACACAATCCAAATAGGAACCGACTGTTGCTGTTCCTTCAACTTCTGTTATTTTACCAAGGATTCTGTATTCACCATCGGTAGATCCAGTATCAGTAGGGTACCTTCCCCTTTTCTGGATAGACCCAGGTCCCCTTCGGTGATTTCCACTCATTCTTCCAGTAGTCTCATAGAAGAAGCTGTGGAAAAAGTGGTGAGGAAGATTCTCTCGGCACAGGGGCATATATGGGTGTTCCTTCGGCTCCTACCCCTCTGGGTCAGGAGGTCCGTTTTTCTGTTACACACCCAGTACAACTTCATCCTCTGACTCTGTCAGCTGTCTGAGTCCCGGGATACTGGCCATCCAGATCCTTCTGGCTTGGATCCAAGGATTTTTATCCTGTGGTCCGAAGCTTTCTCTGAGTGCTCCAATCCTGTTGGATCCAGAGACCTCTCCGATCCAAAGCTTACTTGTTGGATTCAGGATATTGCAGTCAAGTCCGAAGCTTTTTTAGCTGTCTCTGCTCCTCGGAGCCTCTGCAATGGATAGCTCAGCTGCAGCTTCCACCTCAAGTTTTTTCCCTCAGAGCAGAGGAAGACTGTGGTCCAAAAGCTGGCGTTTTTGGAGGTCTTACCTTTCTCCAGGGCAGTCTGCCTTCGAGACTTTGAAGAGAGTTTTCTCTGCCTCGACAGAAAGGAAGGATTCTTCTCTCTCAGATCCCAAATCTGCAACTTTGATGTGTCTGCTCTCAGAGCCTTACCAAACCTTTCCACAGGGACAGCCAGTGCCAAGACCTGAGGCTTCCACACAGGGAATTTTGATTTCTTCTTCTGATACCTCTCTATCCCACTGAGGAGGTGTCTAAGAAGAAGACATGCAAGAGGAAGCACCTAGACTCAACTAGAAGTCTATCACAAAATGTACGGATTCTGATGAAAGTGAAGGGTCCCCACTGTCACCTCATAAAGATGTCTTATTCGGAGACATCCGCAAAATCCTTAAGCAGAGACATGGCTGGACACCTAGCAGCTCTTCATTTGAGGAGTGTATATTCCTAGAGGCTTTTGGTACCGGACCATCTACCTCCTAGGTGATTCCTTCTTCTGATGAGCACATTGAGTTGATCTCTCAGTGGGCGTGGAAGGAACCTGACTCCATTGCGCCTATACCTGGGAGACCAGATAAGATTATGGCACCACCTGTAGACAAAACAGTTTTGGGGGAAAGGGATGCCCACTGATGCCAGGTCATAGTGATGGCCACCAAGAAAGAACTTGCCGAGGAGAGTGCCATCCACCCAATAGGGAATCTTGGGCGATGGACAGATTCGGGAAACATATCTATGCTTCAATGACCTTTGCTTTAAAGTCATTGAATTATTTGGCAAATTTCACAAGACTTCAGAGGAATTTGATTAAGGAGCTGTCAAATACCCTTTCGGAATCGGTTACTGAAGAAGTTCAGTCATCTATGACTTCTCAGTTGGCTACCCTGCAGTCCATTTCTAATTCTTCTGTGAGGCTAATTTCCCATATAGCCAAAGGAACCTCAAGGGCAGCAGGTCATACCTCCCACCCGTTCCGAATTACCCAGTAAAAAACGAGTTTTGGGGTCCAAATAATGGGGTGCCATGATTCCCGAGTGGCACCCCTTAATTTCTGAGTTTCCCAGCACTTGTCCCTTAATTTCTCAGCACTTGTCCCTTAATTTCCCCGAGTTTCCCGGCACTTGCATTTTAAATTTCCTGACTTTTTAAACTGACGTCATCACGTACGCAATGACGTCAGCTCTGTGAAACAGCCTGCCAGAATTGAAGCTGAAGCGAACGCATGCATGCGCGGGAACACAGCAGCTGTTTGAAACTGCAGAACAAAACAGCAACCAACAGTTTGAAATGGCTGGGAAACTGCGATCGAGGCTGGAATCGCCTCACAATATGACTGCAATGGGAGTAACTGCCAACTGTGCGAGCGAGGCTGGATGACCCATCACCCGAACTGCCGAACAGCAACCGACCGTGGCTGGATGACTGAAATGGCATGGCTGATGGCTGGGAATGACCTGAACTGCTGAACAGCAACCAAACGTTTGAAATGGCTGGGAAACTCAGCGGATGACTGATGGCTGGGAAAGAGCTGCTGCTGTGCTGCTGACTAGAAATGTAGGTTTGTGTGTGGCTGGGAAACTGAAATGGCATGGCTGGGAAAGAGCTGCTGCCGAGTTGTGGCTCATCTGGCAAGGTCAGATGCATCTGCAGAAGTTTGTCCCATTCTACCAGAGATTTGAGAGTCCTGTTGATGGTTCAGCAAGGCACTATGCATTGTCCTTAAATTAAACAAATCTCTTTCAAAGAATGCTAAAACATGCCCCCATTACTGTTACTGTTTGAGAAAACTCAGGAGTATGGAACATAAAATCACAAAGAAGCAGACAAGTATTTCATATCCAAATCATTGTAGATTGATGCCTATGCTGATCTATATACAGTGACTAAGGAACAATAGAGTACTTATTAGGCAGTCCAGATGCTAGGTTATGGGAGTGTTTTATAACAGTTGGTTGACTACATCCATCCCTTCTAGCAATGCCACAGAAGTGTCCAATACATTTCTAGGATATGCCTTCTTTGCACGATTGGTGCAAAGGTGTCTGTAGCTGATTTTCTTTCTAGCTGTGTGTTAGATAATTATAGAACATGGCAGCAGTTTTGCTGATTCCTGGCAAATTATTACTCATATCCTAACTAGTATTAATTTTAGTTTATTTAAGACTTTTTAACTGGAATAGAACACTGATCATATGTGAGTATATACACACATGTGTGGAAGTAGACTTTTTTGATGGAAATGTTCTGAATGGGGCAGTATTGTCATTATTGGTTCATGCATTTTGTTTCATTGCCTACTGGAAAAATGTTCAAATCCAAACAATAAATTTAAAACGTGCTCCAAGTGTAACAAGTGTGCTGTATTATGCAAAGAATATAATTTAATAAAGTCAGGAAGGTGTATCAAAGAACACGTGCATGTTTTTTGTGTGTGCAAGGGGCCTATGATTTGAATTTTGAAAACAGCCTAAAGGTAATCTTTTATCCACCACTGGCCAGATGCATTTTTTTGGATGTGGTGTGGGTTTCAATGCTGTTTCAATTAATGTGAGTTTCAAGGGCAGAGAATGTTTTAATACTAAGTCTCGTCATTTTGACTTGTGAGGCAGTATTGCTTTGTTTAGCAGATGTCTTAGTGTTTGTGCATTGTGCTATAAAATGTAAAAATAAAATCCAAATCATTGTAGAAGTAAAGCAGTATGCACATTAGTCTTTATGGTAAATGGGGCAAAATAGCCAGGCAATGGGACATTAGAATGGTTGCAGGGGGGGCTCTGGTGCCATATTGTGTTTGTCTGTTCTTCAGTTTCGTTTGAAAGTTGGTATCCTACAATTCTATTAGAGTGGGTGGGGTTACGCAGTTATGTATGCACATTTTATGTTAATCAGCGTACAGATTTGTACCTATTTTTCATGGGCCTTGTCCAGATGTTTGATGTTTCCAGGTTGAGAGGTATGCAGCAAGTTCAGGCATTTCCATCAGGAGGCATGGCTGGATGTGCTTATGTGATTTTGCAGAGCCCTTTTAAGTCTTCGTTCGTCAGTGCTCCTTTTGACAGCTCATCTTTGTTTTTGCCCCAAGGTGAAGGACACACTATCTAGTTGTGAAAAGGATAAAAAGACCTTGTCTGCCTTGGGTGTATGTTTTTTGACCTCTCAAAGATCCTTTTCTAGGAATCAATGAAGTGGTCTGAAGATGTGGTTCAAGGAGTCTATAGGTCCATTCCAGAAGTTCCCCCAGAGGCAAAGGAAGAAACTCTAATGGGCGACGACACCCCTGCGGCAGATGTGGCCCACTAAATCAGGGTCAAGAGATTTTTCTCTGACACATCCTACCAGCGCTCCTGAAAGGAGGCCCAGTTGTCCACCGGGGGTCAGCTATCCCTGCAGGAGAGAGCCTCTTCCCTTCCTCCTCCTAACTCGAGAAAAATCCACAATGTTCCACCCAATCGGAAGGAATAGGCAGCAATCCAAATTCAAAAGCTGCTAGAAAGAGTCATCCAAGAGGTCCCACCAGACTAGCTAGAATACGGAACTTACTCAAGATTCTTTTTAGTGCCAAAGAAAACAGGAGATTGGAGCCAATATTGAATATCAGCAATTTAAACAAGTCCGTTAAATGAACCAAGTTTTGGATGGTCATGGTTCAGTCCATTTTGCCATTTCTTGGCAAGGATGATTAGATGTGCTCGATAGACCTTCAGGATGAGTACTATCATATAAAAATGAGCAGATTATCCAGAAGGTATTTATGCTCCCAGCTAGGGGCCAGTCATTACCAGTTCAGAGTTCTACCCTTTGGACTCACCACAGTCCCCATGGTGTTTACCAAGTGCATGATAGTTGTAGCAGCTCACTTGAGACTGTCTAGACATTTGGCTCATTTCCGCTCAGACCAGGCATCAGTTGATAAGGGCAAATGACCAGGTCCTCCAGACTTGCTGTCTTCTGGAGATGACCATAAACTTTGAAAAGTCCCAACTGGAACCAACTCAAACTCTAGAATTCATAGGAGCAATTCTCAACACAAACTCACTCAACCATAGCCTCACTATCACCTTCGCGAGTTCAGACCATAAGATCACTGCTAGTCACAAAGGTAATCTGCAGTACCAAGACTTCAGTATGCCTGGCTCATCAAGCTCTAGGCTCAATAGCATCAGCAGTAACCCTAGTACATTTAGCCAGATTTTATGAGGATTCTCCAGTGGGTGCTAGCAGCACAATGGTCGATTCTTTCCCAACCCATGTCAATTCAGGTACGAATTACACAGACATGCAAGAGAGGTCTCAGTGGTGGATTCAGTCAGGTCCTGTTCTACAAGGCCATCCATTTATTCACCCTCAGCCCAAGGCCATAGTGACCATGGACCCTTCACAGCTGGGGTGGAGGGGGGCATTTTCTGTTAAGAACAGTCCAAGGCACTTGGTCCCCCAAAGAGGCCAACTTTTCATGTCAGTGTCCTAGAGATGAGAGTGGTGCTTTTAGTGTTGCAAGCCTTCCATGATGCTCTCCCTTTAGGGATGGTTGCAATTCAAATGGACAACATTTCAGTAGTTTGGTACATCAACAAACAAGGAGGAACCAGACCTTACCCCTTCTGTCGAAGTTCTCAGAGTGTGGCATTGGGTTGTCTCATCCAACCACTTTCTCATAGCAATGCACATTCCAGAAAGTCCAGTGTGATAGCAGACAAACTGAGCAAGTGCATACTTCTACATTACGAATGGTCCCTCAACAACATCACTGAATTGATTTTTCATGATTGGAGCCAGCCTTGCTGTGATCTTTTTGCTTCCCCCCTAAACAACAAATACAGCAGCTAGTTTGCCGTAATCTCCCCAGAAGGGGAATCACCGAGGGATGGTGTACTTCACAATTGGCCCCCTGTCTACTCAACATCTTTCTATCCATACCGCTAATCCTTTCCTTCAGAAAGCTGCTATGTTGAAGAGCAAAGTCATTCTCATTGCACCTTACTGGCCTCGACAAATTTGGTTCCCCTTTCTTTGACCTCACTTCCTTCTCCAACCTTGGATTCTGGATTCGACTCCAGACCACCTGTCTCACACTACAGACATGATTCATCCAAACATAACCAACCTCAGGCTGACTGTCTGGCTTCTCCAGTTACATTAATAGCCAGGCAACCTATGCTGTCCTTCACCTGTTCAGCATGTACTTTTAGCTCTATTCCAGCAAATGGAAGAAGTTTGTTCACTGGGCTCATCTAAATAATATTGAACCTTTTGCAGCCCCCATACATAGCATTCCTAAATTTCTGTCCCATTTTTTAAAGGAGTTAGTTTATCAACCATTGAAGTTCAGTTAACAGCCATATCAAATTTTCACATTGGTTTTGATGGTTCCTCTGTTGCTTCTCATAAATTAAGCAAAGCCTTCTTGAAAGGCACTTTTCTTCTAAGACTGTCCTTTAGAGATCCTGCTCCTCCATGGGACATGAATCTGGTACTGCAGGTTCTTACAAAACCCCCTTCAGACCAGCAGCTACATGTGACCTTAAATACATTTCTTGGAAGACAATTTTCTGGTAGCTGTTATCTCTGCCAGATGAATTTTTGAGATTCAAGCCTTGCCCTCTAAACCACCATACTTGAATTTTCACAAAGATAGAGTTACACTACGGACTAATGCTTTCTTTCTTCCTAAGGTGGTGTCAGAAGCTAATATCAATCAATCCACTGATTTGCCAGTATTCTTTCCTAAGTTTGCTAACAAAGATGAATATTCATTACATTTATTGGATATCCACAGACAATTATGTTTCTACCTACATAGAACAAAAGACATCACAAAATCTGACCAATTGTTTCTTTCGCAGAAGTAAAACTGGAAAAGCCAGTTGCCAAAATCACTTTATCTAGATGGCTAACCAATTGTATTTCATTTGTTTATAACAAATTGGCCATTACTCTACCAAAACTGTTACAGGCCTATTCCACTAGATCTATGCTACTTCCTCACTGTTTCAGTCCAGAATGTCTATGGATGATATATGTGCAGCAGCAGCTTGGGCTACTCACCATTACTTTATTACTCATTACAATTTAGATTTTGTCTCCAGAGGTGGAGCATCATTTAGTTCAGTGGTATTTAGGAATATCCTTCCATGAGCCCACCCTGGATTTTAGGTAGCTGGGGACTCTGTCCAGTCAGTTGAGGATAGAATGAAAATTGACAACATCAGATAAAGAAGTTATGTACTCACCATAATGTTCCATCTGTTTTGTCCATTTTCATTCTTCATCAACTCCCCTCCCACCAACCCCATTCCTTAAAACTTGTGGAAGAATCAGTGGTTATATTTCTGTCCTTTGTATATTAAGCCCCAGTTATAGCCTCCTTTTTTTCTGAATATGAATATACCTTTCCACTAAAGTTAGCAAACAAGATCTGAGGTAATTGGGGTTAGTGCATTGTGGGTAAGGGAGAAGCGTGAGAGTTCTTAGTTGCCATGAGCTTTAGTAACTACCGAGTTGGATCTGAGGGGCTGAATCAGTTGAGGAAGAATGAAAATGGACAACACTGGTGGAACATTATGGTGAGTACATAACTTCTTTGTCCCACCTGTTACTGAAAAACTGCTGACTCGGGGAGTAATAGAAGAGGTCCCTCTTCCTCAGACAGGAGATGGTTTTTATTCAGTCATGTTTTTAGTCCAAAGAAAAAAGCTTCACGGAGACCCATTTTGGATCTTTCCTTTTTTAAACCAGTTTGACCGTTTTGAAATTCAAAATGTTCTCTCTTCACAACCTGTTACCTCACATTCCCCATTCAAGTTTTTTAGGGTGAACCTAGATTTAAAAGATGCTTAGCACATTCTTATAGCTCCAGATTTCAAAAGTTTCTTAATGTTTTAAGTGTTTAAATCACACTTTCAGTTCTCTGCATTACCCTTTGGGTTATCCACTACCCCAAGGATATTTGCAAAGTGTCTAGCTCCAGTGGTAGCATACTGCATACTGGAAAGTATTCATATCTTTCCTTGTTTACATGGCTTTCTTCTTATTCTTTACAGAGTCCTTTTCAAAGTGTCAGGAATCTGTCACTTGGGGGAGATCTCCCCTGCACAGACTGGGGTATCAGGAGAAAATCCAAAAGTCTTATTTAACCCCTTCATGCAGGATTGTTTTCTTGGGGTTATTTCCTAGTTGCTTCATTTCAAAGAGCTTTTCTTCCACAGGAAAAACTATCTATACCTAGATGAATTCCTGAGTTTTGCCACTCAAACAAAAGTCTCTCGGCAATTTCTCAGGATACTAGGTCTCATTGGTTTTATGATTCTCATGATTCCTGTAACAATATTCCACATAAGAAATATTCAGGAGTACTTAAATTCATTATGGTCCCAGCATCAACATCCCCAGACATTCCAGATTCCATTTTTGGGGTTTGAGGGAAATTATTTGATGGAGAGACCAATTTCTTCTGTATCTAGGTCTCAAATTTTCCCTTCCAGCTCCAGTATAATCTGTAACAAGAGACACATCAGTCGTTGTTTGGGGTGCAGTGTCTACGGGAGTAAAAGTGCAGGGTCATTGGAATAAAAAAAAGACAGACAAAGCACACAAACATAACAAGGATGGTTGGTAGTAATAAATGCTATCAAATCTTTTAATCATCTGTGGTCCCCAGGATCTTTACAGTTAGTTACAAACAATACCACAGTGGTGTGGTACATAATCACAGAAGAACTAGATCCCACACTGTGCAGAATAGCCATGGTAGCCTGTGGTATAACTTTTCAGCACAATCTCACTCTTCAGGCATCTTACATCCCGTTACTGCAAAATGTTGTGGCAGACAGGCTGAGCAGTACCATAACAGACTGTCATGAAGAGAAACTGACCTTGTACCGTTTTTATTTGGCATATACTTCATAGGTCTAGATCTCTAATTTACAAGTGAGGCTGTGTAGCTAACCAAATTTAGAGACAATAGCAGACTTAGGTTCATCCTCCAGTCCCTCTCCGTTACATAGAAGCCTCAACTGGAATTTGCACGTCAGAAAAATGGGTTAAAATTAAATGCTAAAAAAAAGTGCATTATCGTAGCATCTGGTGTACAATCATTTCATCCAAATTATAGTATAGACATTACCACACTTCATACTGCAGGTGTAATGAGAGACCTTGGAACACGGCTAGATAATGCCCCTGCCTTTGACCATCAAGTTAGAGTTGTTAGGAAATCTTTTTACCTGGAGCGGTTGATTGCAAAAGGTATTTCATTTAGATCCACAATTGTTCTTACTCTTCTATATTCTGCACTGATAAGACCTGTTATCGAATATAATGCCTCTTTTGGGATGTATCCTCCTAGGTGCATCAAACAACTAATTGTAAAGACCCCAGAGGAGCCCAACTGAATAAAATCATAGACTTAAAAGACAAGAGCTAACCGGAGAGGCTGGAAGCATTGTCACTTTATTCAGTGTCCTATAGAAAACTTGGGGGTAATCTGTTCCTTTGTTTTGGGGTAATTGGGGATCTAGTATTCCAGGAACTATTATATTTCCACAAATCAAGCAGTTGTATTAAAACTAGAACCAGGGATCTAAACTTGATTCAGCAAATAAACAAAGTATGATGGAGAAATTTTTCATTCAGTGCTTATCCCTTCTCTGGAGCAAGTCTCTCCTCCAAATTAATCGATAAAACATACTTTCTTCCTTTGAAAAAGAGTTAAACAACTGAATGGGTATCCACAAACAGATTTAAATCACTTCACTGAAAGACCATTTCAATGAGACCAAAACCACCTAAAGTTCATTTCACCTAAAACTCACTTCACTGACAAGTAGTTCTCCAAGGCAATTCAAAGGGATATGTCCTTCTCCCCACTGTAGTGCAATCCTGGTGTTAGTATATATAGTTAGGGGAGTGTGGGGGGCACAGCCCCCCACATGGGGGGGGTTGTGGGTGGTGTAGCCTCCCCCCACCTAGTTGATTTTACCAAATGTAAAACAAAACTAGACAACCGAAAACAAAATTAAGTGGGGGGCTATGCACCCCACACCCCCAATGTGGGGGGCTGTGCCCCCCAAACCCCCCAACTATATATACTAACACCAGGATCGCACTACAGTGGGGAGAAGGACATATACCTTTGACTTGCCTTAGAGTACTGCTTGTCAGTGAAATGAGTTTTAGGTGAAATGAACTTTCAGTGAAATGAACTTTAGGTGATTTGGTTTCAGTGAAATAGGTGTCAGTGAAATGGTCTTTCAGTGAAGTGATATGAATCCCCACAAACACACCCCTTCTCTAGAACAAACTTCTGTTCCATATTAAGCAATAAGGCAAACTTTCTTCCATCAAAAAGGAGTTAGATTGCTGGATGGAGATTCACAAATACACCTCAGGTATGTCTGGCCTGTTTCTCCTTGAAAAAAAAGTAACATCTAAGGGTGGGTACTGGCAAGGCTTAAGTGGCCTCTGGGCCCAGTTGCTGTGTGTATTTTATGATGATGGCTCCTAGTGACAAGCAGTTCCTTTTATATGGAAAAAAACGCAGAAAAATCACTAAATGTAACAGCCTGAGAGACAAAGTCTATGCCTGCTCCATGGGTCTTCTAGTTTTTAGGGCTTTTACATTCTTCATTGTGCTGTCTACATGTTAGAGGATGCTGATTTTGCAGTTGTCTAAGGTTTAAGTGATTTCATTGCTGCAATGTTCTTACAGATCTTCAGTTGTCAGCTGTTTCCAGGTCTTGTAATGATGGACATTTCCACCAGTCTCTTGATCGGCCTATCACAGGCCCTGTCAGTAGATGCCTTGTTGGTGTTGTCTGTCTCACAAGGCAAGGGCTCTGGTTCTCCTGGAGAGGGATTATACATCAACCAATGGAGCTGCATGCAGTCCTTCTGGTGCCAGTCCTCCTTCAGTCATACCACCATCAAGGCAGTCTATGGTATCTGCACAAGCAAGTCAGAATGTGAATGCAATTCTGCCTCCATCGTAGAGTGGCAGGGGTCTTTAATTGGAGGAATTATTCTCTCAGTAGTTAAGGTTCCTGTTGCAGTGAACTTGCTGGCTGATTCACTAAGCTATCCTCCTACAATTGGAGGTTTAAGAGCCATACGTTGCATCTGTTATAAGTGGTACACTTTGGAAATATATCTGCTGCTCAGGAGAATGTATTGCTCCCTCTTCTACTCAGAGCAGTATGACAAGAGAAGAGGTGATAATAGCATTCTCCATCCTTTGGCAGAAGAGAATACTCTGCACTTGCATCTTTTTGCTATTCTCTTCTCCTCATGAAAGCTAAGTAGGATATCATTTTAGACATTCAGGTTGTTGGTTTTATATGAAAACCCTCATCTGGCCAAGGGTGGTCTACAAGGATGGGGCAAAAAACACCTTCATCTCAGGGCTTGACTCCTGCTGTAGACCTTATAATCCCACCAGATCTCCCTTATAGAGTCCCTGAAGTGACTGAGATTGTCAAGAAGTTATTCACTCAGCAAAGCCTATACTTCCAAGTGGAAGTGGTTCTCCACTTGGTCAAAAAAATATCCATATCCTGTGCCACCATAGTCTGTCATCTTACTGGGTGTTCTGACTTATCTGACATGGCTGTACAACTTGGGTCTCAGTTATTCCAAGGTGTAAGTGTCATGTCAGCTGTTTTCATGACCTTAGTAAGAACAGAATTGTGACTCTGTACAGGCTCTGGTCATGCAGTCACTTAAAGGGAATCTTCATGTCTGCCCCCTCCTTTGAAGAACCTTCGCCTCAGCTGGACTTGGTCTTCATGATTGACAGGCTTGGCTGTCTCCCTTTTGAATCCAGTGGTTTGGTGGTGTTGAAATTGACTTGGAAAAAACTTTTTCTTCTGGCCATCACCTCTCACTGGAGGAGAACCATATTTGTTATTTCACAAGGATTAGGTGTCACTGTGGACTAACACACATTTCCACCACAAAGGTGCTTCTAAACTGACCTTTTTACTATTCCATTTATCACCCTGTTTTTGTTAGGGTTCTTTGTTTGATCCCTAAGCATGTGCTATGGGTCTAAATGGTGGGTTATGCCAGTTTTTGTCATTTTCAGTGTTACAGGTAAATTGTTGTCCTACGCATCAAAACAGCTAAGAATCTATCAGGATCTTTGAGTAGTTTTGCTCAACAAGCAAACAGAATGTGGATTTGCCAGGTCTGTAGACCAAAAAAAAGGAAGAAGGCTTTTTTTGTGAAAAATCTGCACAGAGAAAACAGCAGTACACAAAACCTGTTGGATGTCCCAAAACCAAGTTAAAGGAAAAGTGTTGTACATTCTATATTTTACTTTCATTTGTATAAAATTGTTACTGCTGATGTGCTGTTTTGGCTTATTACTGTCTGTTTCAAATGTTTCATATGTTTACTGAAGTCTGATAAGTTTAAATTCCTTTTTATTGGCTAGAAATGCAGGGCTTTAGCATCCATTTATAGTACCAGCGTCTGACCTTTAATTGCAGATGCTACTTTTCTTTTAGACTACTTTATTTAGGGGATCTTAGTGGCCCAGCAGAGAGTGTTGTCACCTCACAGAAAGAGGTTCTCTGTTTTGATTCTCAGCTGGGGTGCTTTCTTTGCCTAGGCTGCATGGCCTCACTGTGTTCATGTGGTTTTCCTCCAGGTGCTTCTTTTTACCTCCCACATTCCAAAGACATTACAGTAGATGGACTGGACACACTAAATTGGTTATAGATGCGAGTGTGCAGAATGGCAAAACAACCACGGCAGAGCTAACCACCTGGCATTGTGAACTTTGGCTCTAAAATGATTGTCACATCCCAGCTACATGTGCAAAAATGGGAAAAAGGGTTATAGATGGATGGATTTGTTGCATAATCTGTCTTCTCTAAAGCCATGTTGGCTTTAAACATTTTTTATAAGTTTAAAATACAATTTTCTTCCATTTTTAATGCACATAAAAAAACTTTTTTAAATATTTAAAATAAAATATTTTCCCATTTTTAATTAACATTCTTGTACCCATTATGACAAATGCTCTTCCTTTGTCCGCGTTCATAATATTTAAATAATCATTTTGTAAACATTTTAATGTTGCAATCATTAGAAGACTTTGTGATGCCCCTCCGGTGGCCCAGTAATCAAGGAGCCTCAATCCTCACCACTGGCAGTAGTGGGAGACGTACACAATTGGAGGATGACAAGTACACACACAGTAAAGTAAAATTTCCCTTAAGAGCACACAGATACCACACTCAGTCTGGGGCTGGTTTCTCCCTCTTTCTCCAGATCCCCAATAAGTCTCCCCACTGGCACAGCTATAGGGTTGAGATCTCAGCGAAGTGGCCAAGCCAAAACCTCCAGCACCCTCTCTGTCCATCCAGTGCTTCATGTCCCTGCCCAAGTAGCTCACACACACATTCCTGGGAAAGGCTAGCACAGATTTACTAGCTATGCCCCCTTCTGCCCATACTATAAGGTAGTTTCCACTGCCTCCAACCACTACTTATCAGCTACTTTTAAGGCCCTTAACAAAGGGTGTACAATCCTACTGTATAATATTACTATTACTCCAAATGGTAGTTTGACCAAGAGCAAGGCTATTTAGGAGTGGCCTGTACAGTGTCACCAAATGCATATGCCAGTACTCGCAGAGCTTAAATATGTCTCACAAATATCGGCCACAAAGATAGGTTTAAATATGTTTAATAATAAATAATAAAAGAACAAGGAAATAGCAAATCAACACAGTAGCTTCAGAGATCAAAATTGCAGTAAATATTTAAAACAGCATCGCAGGACAGTCTCAAATACAGAAAACATATACACTAATCTTTACTATATTCTTAACTATATCTAAAAGAAATTACCGTACCCAGTTAACTTACTTACAGCAAGGCAAGTGCAGAGGTGATGATGAGTGAATGTTCTTGCTAGGTCCAATGCAAAATACCCAGTAACTCTCTCTCTCAGTTCTTAAATTAATATCAAATATTACTGCTGGGTTAGCTTGGATGACATCACTTTTTGTCACCTGGTGTTAGTTTCCAAGCTTACCCCATTGTCAGAAAGTACGAGCATTTTAGCATCTCTCTGTGAAAAATATATACCTCTTAGATGTTTGCAGATCCTGAAATAGATATGCAAGCACTTCAGGAGCTTAAATTACAAGTAAATGGTTTAAATATATTTAATAATAAATAATAAAAGAACAAGACAATACTCGGTAAGTAATCAGTTACATCAGAGTTCAGAATCACAGGAAATATTGAAAACAACATTGCAGGACAGTTTCAAATAAATAAAACATCTAAGCTGTACTTTACTATATTCCTATCTGAATCTAAGTTACTATGCCATAAAAATTTACAGCATGGCAAGTGTAGATGTGGTGAGAGTGGGTGTTGTCAGATCAAAGACGGGATACAAAATGCACTTTTCTCTTTCTCAGAGAGTTCTTAAATTAATATCAAATGTTGCTGCTGGGTTAGCTTGGATGACATCACTTTTTTGTCACTTGTCTTTAGTTCCCAAGCTAAAAAACAACCCACTGCAGCTGGTAGCATTTAACATCTCTCTGTGAAAATACATAGCCTTCAAGTGCTTGCAGATCCTGGAAGTCATAAAAACAATAAAACACTTCTACAACTCAAACTTAGCAATTACTTGTCTGCTACTGCACTGAACAGAGATAACATCTTTTCTTTATGGCCCAGCTATAAAGTAACTTAACCTCAACTATTCTTAAGTTTTACAGGTTAATCTCTTGTTAAAATATATGTATCTAAACTGTTAAAATAGTGCAGAAAAATATCTCTTCAGCATATATCTATGCAATATGACATACAGTTCTGATATAGCAGTAATACCAGCAATTGCGTCTTGCTGACATTCACAAATGACATATAACTATTTACAAAATTCCAGATAGCTGGGCTGGCAGTGTCTCCATCTGTCAAACTTCTATATAAATAATATTAATATTCACAAATGACATAAAATTATTTACAAAATTCCAGATAGCTGGCCTGGCAGTGTGACAGACCTTAGCAGCTTTTGTAGAACATTATCTGAAACTATTTCAAGTCAGAATACGTAATATAATGAAGAATGCTACAGATTTCAGATTTTTAATGTTCCAGTAAGGACACTGTGTTAGTGTGTTTAGATGTCATTTTTGTATATTCCTGCATCCTTACATTTAAAAGCATTGTGGCAGTCGGGAGTCTTTTGACAGTGTACACAGATATTGATAATTATAAGATGATACATTGATATTTATTAGAACTAATATTAGAAAACATTTTTATGTTTGATACAGATTTATTTAAGCAATGGAAAGGCTTTGCCGCTGGTGCCTTGATGGTACCAACATTTGTAAGTGTGTTAGTGGCCCATTGGAAACTAAAGTATTTTTACTGATGTTCATCATTAAATCACTGTTGCAGTAGCCTAAGCAATGTGGCTTATGTCTTGCAAAGTGTATGACAACTGACCAGCATCCAAAGCTTTATAGTACTTTTTATGTACCCTAACTGGTGAAAGAATTGAGGAAATCCTTGTAAAGTCAGTGGTTAGGGCATCAAACCTTCAGAACTTTCTTGCTATAAAAATGGGCTTTCCCTGTAGTCTTTGAGTGATTTGGTCAGCTAGCACTTCACCAAGACAGGGCAGAAAAGTACACTTCTGGGGTGCACCTTCCACTTTATCTAATGTTCCGAGGAAAGTTTACTTCAGTAAAAAGTTTGTCTAAGCTACAAATTGTGTTTTTAGTGGTTGCCACTTAAAATTACTTCAAAAAAGTTAATTTATGTCACTTGTACTTGTCTTAAAAAGTGTTTGAAATTCACTTTTTGTGCATATTTGTAGTATATTTTTGTGGAAAGTTAAAGATAGGTGCATGAACTTGAAGTTTGGAGGTTGTCACTTAAATTTTTACCTCAGAACTGTAAACTTCCTGTCAGGTGGTTCACTGTCTATTCAAGCTCTGCTACCCACTTTTCAGGCACTTTTCTTGGCTGTAACATGGAGCAAGCCTCAGGTTATTTGTTCTTCCCTCTCCCAACTCCAAGAAAAAGAAGAACGTTTTACCTAGTGTCTTTGTCAGTCAGGCTGGCTTCCCTTCAACTTCACCCACTTATGAGTGACTCATCTGTGGCTTAGTCAGATACCTTGAACCACTCATTTTGTCTTCTGTTTATCCAGCTGGCATTACTTCTCAAAAAGTTGCTAAGAACGTGGAGTTAGGCATGTCTTCTCCAGCTGTTGGGTTGTCCTCTTGAAACAAGGGAGAAACACTTTTGTCAGTCTCAGATGAGGGAGTAGATGATAGTTTACTATGAAGCTGACCTAAGATACCTGAATCTAAGGGAAAAGGCTCATCTTTGGTTTGTGTGTTTTTTCTTTTTTTTCCTGTGGGGTATCCTTGCAAAAACAAACAGGCATATGTCTTCTCCTGTTTCACCTTGGATGGACTGGGAACATTGGCTGTTCGACTGTTCTAGTGTCCAAGCTGGGCATGGGAGAATCATCTTCAGTAGGGCCAAGCTACTCCAGGAGATGCTACACAATGCATCAAAGGCAAAAGACTATTAGATCAGTAAGACTTCCACAAGGACACTTATAAAGAAAAAAAAAAGATTAATCATTATTTATCTCAAAAGGAAATTACACTTAAAGATGCAATGTTAAGTTGTCATTCTCGCCTTCATTCTTGCTGGATGGGTTCGGAGCCGATCCTCGGCTCCGACTCGGCCTATACTATAGCTCGAGAGCTATTTTTACCGGCTCGAGGCAGCCCTATATCCCACAATACCATGCGCTAACTCCCCAGATCTCGTTTGCCGCTTCGCTGCGAGGTTGCCTTTTTTACCGGCTCAGGTCATTAAAGGAATTTTCAACAAAGTTTTCTATTTTTGAGGTAGTTTACTAGGTTATTTTCCCTATTTTTGTTTCCTATCGATATTATACTTAATAGTGTTCGTTTCGTAAGCCCTACCCACCCCTGTAGTTAACTTTTATAATCAGGCCTACAGGCTTTAGTTTTTCTGTTTACTCACCCTTGTGTGTGTGTGTTGTTGTTTTAGTCAGCCCCCTCATCTCCCCCTTGTAAGTGAGTGAGTGTGTGTGCTGATTGAGTGACTGTCTTTAGGGCAATGTCCAAAGACATTAAGGTCTCGGGATTCAGGAAGTGTGACTCGTGCTGTCAGAAAATGTCTCTGACAGACTGTCACACTTCTTGTGTCTATTGCTTGGGGCCTTTACACCTGCAGACTCTTGTTCCGTTTGTCGCGGATTTAGTTCAAGAGTCCTGCAGGAAAGGCGTAGCAAGCTCATTCTAAGGGGCTTGTTAAAGCCTGATGACTCCCTGTCCAAGTCTGGCTCACCGAAGTCATCAAAAACCGCCAAACCCTTGGCTCCAGCTTCTGAGCCGAGGGCTGGTGTTGTCGAGACGGCTCCAACCTCGGTTCCAGCTGGCTCCGAGGCGAGCAAAGTGGGTTCCGCTTCGAAACCATCATCGGAGCCGACCCCAGCACGCAACCGCTCTAGGTCCCCTTCTTTAGAGTCCGTCAGATCGGCTCCGAAGTCCCCCCTCCTATTGGAGCGGAGTCATAGGACTCATTCATCGAGGTCTTCCAGGCTCTCCAATCACGACATCGAGAGGGTGGTCAGTAGACTCATAAAATCTCAGGCGCTGGCCCAAATGCTTCAGAGCCCATCTCACTAGACTGTGGCTCCTTCGACACAGTTATCCATTCCTCCTCCGACTCATCTCTCAAGTTCAGAGCCGGAGTTTGTCAGAACCGTGACCTTGCCCACGTCGGAGCCGATACCTCCTCCTTCGGCTCCGGTGTCGTCGGCTCCAACCTCTTTATTGGTTCCGTCCATGGAGAGGTCCGGGCGCCGGGACTCCATTGTCGGCTCTGAGGGGGCGAGTGGCATTGGACCCTTGTCTGACCTTGCTCTCCCTCTCGGAGCTTCGGCTCTGGTTAGTTCGGCCCCGACATCATTCTCGGAGCCTTCTCTGTCAGTTCCGGGGGCGGTTCCGGCCTCTTCGGAGCCGGAGCTACCTTTGGTGTCTAATGGGTTAGCCTTCAAGGTGATGAGGAGTGTGCTGGACCCAGTGTCCACTCCAAGGTTAAGTTCTGCGGCTCCTCCCTCTGTAGTGCCTGTTACGGTCTCTGGCTACCCTCCTATACCTGACAGCAGAGATCCAAGGCGTAAGGTACCCACTTTGGGTGTCTCCTCCTCTTCCGAGGGTTCCCCTGAAGTTTCAGGGGAACCCCCTAGGAAAAGAAAGTGCAAGAGGAAGCACATAGACTCCCCCGAGTCTGTCACGTCGGACACCGACTTGGATGAGTCGGAGGGTTCCCCCAGACCCCCCTCTGAGGATGTCTCCTTTTCAGACATCCTGGAGATCCTAAGACAGAGGGGAAATTGGTCCACTCTCAAACCTTCCGAGGACGAGTCGGTTTACCTTGATGCCTTTGGATCTTGCCCTTCCACCTCCTGGGTGTCTCCCCCTTTCGACCCACTAATGGAGGTAGTGGCTAGAAAGGCGTGGGCAGCTCCTGATTCAATGGAACCTACCCTTAGGAGGCCTTCTAAATTTATTTCTGCACCAGATGACAAATCCTTTCTCACCAAAGGTGTTTCAGTTGATGCTATGGTGGTAGCAGCAGCCACTAAGAAGGAATTAGCTGATCCTTCTGTACCTATTTATCCTCCTAACAAAGAGTCCAGGACCATGGACAGGTACGGCAAACGGACCTTTGCTTCAGCGACATTTTCTATGCGATCGCTGAACTATTTATGTCATTTCACCCGCCTTCAGAGAGACTTGCTCACAGAGCTGGGTGAAATGGTACAGGATCCTTCTGCTGCGGAGTTTAAGGACAAAATAAACTCTCAGCTGGCTACCCTGAACTCCATTGTTAACTCCTCCATGCGGCTAATCTGTTATGCAGCCGATGGAGCGAGTAGGGCTGCTGGCACAGGTGTTGCGTTGAGACATCACACTTGGATGCAACTCTGTAACTTTGCCGACCCCTTCAAGGCGTCCTTCACCAACACCCCCTTTGACGGTTCGGAATTGTTCAGGCCTCAGGTGAAGAATACCCTCACCAGATGTGAGCAAGATGGTAAGACTCTCTTTGTCGTGGGGGTCTGTTTTCCACGCCTTCTAGACCTTATCCTAAGGGACAGAGGGGTGGAAAGATGTGGTTCCGCAAACCACAGGGAGCCGCGCCTGCCGCACGTGGTGAATTTCCCCTAGAGGCAGAGGGGGGAATAATAACAGACGCCGCCCCAGGGGCAGAGGGGATCCACAGAACCAGTGTTCCAGGGAATCTTTCCCTGACCAACCCTTTCAGCATCCCTGAGAAGCTGCCCAACTGTCCGCCTTCGGAGGCAGCCGGGGGAAGATTATCTCTGTACCCGGAAGCCTGGCAATCCATCTCCCAGATCTACTCCAGATTCTTTTTGGTACCAAAAAAGACAGGAGATTGGAGACCCATTTTGGACCTCAGCAGGTTAAACAACTATGTATTAAAGACAAAATTTCGGATGGTAACACTGCAGTCCATTCTACCCTTTTTGGGCAGAGACAACTGGATGTGCTCGTTAGACCTCCAGGACGCGTACTACCACATAAAAATACACAGGCGCTCCAGGAGGTTTCTCCACTTCCGGCTGGGAGTCAGTCATTTTCAATTCAGGGCCCTGCCCTTTGGTCTCACCACAGCCCCCCGGGTGTTCACCAAATGTTTGGCAGTGGTCACGGCTCACCTGAAACAGAAAGGATTCCAGGTGTTTCCATACTTAGACGACTGGCTCATTTCTGCTACCACCAAACAGGATCTCATAATGGCCAGGGATTATACTATCCATCTTTGCAACAGCCTGGGTATTTCTATAAATTTTGCAAAGTCCTCCTTGTCGCCTTGTCAATGTATAAACTTTATAGGTGCCGTATTAAACACCACAGAAATGTCTGCAACATTACCACCTCAGAGAGTGACAGACATAAGTCGGAATGTTCAGCTTCTGTTTCAGCCCAGCAGAGTCCAAGTCAAGCTAGTATTGAAAGTGTTGGGCCTCATGGCGACGGCGATTCTTCTACTTCCATTAGCCCGCTTCCACATGAGACTCCTTCAGTGGATGCTGTTTTCTCAGTGGTCCTTTCAACAGCTGCCAATGACCCACAACATTTTGAGAACACCATCTTGCAAGAAACATCTCTCCTGGTGGATGGTTTCCCTTCAGCTTTTTCAGGGCAGACCCTTTGTTCTCCCCCCTCCAGTTGCCACTGTCACAACGGATGCCTCCCTGATCGTGTGGGGGGGCATTATCAGGGCAGGACGGTCCAGGGCACTTGGCAACAGTCAGAATGCCACCTGCACATAAATGTCCTGGAGATGAGGGCGGTGCTTTTGACGTTGCAGGCCCTTCAGAGCTCTCTTCCCACGGGGACTATAGCAATTCAAATGGACAATATGTCTGTGGTGTGGTACATAAACAAGCAGGGCGGAACAAGGTCCTACCCTCTCTGTCGAGAAGCACTCAGACTTTGGCAATGGGTGATTTCATCTCAACGGTTTCTGATAGCAAAGCACATCCCTGGGAAGTCCAACGTCATAGCAGACAGATTGAGCAGAACTATCCTCATGCCTCACGAGTGGTCTCTAAATCAAGCGGTAGTAGATGGAATATTTCGGAAGTGGGGCCAGCCTTGCTGCGACCTTTTCGCAACTCCGCAAAACAGCAAGTGCCTCGACTTCTTCACACTTTTTCCTCTACCAGGCCAGCCCCTCAGAGACGCTCTTGTTCACGTTTGGCCCCGGGGTCTTCTTTATGCCTTTCCTCCCTTTCCATTGATCCCGCAACTAATTCAGAAAGCAACCGCATTGAGATCCAAAATGATCCTCATTGCCCCGTTTTGGCCTCGACAAGTTTGGTTCCCGTTCCTGCACAAATACCTACTGGGAACATCCTTGGCATCTGGAACCCCTTCCGGATCTATTGACCCACCTCACAGGCAAGCTGCATCAGTCTCTACATTCCATCAACCTCACAGCTTGGTTGCTCCACTTCCAGCCATAGCCAGGCTTCCCCTTATTTCTCCTCCTGTTCGTGATATCATTTTGGCTTCCCATAAATCCAATACTAGGAAGACTTATGCGAGTAAATGGAAGCGGTTTTCACACTGGGCACAAACTAGATCCTTAGATCCTTTCCATGCACCCATTCATGAGGTTCTAGACTTTCTGGCGGAGCTTTTTCATTCGGGGTCATCATCGGCCACTGTCAGGGTGCAATTAGCGGCCATTGCTAATTTTCATGTTGGACTCTCAGAAGCAAATATGTCCCACAAACTCTGTAAAGCCTTTCTCAAGGGCATCTTGTTGCTCAGACCTCTAGTCAAAGATCCACCCCCACAATGGGATTTGAATTTAGTTCTAACTTCACTAATTCTACCACCTTTTGAACCGGCAGCTTCTTGCTCCCTCAAACTTCTTTCTTGGAAAACGCTGTTTTTAGTAGCTATAACATCTGCCAGAAGGGTATCAGAACTTCAAGCCTTGTCTGTCTGTCCCCCCTATTTGGTTTTTCATAAAGATAGGGTAACTCTCAGAACAAAACCCTTCCTTCCTACCAAAAGTGTTATCGGAAGCAAATCTAAACGATTCCATTGATTTGCCCGTCTTTTTCCCAGACTATACCAACAGGGCTGAACAAAAATTACATTCATTAGATGTTCATCGCCAATTACGGTATTACCTAGACAGGACAAAACAATTCAGAAAGTCAGACCAGCTCTTCCTCTCTTATGCTGCAGGCAAGAAAGGGCTTCCAGTATCGAAAGTTACTATTTCCAGATGGCTGACATCTATTATTACCTTGATCTATGATTTGAGACACAGGCAACTACCCTCTAGGCCTAAAGCTCATTCAACCAGGGCACTATCAACTTCAACGGCTTTTCAAGCAAGGTTACCACTAGATGCCATTTGTGCAGCAGCTACATGGGCGTCCAGACATACCTTTATTGCCCATTACAAGCTTGATCTAGCCTCCAGAAATAGAGCTGATTTTGGTTCCACTGTACTCAGGAGTCTGTTCCATTGAGCCACCCAGGACTAAGATGCTAGGGACGCTGTCCCATCCAGCAAGAATGAAGGCGAGAATGACAAAAGTTATGTCTTACCATAACATTCCATGTTAGTTGTCTTCTTCTCACCTTCTTTCTTGCGTCCCTCCCTCCTGCCCCCTAGCCTGGATAGACTCGAGGTTCTGAGTCCTTCCATTTCTGGAGATACAATATGTTGCGTCTTTCATGGTATCCTTAGTGTTACTAGCAGGTAACCTGTACTCGTAAAAGAGGATTATAATATTATTATTATAATATTACTTTTTATACTATGTCTTAGCTTCCAAACGAGATCTGGGGAGTTAGCGCATGGTATTGTGGGATATAGGGCTGCCTCGTGCCCGTAAAAATAGCTCTCGAGCTATAGTATAGGCCAAGTCAGAGCCGAGGATCGGCTCCGAACCCATCCAGCAAGAAAGAAGGCGAGAAGAAGACAACTAACATGGAACGTTATGGTAAGACATAACTTCTTATTTTTTACCTTTGCAAGGCCTGTAGTACTGAAAATGAATCCTGGTATTCAGAAGCTGTTACAGATGTGTATTTCTTCTAAAGTAATTCCTGAGGAAACTGTGTCTATTGCTTCTGATTTTGACAGAGAGAGAGCTGCATCTACTATAGATTCACAAGTACAACTCTGATTTCTCAGGAAAATATCAATTCTTATTCTTCTGTTGATGAATTTTCTTTTAATCAGATCATAGCCAGGCTGAATGAGGTATTTTTAAGGAAACAAATGGAATTTCCTGTTGAACTAAGGAGATGTTATGATATGTTACAAATAGATATTCCTTATTCTCTCCCATCCCTCCTATACTGCCACCCTTGGAGGGTGTGTTGAATACTGCCAGTAATCATACTGATACCCAACCATCAATACTTTAAAAAGCAAATAAAATGTCACACAGTTTGGTTTTGTCAAAGGGAGATCATGGCTGTTAAACTTGGTGATTTCTTTGAAACAGTCACCAAAGCCAGAGACTACGGGAAGACGGTGCACACTTGCCTACCTTTACCTACCCAAAGCCTTTGACACTGTTCCCCACTTGGGCATAATAGATTAACTCTCCCAGCTAAGCATCAACCCGTATGTTACCAGATGGGTAGCTAACTGGCTCACTGATAGAACCCACTCAGTCAAAATAGGGGAAGCCACCTCTAGTAGTAAACCCGTAGTGAGCGGCATACCCCAGAGATCAGTCTTGGGGCCTCTACTGTTTGGTATAATACTTTTCTGAGGAGCAAGCCAAAACCAGTGGTCTGTGGCTGACCAGGCTTGCAGATGACTGCAAGCTGGGTGCTGTCTTAAATTCCCCTAGTGATATGAACATCCTTCAAGAGGGCTTTAGCCAAACTAATGACTGGTGCCAGAAACATGGCCTCAAACTGAATGCCAAGAAATGCGTCATTATCCTCTTTGGTGAAAATGTTGCCCCCACTAATTATCACATTAACAGTAACATGGTAAGCATGCAATCAGTCGTGAGGGACTTGGGCACCATGGTTGATAGCAGACTGACTTTTGGCCACCACGTTGCCTCCATTGTACAAAAGGCTTTTTACATGGCCCACCTCATCAGTAAGGGTATTTCATCCAGGAACAAGGAGGTCATAACATCCCTGTACTCCTCCCTTATCAGACCCTTATCAGACCCGTTGTTGAGTACACTGCTCCCTTTGGCATATACCTTGCCAAGCACATGCAGCAGCTGGAGAGACCACAGAGGTTTCTGAACAGGAAAATCCAGGGTCTCAAACACCTATCCTATACAGATAGGCTAAATCTCATACAGACTGCTCAGAGTTGACATGTCTGGCATGCAAGGCCATCTCAAACCCAGCCTTGATGGAGTTGCTGCATACCTGTAAGTCAAACTCCGCTAGTGCAACCCACACGCAATTGACCCTACAGAAACCATTACCTCTCATTACTCTCATAAGTTACATTGTAACCACAAAAGTTAAACAGTGCTTATTTTCACATTCCTGTAGCAATGAGTTTCAGAAATTTTCCAAGGTTCTCTGTTTATAGGTCATATTACCAGTTTTCTGCACTGCCCTTTGGATTATCCACAGCTCCTAGGATGTTTATGAAATGTGTGGCCTTAGTCAACTCATTGCAGACTGAATGTCATTTACATATTTCCTTATTTAGATTTATTTATTTTTGCAAAGCGTATACCCAAATGTCAAGAATTATTAACTTGGGTTATGTCTCTTATGACAAATCTGAGGTTAAAGATAAATTTAGCAAAAATTCTCCTTGACTCTGTCTCATAGTATAGTGTTTCTTGGTTGCCTTCTAGATACTTCTCTTCAAAAGGTTTTTCTGCCACAAGCAAATCTGGATTTTTTATCTGGAATCTTTCTTAAGCTTCTACAGTCAGTCTCAGACCTCTGCACAAGAATTTCTCAGGATTTTAGGATTCATGGCTTCCATGATTCTTGTGATTCATCTAGCCAGGTTGCACATGAGAAAGACACAGTGGTTTATAAAAAAAACACATGGACCAAACAACTGCATTCTTTGGAAGTAAAACTCCAGTCTCTTTTAAGAGAACTGCATTAGGGGAGAAAACTGAGCTGTGCTCAGGTATTCCCTTCTCTGCTTAGACCCCAAACCAATCTGTCACAACAGGGGCTTCAGATATTGCTTAGTGAGCAGTTTTCTAGGGGTTAGAAGTACAAGGCATGTGGAATCATTCAATCAATACAAAACATGTCAGTTTAAAAGAGATTTTGGTAATGGTACATGCCCTGAATTCTCTTCATGTTATATAGTCACCAGGAACTTATGTATGATTTCAAATGGTACCATAGTCAATGTGGTATATAATCAGGGTGGAGCAAGATTGTGACCCCTGTGGAGATTGGCTGTGATGGCTTGAGAGGTAACTCTACAGTATTCTTTAAACCTTCAGGTGTCTTACATTCTGTCAGAACAACATTTAGTGGCAGACAGTGTGAGCAGGACCAGTACAGAAGCTGATCCAGTTGTGGATAGCACCTCAAATAGATCTGTTCACCTCCTTTCAAACTGGACAAGTAAACTAATTCTGCACCAGGGGGGGCTTGCAAGCAACCTTGGAAAACAGTTGCATTCTCATTCCCTTGGACAGTAATGTCACTTTATGCTTTACCACCCTTTCCACTGATGTCCAGGGTAATCCAGAAAATTCAGAAGGACTCCCCAAAATTAATTTCTCCCTTCTTATGAAATTGGCCGAGGGCAATTACCACAGGCTTCCTCACACAAGACAGGGGAAGTTTAATACACCCTATTGTTAATCCACTTCAACTGCCTGGATAATTGTTTCGATACCTTTAGGCACTTATTTCATGAGGACATGCTGCAGATGGTCAAGGAGACAAGAAAACCTGCTACTTGAAAATCCTATATTGGTAAGTGGAAACAGGTTTCTATTTAGTGCCTAACCAATAACCAGGGTACCATCAGGAATTTTGTACCACTGGTACTTAAGTATTTGTATGAGTAACTTTCATTGGGCTTTTCTTATTCATCTGTGTTGGTAATCTTGCAGCCATTTCCTTATTTCTGCCCATGGATCCTCCTCGGTTTCTGATGGAAGTTTTACACCTGAGACCTCCTCATAAACAGGCTGCTTCTCCCTGTAGTCTCATCTTTGTGCTAGAGAAGTTGACTATTTCATCTTTTGAACCTGCTTATAAAGCTAATTTAAGATTCTTTACTTGGAAAACTCTACTCATCATTGCTCTGACACTGACAAAAAAAAGTCTGAGTTGCAAACTCTTCTGTTGAGTGAACCTTAGATCATATTTCATAGAGATATTGTGACATTAAGAACAAACCCCTCTTTTATGCACAAAGTGGATTCAGTTTACTTTGAATCAAACTATTAATCTTCCAGTTTTCTACCTAGAACCTAAAAGGGAGAAAGGATTCTGCATACTTTGGACTTGCCTAGGCATTTTCAGGTACTATCATAACAGAACTAAGTCCTGTAGAAAAGCTGACCAGTTATTTGTTACCAAGAGATAAAAGGGGACATCCTGTGTCTAAACAGCTAGTTACTAGGTGGTGGTTCTCAACTATTGTTTTTTGGTATTGTCTCCAGGCAGTATCAAGGGATGTTCTACTAGAGCCTTTTCTTCTTCAGCAGCATACTGGAAAGGAGTGGACTCTAGTAATATTCTAGAGGCAGCTGTGTGGTCCTCTGTATATAGTTTTACAAACATTACAAACTGGATTCCTTTTTCTAGGTCCAAGACAAGATTTGCTAAGACCATTCTCCAGGGGCTCCTGGATCCGTATCTTTCCTCCTCCCATGTTAGAAGGACTTTGGTAATCAACCAATGTAGCCTAAAGGCTACTGCAGTACTGGTAGTGATGAACATATTACAGTTGTGTAAGTTGTACTTACCTATAACAGTAGATGTTCAAACTCCTCACTGCTGCAGTAATTGCACCTACACTCTATTTTCTTATTCTTGTATATAGTTGAGTTGGGATGTAAAATAAGGTTATTTGTGTTTCAACTTTATATGTTTCTCTGTTATTATTTTTTGTTTCAGGATGCTAAGCTCTTCTCACCTCTTTATGGATAAGGATGACCTGAAGAAGTCTTCACTCTGACTGTTGATTTTCCTCCTTGGAGCTAGCCAATCAGCCGTCAGAGTGAAGGTGTGGAAGGGAGCCAACACTTGGTAAAGCTGGCTGGTTGCTGTATCCTGGGTAGAATTATTCCACATAATGTAAAGGCTACTGCAGCAGTGAGGAATTTGAATATCTGCTGTCATGTGTAAAGGTACTTTTCAGCTACTTGACTTCTGAATGCCCATACTTTTTTTTTTTTTTTAATCTTTACTGGTGCATTCAGGCTGAAAAAGCCAAACCCCATTAGCTAAAGATGCCATGTTTCACCATTTTCTGAACTTGCCAGTACAGCATAAGTGGATTTTTTTGTTGGGCTTTGAAAATAGAGCTTAAGACCAAGCCTGATGTCCGTAAACATTAAACTACCTGCAAAATATCCCACACCTTCTGGTTTGGAAATTATCAAAGACTTCAGTGTTTTCTTTTTAAGATTCACTGTATCTTGCTTACAATGTTCAGTTCTCTGTCTTACCCTTACAGAAGGGTGTTTTACAAAGTGCCTGGTTCCAGTAATAGCTCTTTGCAGGTTGTGGGGCATTCATATTTTTCCATATTCAGACAACTGTCCTATGTTTGCAGACTTTCAAAATATTACGTATCAGTGGCCTGGGTAAAAGGCCTCCACCTCATTCTGGAGTTCCAGGTAAACTTACAGAAAGCATCTATTCTTCCTTCTCATAGGGTAGCATTTCTGGGATGCCTTTTGAAACATCCCTCATTAGGGATTTCATTCCTTAGGACAAAGTAAATCTTCATAAGGAACAGTTTCTTATTTTCTCCTGCCAGTGTTTGATCTCAGCCAGGGGATTTCTCAGGAATCTGGCTTACATGGTCTCTGCAGTTCTCATGATTCCTTTAGCCATATTTCACACAAGAAAAACCCAGTGGTTCATCAAATCAGTTTGGACCCAGCACTGTCACCACTTTTTTTTCAGAACCTAGTGTTATCTATCAACCCAGATCTTCCCTTCTCCCTTCCAGCTCCTATTCAGTCTGTAAACACAGATGCCCCAAACTTTATTTGAGGATTTGCTTCTAAGAGAGTGAGATTTTGGAGTGTGTGGAATAGATAGGACAGACGAAAACATACAGCTGTCAAGAAATTATGGCAGAATAAATGTTCTCTAATCTCTAGGCCATCTTTGGAATCCAGTACCTCTGCTAGTAATCGCATACAACACCATAGTGATGTGGTACATAAATTGTGGGAGGGGGACAAAACCTAATGGTTTTGAATACTAAATTTGGTAGCCTAGGAAATAGGAACTCTGCATAATCTGTCCCTCCAGACTTCTTGAGATAAATGGCTCTGCACCCTTACCACCCCTGGTTAAGCTGGTACTAATATAGCTTTATGAATTTGCTGTAACTCTATGCTGCACAGAGCTTAATGTACTTTTATCACAAAGTTATCCTCCTCTGTCATTTCATCCCCATTATCTTCCTTGTGGCTCCTCCTCTCCCTCCTTTTTATGGCTGCTGTAACTCTTTATCTTAAAAAAAATTAATTTGCAACCCAAGTAACTTTTAAATGTTCTTTGTGTTTCACTGTTGCAGTCATTACATTTGGGTAATCTGCTGGCAGGTTGCCCTCAGTCGGCCTGAATAACAAAGTCTTGGGTCCTGCGTCAGTTGCTGTCTCCTCTTCCATGACGTCAGGTCATCAGGGGTATAAAACATGCAGCTGACGCTATTTTATTTAGTCTTTCTTGCCGTGCAGTGCCCGAAGCAGAAGCAGTTTGCAATGTAATTGCAACTGTTTGTAAATGATGTAAACGGTGTCAAGGATGTTGAATGGAACTGTTGCTCATGAGTGAAACTGGCTGTAAATGATGAACTAATGCAAGTGATGGCCATGATGTTTGTATAATGGAACTTTTCTTCACAAGCCTCCACTGAAAAAGAGCACTGCTTATTCTATTTTTTTTCTGGTTGGCAAATTCCAATAAACAAGTAATAAAAAATAACTATAGCCGTGCAGAATGTTGCAGCAGACAAGCTGAGGAGAGCAAGGATAAACCTCCACAAATGGAAATTGCACCCAGAGATTTTCCAGGAATTGATCCAGTTGTGGGGAACTCCTCTAGTAGATCTACATATTTCTATTCACAAGAGACAGCTAAAGAAATTCTGCTGCAGGACTATTTGCACAAAGGCCTGGAAGACAGATGCTTTTTCATTTTGTATGGGTAGGAATATTTCTGTATGCCTTTCCATGGATAACCTGGGCTATTCTAAAGCTACAGCAGGACTATCCAAGGATAATTTTGGTTACACCGTTTTACCCAGGATGCAGTGGTTCTCCCTTTTATGAAAGTGATCAAGGACAATTACCACAAGCCTCCTCACAGGATGGACGTAAATAACACGAAGGTTTGTTGATTCAACCCAAACTTTAATTTCTTTAGCTCACTGCCTGGATAATATAATTTTAATATTTTTAGGCACTTGTCTTCTGTGGATGTGCAGCAGGTATTGAAGGTGGCCAAGTAACCTGCTATTATTAAATCATATTTGGCTAAGTGGAAAAGATTTTCTAATTGGTGTCAGAGCAAGAACCAGTATCGTCGTAAAGCTCAAACACATCTGGTTCTACAGTATCTGTGCAAGTTATTTTCCTGTGGCATTTCTTACTCTTCTGCCAAGATTCACTTGTCTACCAGCTGTGTTTATTTATAAGCTCATGGATCCTCTATTTCTTCCCTGCCTCGAGTGAAAATTTTTGAAAGGGATTTTACATAATTATCTACCTAGAAGATATGTGGCTCCTTCTTGGGATCTTAACTTTGTACTGGAGAAACAGTTTCCTTGTGAACCTGCTCATGAGGCTGATTTGAATTTTTTGTCTTGGAAAACAGTGTTACTCTTCCTGCAGATGTCAGATCAGTGAGTATCTTGAGTTACACGTTTTTACGGTGGATTAATTCCTATCTCATTCTTCACAATATAGGATAACTTTAAGAACCTATCCTTCCTTTATACATAGTGTTTTTGTAGCTTCCATTGAGCCACGCTGTTCTTCTCCCTGTTTTCTATCCAAAACCAAAAATATAGGAAAGAATTCTACGGACAGTAGATGTCCACAAGCAACCCAGATACTACATTGACAGGACAAAAACCTTCAGTAATTCTAAAAACTTGTATCTGATGTTATCAATGTTCATTTTATTCTCAACATACGGAACCACCTCAGCCATTACTACAGCTCGCGAAAACCAAAAAATCTCGAGCTTAACCCTTACCCGCAGTGCTTCTCTCCTATTTACCTCAGATCTCATTTGCTACTCTTCATGACGGAAGCGTTCGCCATTACTCTTGAGCCAAGTTTTTTATATACATATATATATATATATATATATATATATATATATATATATTTTTTTTTTTTTTTTTTTCAAAATTTGAAAGAGTTTTTCTACTACTATACTTCTTTACCTCCTCATTGGTCGTTAACCCACCCACTTCTTCTAACCCTTTTAGAATTGTCCTCTCCTGTTTCCATACACCTGTGTATTCTGAACTAGCATTGTTGATAGTTTTTCTTCCTGCTACTTTCTCCTTGTATTTAAATAAAAAAAAATTATTTCTTCAGTGAGTGTTACTGTTTGTGAGGACTTTCTACCTGTGTGTGTGTGTGTGTGTGTGTGTGTGTGTGTGTGTGTGTGTGTGAGATTTGTATAGCTGGCCTGTTGACACCAGTTGTTTACAAAGTTTGAAATTTTCAGTATGGCTGATAAACCAAAGTTTCTGGATTCAAAAGGTGCCAGAAATGCAGGCACAACATTCCTATGTCAGACACTCATTTACCGTGTGTTTATTGCCTGAGCCTTGTTCACCTTCAAAAAAGACTGCTTGATACATCACAGTTTCGGTCATAGCGCACTAGTGGAAAGATGTAACAAACTTATTTTGAAGGGTATGCTTCCATCAGCCTTGAGTGAGGCCTTATCTGGTGCTGAGAAAGCCAAGAGTAAGACCGATGTGTCTTCTCCTTCTTCCTCATCTTCTGATTTGAAAACTTTGGAAAAACCAAAAAACAGAAGCCCGTCTGTGACTTCCACTCCGTCAGCACCATCCTCGAAAAGGGCTAAGTCTTCAGTTCATTTGGAACCCTTGGAACTGACCGACTACTCAACTAAAACTCCGGTCCCAAAGGGACCTATGGAACTGAGTTAATCAGAGCATTTCAGTGCAGGGGCATCTAGAATATTTGACACCAGAACTTTCCATGCAGACATCTCTTTCATTATCAACTACTTAGGCACAGAGTAAGTAAATTGACGAGCCATCCATTATGGATTTTCTGAGAACGTCATATTCACCCTCTATAGACCCCTGTGCATTAAGGCTGCCTTCCCCTTTTTCTGGAAAGGCCAAAATCACCCTCCACCCTTTCTGCCCGTTCCACCAAGAGCTTAACTGAAGATGATGTGGAGAGACGGGTGAATGATACGCTGGATGAGAGGAATATTGGGTACCTCTTTAGCCCCTGTCCCCTCGGGTATGGGAGCCGATCCTTCCTTTACCCCTCCAGTTTTTTCTCCTCTGACTTCATCTGAAGCATTAGAGTTCTGCACTCTGAGCCACCTGGCCCTGACTGTATCATTTCCTGACCTATCACTATCTTCAGAACCAGTTCTTGCTCAAAGGTCTTTGGTCCTTTTGGATTCGGAAGCCTCACTTACCTTGAATCCGATTTTTTCAAACCTCTCTCTACACCTTGGGCTTTGTCACGGATCAGCTCAGCTCCAGCTCCAGCTTCAGAAGCTCTCTCTTTGTAGTGGGGAGTGATCATGGTTCCAAAGCAGTCTTTCTCTCTTCTGGGGTCCCTACCATCTTTGGGAGGGGTCCAGTTTTTGAGGCCTTGGAGAGAGTCTTGACTGCCGCAGTCAGTCATCCCCATCCACTTTGGGGCCAGTGTCCCTTTCCTCCTTACGTCCAGATAGTCAACCTGCACTTCCACTGGGTTAGCGAGTGCCAAGACCACAGGAATCCCAAATAACAGTTCTCTCCTGTTCCGATACCTCCCCAGATCACCTCACTGAGGAGGTCCCTAAGAAGGAAAAGTGCAAGAGGAAGTGCTTGGATTCCCCAGAGGAATCTATCACCGAAGACACCGACTTCAATGAAGGGGGGGATCCAAAAGGTTATCCCTTTGGAGATATCCTGGAAATATTGAAGCAGAGGGGTAACTGGAAGTCCCAAAATCCCTCTTCCTGCAAGCCTTTGGCACTTGACCGTCTACATTTTGGATTACTTAGCCCGCTGATGAGCTCATTCAGTTGATCTCTCAGCAGGTGTGGAAGGCCCCTGATACTATCGAACCTATGCCTAGGAGACCTGACAAAATTTTGTCTGCCCCTGAAGACAAACCGCTCTGAACCAAAGGATTAGCTGTTGATGCCATGGTCTTGACAGCAGCCCCAAAGAAGGAACTGGGCAAAGAGAGTTCCTCTATCCATCCACCCAACAGAGAGTCTGTGGCAGTGGATAGATTTTGAAAGCAGGTCTATGCATCATCGAACCTTGCCTTACGATTTTTGAATGTCTTGGCATTTTACCAGACTTCAGAAAAATCTGGTTAAGGAGTTGTCAGATACCCTTGCAAGAACCGTTTCTGAGGACGTCCAAGGAAAAGTGGCTTCCTGGTTGGCTACCTTGGAGTCTTTGTCAAGTTCATCCATGAGGCTCATCGCTCATGCAGCTAAAGGGACCACCAGAGGGGTAGGTTCAGGCATCACCATTAGGAGACCTGCCTGGATGTGCCTATGTAACATTGTGGAATCATTTAAGTCTTCATTCGTCAATGCACCCTTTGATGGATCATCCCTGTTTGGACCAAAAATTAGAAAAACTTCATCCAGGTGTGAGAAAGATGAAAGACCCTTTCTGCTGTGGGAATATGTTTTTCCACTCCTCTGTGACCATTCTGTAGAAATCAGAGAAGCAGTGGAAAAATGTGGTTCAAGAAATCCCAAGGGCAGTATGGGAAACTTCAATGGAAGATGCTGCCTGCACAGCAGAGGTGACCTGAAAAATTAGGGTTTCAGGGATTCTTTCTCTGGTAAATTCTACCAGCGCTCCTGAAAGGAGGCCAGATTCCTTTCTTATAGATGCAGCAGGGGAACGCTTTTCCCTGCACCAAAAGGCCTGACCAGAAATAACACAGGGTGCTTGGGTGCAGAGGATTATAACCAGAGGCTATATAATCCCCTTTTCCTTTCCTTCTCCCATATGCAAGAAAATCCCCGATGTTCCACCAAGCCAGAGGGAGCAAGCAGTTCTAGAAATCCAAAAACTGCTAGAAAGAGTGTCACCCAAGAAGTCTCACTGGACCAGATAGTCCGGAATTTACTCAAGATTCTTTAGTGCCAAAAAAGACAAGGGACTGGAGACTAATTTTGGATCTAAGTGTACTGAACAAATCAGTTTGTCAGACCAAATTCTGGATGGTGATGGTGGAGTCCATTCTTCCATCTTTGGAAAAAGATGATTGGATGTGTGCAGTAGATCTTTAGGATGTATATTACCATATAAAATGGACAAATGATCCAGAAGTTTCCTCCACTTCCTGCTGGGAGCCAGTTACTGTCAGTTCAGAGTCCTGCCCTTTGATCTCACCACAGCCCCCAGGATGTTCATCAAGTGTATGGCAGTAGTAACAGCTCACTTGAGACTGCAGGAATTCAAAGGGTTTCCGTATGTAGACGACTGGCTTATTGCAGCTCCGACTAGGCATCAATTGATAGAAACAAGAGACCATGTACTTCACATTTGTTCTTATCTGGGAATAACTGTGAATTATGAGAAACCCAAAATTGACCCCAACTCAGAACTTAAGAGTTCATAGGAGCCTTGCTAAATACTTGAACTTCCATAACTTCTCTTCATCCTGTAAGGTTACAGAAAGTCACAGTTCAGGTACAGAAAGTAATCAACAACAAACAAGTGACTGCTAGTCTAGTCCTTCAAGTACTGGGCTGCATGGCTGCAGCTGTCACTCTAGTTCTCTTGGCAAGATATCACATGAGAATACTTCAGTGATTGCTAGCCTCTCAATGTTCAGTGTTACACCAACCCATGTCGGACCTGATTTTGATCATCAATCTTTGCAGGAAATATTTAACTTGGTGGATACATTCTGAAGGCATTCTTCTAGGCTGCCCATTTGTCCCGTCACAACCCCAAACCATAGTGACTATGGATACCTCCCAGATGGGATGGGGTGGCATTATCTAGGCAAGACTGTCTAAGGCACTTGGTCCCTTACAGAGGCCAACTTTGCATATCAGTGTACTGGAGCTAAGGGCAATGCTTTTAGAGTTGCAAGCCTTTCAGACTGCTCTTCCTTTCGGAACAATTGCAATTCAAACAGACAATATTTCAGTGGTTTAGTATATCAACAAACAGGGAGGAACCAAATTCTGTCCCCTTTGTCGAGAAGCTCTCATAGTGTGGTAGTGGGTGATCTCTTCCAACTGCTTTCTGATAGCAACACACATTCCAGGGAGTTCCAGTGTGATAGCAAACAAATTAAGCAGGTGTATTCTCCTGCCTCACAAGTGGTTTCTCAGTCCAAAGGTGATGGAAAAGATTTTCCGTCAATGGGGCCAGCCTTGCTATGACATATTTCTCTCTTCCCTATACAACAAGTGCAGCAACTATTTTGCTCTGATCCCCCCTCTGGGGGAGTCACCTAGAGATGCTCTTCTCCACATTTGGCCCTCCAGTCTGCTGTATGCCTTCCCCCAATTCCTCTAATCCCGAAATTCATACAGAAAACAATCAGGCTGAAGATCAAAGTAATCCTTGTTGCACCATATTGGCCTCAACAGATATGGTTCCCCTTTCTTTGGCCTTATGTGATTCAACAGTCTTGGATTCTAGACCCGCATCCAGACCTATTCTAGCAAGACAGACTAATCCATCTGAACATTGTGAACCTCAATCTGCCAGTTTGTTTTCTCCAATTCCATTAATAGACAGACTTCCCTCACTTTCCTCCATGGTACGTCGTATTCTCTCAGCCTCTCATAAGCCAACTACTATTAAAGTCTATGCTAGAGGTTTACCTTATGGGCTTGTGATAATATTATAGCAATAACCCACACCTGGGTGTGGGTAATGCTGGATTTACCCACAGTTGGTGTGGTTTGGTCACGAGGGCGAAGCCCGAGTGGCCAAACAGACAGTCGTGGGCAAATCCAGCATTACCCACACCCAGAAGTGGGTTATTGCTATTATACAATGACATTATTTAAGAAAAAAAAAAATTACTTTTCTTAAATAATGGCATTGTATAATGCCTCCTTGCTGCCTTTCCGCAGCTGTCTGGTATTCTGCGGCAGTTCTGATGTAGTGCACATGCGTATACTTACGCAGTACATCAAAGCTGTGGGCAAAAGCAATGGAGAAAGCAAGATCTCCGTTGCTTTTTAAAGTGTCTCGCTATGTTAAATGGGTTTAACATAGCTATACCGCTTTAAAAAAAGCAACAGAGATTCTTTAAAAGAGTTATACTAATGGAAAAAGTCCGGGCGACCAGACCTTTTTCCATTACTATAACTCTGATTTACAACGTACACGCTGACCAATCAGCGTGCATGTTTTGGAATATTAATGGGAGTCATTGTATAATACTTTTTCCGCACCCATCAATAAAATCCTAGAATTGTTAGCTTCAGTAAAATATTTAAATCAGGCGCTTCCCAGTCTACCATAAAAATTCAATTAGCTGCTATTTCTAATTTCCGTAATAGTTTTAAAGAATCCTCTTTGGTTTCTCATAAGCTTTGCAAGGCCTTCTTAAAAGGAATACTCTTGCTAAAAAACACTTACAAAGATCCTGCCCCACCTTGGGATCTCAACTTAGTGCTGCAAGCCATTATTCAGCCTCCCTTTGAAACATCAGCAGAATTTTATCTGAAGTTTTTATCCTGGAAAACTATATTTCTAATGGCAGTAACTTCTGCCAGAAGAATTTTAGAAATACAAGCCTTATCATATAAACCACCTTACCTGATTTTCCATAAAGTTAGAGTTTCACTAACAACCAGTCCTTCCTTTTTGCCTAAGGTAGTGTCAGATACCAGCATGAATCAGACTACTAATTTACCAGTATTTTTCCCCAACTTTGCAAACAAAGGTGAATATTGCCTACATTTATTAGATGTTCACAAATATGTTTATCTACACAGAACTAAGGATTTAAGAAAATCCGACCAACTATTTGTCATTCTCATCTCCAAGACTTGGCCTGTCAGTGAGCAAAGTGACATTAGCCAGATGGCTCAAAGAATGTATTTCTTTTATCTATAATAATAAGACAATTGAATTGTGTAGGCCTGTAAAGGCACATTCTACAAGAGCTGTAGTTACTTCTGCAGATGTCCTTCTATTCATATGCTGCAGTATCCATTACATGAGGGAGTCTGCCTCTGGTTGACTAATACATACGGTCGTTTTACCAAAGATAAATGCTACTGTGAAGTTACGTGTGATGGTCCGCATCACCCAGCATGCGTTGGCCATAAACAGACATCTGGTATAAAACGGACGTCAGCACACAACTACCTCAGAACATTTCTGCTGCCTGTTTGACCACCAGCTCTAGTCATTGCTCAGTTTGGAAAGTGACATCATGCTTTGTCCATACTCAAATAAGTACCTCATATGGGTTTTTGTTACCTTTTCTTGCTGCTGTGCTGTTGTGGGTTAATGTCAGGTTGAAAGGACAAGTGCCGGTGTGGAAGGCAGATTCTATGTAAAGACTCACAGGAGCTCTGTTTATTCTCTCTAGGCGCAGACCACGACCACACATCTTGTGAGATCATTCTAACACAAGAAAAGAATAATCAAAAGAAAAGTTTCATTTGTCAAGTAGGTACTAAAATATGTGGGTCATGCAAAGCATGTCACCACATTAATAAGGAGACTGTTTTTAAGCATTCAGTAACAGGAAAATTATTATTTTATTTTAAAGCTAAAGCCAATTGTAGAACAAAGAACATAATTTATTTGGCTGAGTGTCAGCAATGCACAGCATTTTACGTGGGAAATACAAATAACATGTTTAAAGTTAGAATTTTGCAATATCTCTCATGCATAAGAACTAGAAACATGCATAATGCACTTTATAAACATACAGAAGTTAATAATGACCATCAGTTTAAATTTAGAGCTATTACTAATGTTTTTCCTAATATAAGAAGGGGTAGCTTAGTAGATGCCACTGAGAGAGAAGAAGCAAGGTGGATAATTGATGCAGTAAAATCCGAGGTGTGCACCATGTGCTGTGAGGACAGAACTCTGTCCAAGTAGCTGAACAACAAGTGAATAAAGTCACACTCTCAAGTCGATAAAATCCAAGGTTTATTAGTAAAAACCATAAAAACGAACTGCAGTGGTAAGCGCTTTCACGTTGTACCCAACGCTTCATCAGACATCAAATGCAGTAAAAAATACCCCTTATAAACAAATTCAAATTCAAACCGACAAATCAGATCATGAAAGTAATTAAAGAAACAGGATATTGAATTAAAATCAATTAAGAACAAATAATGTGTTAATTACCCATGAAGTCAATGTTTGAGGGGTCTACTAGAAAGAAAAGGCTTAAGTGTAAATCTGTCATTGAGTCCAAACCTATGAGCTTGTAGCTTTAGAATCCATTTCCCTTCCGTCTCTTCTGTACGGTTCCTGATGTTACCTAATCTACCTCCTTTGTGTACTAACTCCAAAACCCCAAACCTAAAACAATGTGAGGAACCATGGTCCAGGGTGTGCTTGGCCAAAGCATTGTTTGTATTGGCCTTCTCAATGGCATAGGCGTGCTCACGCATACGCTCACGAAAAGTCCTGGTCGTCATTCCAACATAGAACGAACTACAGGATTGACACACTGCCACATAGACCAAGTTAGAAGATCTACAATCAGCATAAAACTTAGACACATATTTACGTCCTGTAGCAGGGTGGATAAAACAGTCAGAGACAGCAATGAATTTACATTGATTGCAAGAGTGGCAAGGGTGGCAAGGAACCGTACAGAAGAGAGGGAAGGGAAACATCAGGAACCGTACAGAAGAGAGGGAAGGGAAATGGATTCTAAAGCTACAAGCTCATAGGTTTGGACTCAATGACAGATTTACACTTAAGCCTTTTCTTTCTAGTAGACCCCTCAAGCATTGACTTCATGGGTAATTAACACATTATTTGTTCTTAATTGATTTTAATTCAATATCCTGTTTCTTTAATTACTTTCATGATCTGATTTGTCTGTTTGAATTTGAATTTGTTTATAAGGGGTATTTTTTACTGCATTTGATGTCTGACGAAGCGTTGGGTACAACATGAAAGCGCTTACCACTGCAGTTCGTTTTTATGGTTTTTACTAATAAACCTTGGATTTTATCGACTTGAGAGTGTGACTTTATTCACTTGTTGTTCAGCTACTTGGACAGAGTTCTGTCCTCACAGCACATGGTGCACACCTCGGATTTTACTGCATTTGTGTCTTTCTTCTTCCATTGAGGGTGCTTTACCTGGCAAACCACTGTTTTTTTTGTGTAAGGTGGATAATTGAGCTTTTAGCCCATAGGACACCAGGACTAAATTAATTTGTTCCCATGAAACCCGCCCTCAAAGATAGGAGGGTGCAGTATCAATTTTGATTGGTTGAAGTGATTTTAAACTAGGTATTTAAATGTGATTAAAACTGTTTTCTTTTATCTGAAGAAGGGCAGAGCCCGAAAGCGCTTATATCTGTGTTAAAAACTGCTTGTTTGTATTCGTTTTATTATATTAAATCAGTGTTTTATCGTTGGACAGTGGTGGTCTACATTGGTTTGTTTGCAAAATCTTGTGAGATCTGTAAGGCCTTTGTACCAAAGATCTTTAGGAAGACTACAAGCCACTCTTAAACTGTATTTAGAGAATCGGCATTTAAAATGCCTGGCTAGAGCCATGGACCCAACATCGGGACCTTTGGAGGAGCCACCAACCAAAAAGGCCAAGAAACCTCGGCCTGCACTTACGACTGCTCCCTCTGTTCCTACTGTCCCTCTCGAGGCCTATGAAGGCCCCGAGGCCGAGTTGGAACCAGCAGACCGGCCTCTGACTGGTATCCAGGGGGAAGCCATTAAGAAGACTGCCTGCATGTCCCAGAAACAGTCACAGGCGTCTGACTCTGGCACCAGGGGGAACCACGGATTATTATCTCCAAAGGCCTACGTGGAGTATCCCAAATCATAGTTCAAGAAGATGTCCTCTCGGACATCATGTTATCTTGCCTGTCTGGTGCTCCGACACTCCACCGTATCTCAGAAACCCCTACGTCAGAGGCCTCTAAAAAGAAAAAAACTAAATACCAGGCAAATAGTGCCTACTCAGCAGGCCATGCTGTCAGATCAGGTCCCTGACGGACAGGCCTTTACCCAAAGGCCTCTTTAATGCTTTCATGGCCTTATACCAGACATCTGCTCCTGCCCAGGCCCCCAGTCTCCACTCTTAGGAGTACGCCTTTGACAGATATTTCTTCCAAGGATGAAGAATCTTCAGTTGAGGAGTCCCTTACCTACACCTCTCAGATTGCTTCTCGACTGAAGTACGCTTCCCCAGAGGAGGTGTCAAATGGAACTGATTCCCCTGGGGCAGACATCACCTTTGGGAAGGCCATTGTTCAAACGAAGGACTTTAATTAGGACTGCAGTCAGGTTTCTCAGACTCAAAAGAGGTACTATGACCTAGGAACCAGAAGCAAATAAACAATATATGCTATGAACCACCAGAAGGCTGACCAAGATGCTCCAGAAAAATGTTTATTATATCAGTTAAGCGCTTTCATCTGATGCAGTTGTGTGTATCCCTTGAGCAGTCAGTATTACACATGAAACGCTCCCAATGCAGCCATCCCATAGCTGGAGTTAATGCCAGACCATTGTCAAGAGCATGGGTCATATGCAGCCATATGAAGAATAAAAGAGAGAGAGAACATGTACTATGACCTCTTACAAATGGAGTCCCCTAATCTGTTTGCAGTTCTTCCTGTCCTTCTGGCATTTCTGGATGCCTTCCTGGCTGCATCAAAATCACCACACTCCCAACCCCCAGCACCTAAATGCCCTGACAGGTTTTATTTTTATTTTATTTATTGACGTTTGTTAACCGGGTTGGTCCAGCTGGGCTTGTGGCCCATTTTCATTGGAGACCCGAGGAGAAAAGCTCCAAAAAAAACCCCACAAACAGTTTACAGAGAATAAAACATTTGAGTCAAAAATGTGGTCAAAATCAGTTATACAAGAACATTAGAGAGGCAAAACAGAAATGTTAGCATGTAATATATACACATCAGTATTTTTACAGACTAAAAAATATATTTACATATTTACAAAAAGAGTATGTGGAGGGACTGAAAAGGTATATAGTAGGGTTGTGGGGAGCTTAAGTAGGGGCTTGACAACATATGTTGGAGTTGAGTAGATGACATTTGGGTTTTTCTTTAAAGTGGGATGGGTGAATGATGGAACAAATGTCTCTTGGGAGTTTGTTCCAGGCTTGGGCAACAGAGTGTTTATATAGGACTTTGCCAGCTATTTTTTTGAATTGGTAGATTTGTAGTAGTTGCTGATTAGAGTTATGGAGAGTCCGGTGAGGATTGTAGATAGAGATGAAGGAAGAGAGAGCAGGGCAGGATGAAGGTTTGTAAAGAGTAAAGTGTAACATTTGAAGTTGTGACAGCAGTAGAAGATGGGGAAATTCTAACCAGTGGAGAGTATTTAGGGCAAGGCAGTGATGTGTATTGTATGAAGAGTCTGTGATAAATCTAGCTATCTTGTTATAAGTTTGTTGGAGTTTGTTTAAAGTAGTAGTTTGGATGTTGGTGAGTACTGGGGCAGCATATTGAAGGGAGGGGAGGAAAAGAGCTTGTGCAAGGGAGAGTCTGGCATTTGTAGTTAGAATTTTTTTGTTGCGATACAGTAAACCAAGTTTCTGATGAGTCTTTTTTATGCTTTGGAGGATGTGCAAGTTGAATTTGAGTTCATCATCTAAGATGAACCCAAGGAGTTTAGTGCAAGCTTCAGGGTGGATTTGAGGTGAGAGAGAGATCGGGGGGGGGGGGGCTAAGAGTTTGGTCTTTTTAGGGTTGAGAATGAGTAGTTTCCTGGACAACCACTGTTCAGTGTATAGGAATGCCTGTTGAGTAAGAGTGTGGAGACTGGAGATACTTTCTGAGATGGAGATGAGAGTTGAGTTGTCTGCATATTGGATGAGGGAGGATTGCTTACAAGAAATAGAGATCATTGATAAAGACATTAAATAGGAGGGGACCCAGGATGGAACCTTGTGGTACCCCAGTTGGTACAGGTATGAATGGAGAAGTGGAAGAGAGCCATTTAACAGATTGCTGCCTGCAGGATAAGTAACTGGAGAACCAGGCAAGGGAGGAAGAAGCTAGATTGAGGTCTGCAAGTTTAGATAGTAGTAGAGGATGGGAGACTATCAAAGGCTTTGGGAAGGTCAAGGAAGAGACATGATATGAGTTTATTGTCTAGGGCCTTAGCAATGGTATGTGTAATGGATAAGAGGGCAGTAGTTCTGCTGTGGTTGAGACTGAAACCATGCTGAGTGGGAGTAAGGAGGTAATGCTGGAGGAGGTATTTGAGTAGTTGTGAGTGGATACATTTTTCGAGAATCTTAGAGAGGGGAGATAGAATAGCTATAGGTCGGTAGTTATATAGGTCTGTAGAGTTTCCACCTTTATGCAGGAGAATAGTGAAAAAGGATTTCCATAGGGTAGGGATGGTGAATTCCTGAATAGATCTATTGATTAGTATAGTTACTGGATAGGCAATGGAGTCAGCAAGTTTGAGGAAGGTAGGAGGTAGATTCAGTGGAGGGAGAGCAGGGTTTGAGCTTGTGAAGAAGAGATCTGATGTAGGAAGTAGGAACTGGATGTAAAAAGAATAGTTGTTTGTTAGAAGGATTGGGAGGGGTAGGCAGAGAAGTTGTTACAGTTGGAAGGTATGAGTGTTTGAATGGTTTCATAACTAAGGTGGCAGAGGTTTAATAAATTTCCTGATGATGCAGAATTCCTTTACAAGGCTCCTTCTGCAGACCCTTCTACCATATCTGTTGTTGCAGTTAAAACCGTTAAGCTACTATCCTCTACTACCGTGCTCCCTTTGGATAAGGAAAGCAGGATTATGGAGAGGTTGGGCAAAGCCGTTTATACCTCTGCCACCTTAGTTATGAAAGCCATAAATGATCAGACTCGTATGGCCAAATACTGCTTGGTCCTATTGTGACAGATTCCATTAAACAATTTGGTGAATTACCTGATTTCCCTAATAAGGCCAAAATTACTAACCTTTTGAATTCCTGCAGTCAAGTTACCAGACACTCTCCAAAATGTAGTTATGATGCAGGGGAGGCCCTAGCAAGGGTAGCTGCCTCAGGGTCAGTCCTTAGGAGATATTCCTGGCTCAGGCTGCAGCCTTTGCCAGACGATATCAAATCAAAACTTATGGACACACCCTTAGATAACTGGTCTTGTTTGACTCTGCGGCTGCAGAGCTCTGTAAGGCCCTTCAGGAGAAGGGCAAAGACCTTCAGGACCTCGGGCACATTCTTGTGTCTCCTGTTCCCCATTTCCAGAGGAACTACCCTGCCAAAACTACTTTTGTGCGAAAGTGTTCCAAACACCTGTTTTCCAGAGGGAAAAAAGACTTCAGAAAGCAAATCTCTTCCAGTTCTTCTGCCTCCACACCAGCTTATAAGCAGCCCTGTCAGGCCAAATCTGGTAGTTTATGACTACCAGACCCTAAGCCCAGCTATACCTACTCCCTGCATCTTTCTCTGTCCCTTCCTGCTTGGAAATAGATTACCCAGGGCTTTTGTGTCCTCTTTATCATAAAACAAGGTTATTTCATTGTCTAGGATTCCAGACCATCCTTCAAAGGAATTCCTCAACCCCCTTGAGACCACATGGCTTCCTTTTCCCCAGTCTTGCACTCTCTTCTTTCTCAAGGCACTATCTAAGAGGTACTCCTAAATCTAAGAGGGAAAGGATTTTATTCCAGAATGTTCCTGGTCCCCAGGAAAGAAGGTCCATGGAGACCTATTTTGGATTTATCCCATCTGAACACCTTTCTCATGATCCCCTCCTTTTGGATGCTGACTCTTCCTACACTCTACTACTCCTGATCCTCCCCCAGGCCTACATGGTGTCCTTAGACATAAAGGATGCCTGACTGCACATCCGTATCCACCCACGTTTCAGGAAATTCCTTTGTTTCTCAGTGGGTTCCTCGCATTTTCAGTTCTGTGCTTTGGCATTTGGTATCTTCACGGTCCCAAGAGTGTTCACAAAGTGTCTAGCCCCGACTGTTGCCTTCGCCAGAATGCAGGGGATCCAACTCTTCCCTTACCTGGATGATATCCTCATCCAGACATCATCCCCAAAGTTGGTACAAGAGCAATTGCACTATACCATGTCCCTGTTGAAATGGCTAGGGTTCACCATAAATCTTCAAAAATCCTCTCTGACCACCTCCCAGGACCATGTATTTCTAGGATGCAGGATTTTCTCGGTGCAAATGATGGCCTGCCTACCTCCAGACAAAATTCAGAACCTGAATACATATTTCCAGGAACTACTTCCTCTCCAAGCTCTGTCAGCCAGGGAGTTCATAAGATGCTTGGGGTTCAAGGCTTCCACCATTCTCATGGTACCCTTCGCAAGACTGCACATGAGAAAATTTCAATGGTTCCTAAGGACTGTCTGCAAACAACACCTACACCCTCTGGAGTTTATGGTCCCCCTCTTACCTTGCCTGTCCAAGGAGCTAGAGTGGTGGATTGCTCACATTTCAAAAAATCCAGGCCTTCCTTTGCAACCTCCCTCCCACAACCAGGATCTGTACACGCATGCATCAGACTTGGGTTGGGGGGCAACTCTTGTAGATTGGAGAGTGAGAGATGTATGGACCCCTTACCAGTAGATAGAACATATCAACATGAAGGAAATGAGAGCCTTGATGTTTCCCCACAAATCAATAAGGCTCACGTCCTCCCTCGAGGCCTGATATGGTACACAGAAAACACCACAGTGCTGTGGGTACATCAACAAGCAGGGGGAAACAAAGTCTTACATCCTGTGCATACTGGCTTTGTATGCGTGGGAGATTGCTCAACAAAGTCAGGTGTTTCTCCTAGCTGTCTACATCCCTTCAGCCCAGAATGTGATGGCAGATTCTCTAAGCAGGTCCATGACTCAATCCCATGAATGGATGTTAAAACAGGGATGTGTTCCTGGACCTGGTCTATCAATAACACCTCAGGTAGACTTGTTTGCCTCACCCATGAACATACAACTCCCAACTTACTGCACCAGGATATACACTTCTGGGGCGTGGAAGGTGGATGCTCTTTCCTTTCCATGGAATGGAATGTTCGCATATGCATTACCCCCTTCCCTCTTCTACAGAAAGTTCTACTGAAAATTCAGAGACAACCAAAAATCCTGTTGGTGACCCACTTTTGGCCAAGACAGCACTGGTTCCCCCTTCTACATCATCTAGCCAAGGGCAGTCACCACAAGTTACCCTTCAGGATGGATCTACTCACACAGGAAAAGGGAACTTGCATACACCCTCAGATATCCACCCTGAACCTAACACTGTGGGTGATAGGGCATTAATCCCCTTTAGACACCTTTATACTGATGGACATGCTTCAGGTTCTGCAGGAGGCCAGAAAACCCACTACCAGAAAATCCCACCTATCCAAATGAAAAAGATTTTCGACTTGATGTCTCAAACATGACTTACAACCACTGTCTGTAGAACCTCCAGTGGTTCTGTCTTAGCTGTATGAATTGATGAACACTGGATTATCATATTCTTCCATCAAGGCACATCTATCTGCCATCTCAGCATGTTTACATTTGACTCATCCTTTGGCTTCCAGGTTTTTCTAAAAAGGGTCCTGCACGTTAGACTCCCAAGGAAACCTATCCTTCATTTTTGAGACCTTAACTTTCTGTTGAAAAAGCTTACCTTACCTTCCTTCGAACCAGCTAAGGACTCCACTCTACAACACTACACATGGAAAACTGTTCTCTTGGTGGCTATTACTTCAGCCAGAAGGATCTCTGAATTGCAAGCCCTCATGGCTTCACCCCTCTTTCACAGTTTTCTATAGGGACAGATTTTGCCTGCCTACCACCCCATCCTTCATGCCCAAGGTAGTTAATGAACTCTCCCTCAATCAGGCCATCCATCTGCCTACTTTCTTCCCTTCACCACAGTTCTCTAGTGAAAGGATCCTCCACTCCTTGGATGTGCATAGACAACTCAGATACTACTTGGCTAAGACCAAATCCATTCGAAAATCAGATAGGCTCTTTATCTTCCATCACCCAAGAGCCCTTGGACACCCTGTTTCCAAGCAAATTATTTCTTCATGGATCTCTAGAGCCATTTCCTTCTGCTGCACAGCCAGTGGCAAGAAGCTTCCTTTCCCAGTGAAGGCACACTCCACTAGGGCTGTGTCATCTTCTGGGGCTTTTTTTAAAGACTTGGATGCAGCTGCCACTTTAGAGACAGCTACATGGTCATCTGTCCACACTTTCACCAAACATTATAAGTTGGATATCACTTCCAGGTCCAGAACAGGTTTTGCCAGGGCAATTTTGCATGGCTTTATGGAAAATACCTCTGTTCCTCCTCCCAATCCTACTGTAGCATGAGCTTTGGCACTCTCCCTCATGTAATGGATACTGCAGCATATGAATAAGAGGACATAGTATAGTTGGACATAGTATAGTTGTGTAAAAATCTTACCATAACCTTAGATGTCTTTCTCTTCTGTATACTGCAGTATAGTCTTCAACCCTGATGCTTGCCTGACTCCTGGGTACTCACTCCCTTCAGGCTGGTGCCCAGCGGCATTTAGTTCTGAGGTAGGTGCATGCTGACATTTGCTTTATACCCGACGTCTGTTTATGGCCAACGTACACTGGATGATGCGGGCCATCGCACGTACCTTCGCAGTAGCATTTACCTTTGATAAAATGGCTGGATGTACTAGTCAATTGGAGGTGGACTCCCTCATGTAATGGACACTGCAGCATATAGAAGAGAAGGACATGTAAGGTTATGGTAAGATTATACACAACTATACTTTTTTTTCAGTCTACAACTTCTTTGGATGATATTTGTACAGCAGCAACTTGGGCTTCTCCTTATACCTTTATTATGTATTACACACTGGATCTGGTCACTAGGGGAAGTGTAATTTGGTTCAATGGTGCTGAGGAATATCCTTCCTTGAGCCCTCCCAAGGTCTAAGGTAGCTGAGGACTCTGTCCCATATGCCAAGGATGAAATGAAAATTGATAATATCAGATAAAGAAGTTATGCACTCACCATAATGTTCCATTTGTGTGGTCCATTTTCATTTATCCTCTACTCCCCTCCCTCCTTCCCCCTGGCATTGAAGTTTTTTGTGGAACAGATAATGGATAAATATTACTTACTGTTATTCTTATATGGTTCCAGATATGGTCTCTATGAAGGCTTTTGGGGTTTTTCATTCTATCTGTTTTCAGCAAACTTGATCTGAGGTAAATAGGAGAGGAGCATTGTGGGTAAGGGTTAAGCTCAGAGTTTTTGGCTTTCGCGAGCTGTAGTAATGGCAGAGTCAGTTCCAAGGTTTGGAACCGAACCCATATGTAGAGGATAAATAAAATGGACAACACAGATGGAATGTTACGGGGAGTACATAACTTATTTTTATTTCCTGTGAAGGTATGTAAAAGGGACACACAATGTTAAAACAGACAATTACTAAATGGTTGTCATGCTGCTGTTTTTTCTTATTCATTCCATAAGAAGACACTTCCAGGAATGTCAGAGTCTACAGATACGTATGATGTACATGGCACAGATGTGTAAGTAAACTTACCATAATGGTAATGGGAATCACAAAGAAAACCTGGTCAATAAATCTGGTACACCACAAAAAAGTAAAACCAAAAGATGTACCAAAATCTCAAGATGTAAAATGATGAAACTGTTTTAATTCACATTCATACAGTGACTCTGAAAGTGAGAGCTATCCTTAATAATGGTAGTTGATGTGCTCAAAAGTTTTTAACTTGCTTTCTGAATATTTGGAGATGGTTTCTGTGACCCATCTGCACGAGGATGGGGCACAGAACCCATCTCTAAATATTTAGAACCACTACGACCAATGGTGTCTACACGAGGAAGGGTAGTTACAGAAAATGAGAGAGATAAGTGGTACATGGTTGTACCCCTATGCAGGCCTGGTTCCTTAGCATTCCTTAAACTTCCAAGCATTGTACATTCCATCAGAGCAAAACATTGTAGCAGATGAGCTAAGCAGGACCAGGACAGAGCCTCACAAATGGAAACTGAACATGGGAGTCTTCCAGGACTGATCCAGTTGTGGGAAATAATTCATACTGTTTGCCTTCTTTTAAAATGGACAGTTAAACAGATTTTGCTCCAAGGCTTCTTGCTGCAAACAAGCCTGAAAAACAGATGCATTGTCATTACCTTGGAAGGGAATGTTCCTTTATGTATTTCCACTGATATCCAGATGAAGATTCAAAAAGAATACCCAGAAATCATCATGATGATCCATTTTTGGTACAGCCAACATTGGTTATCCATTCTTATGGAATTGGCCTAGGGCAGTTACCACAAGCTTCCTCGCAGACTGGATCTACTCACACAAGACAAGGGGTTATTTGATGCATCCAAATATCAGTCAGCTTGAAGTGACTGTCTGGATGACTAAATTTTGTTACCTTTTAGGAACTTATTTCACGAGGACATGCAGCAGCTACTAAAGGAAGCAAAAGGCCTGCTACTAGAAGATCCTATATCATTAAGTGGAAGCGATTTCCTAGTTGCTGCCTAAGAAATACAGGGACCAGTCAAGGATTTTGTTTCACTGGTGTTTTGTGTGAGCTAACTTCCACTGGTCTCACTTACTCCTCTGTAATGGATCATTTTTTGGCCATTTCTGCCCATGGCTCTCCCTCTTTCTTTTGGTAAAATGTTTTGGTAGCTCCTCCTTAGGATCTCAACTTTGTGCTGGACAAGTTGACTGTGTCACCTTTTGAACCTGCTCTCAAGCTGATTTATTTTATTTATTTATTTCAGTTTGATTACCGGGGAAGTCCACTGGGCCAAGAAGTGCCCATTTTCAGTGGAGGCCCGGGGAGAAAAGCTCCACAAGCAATACAATGAAACATGGTTACATAAAGTTAATGGTAAAATACAAGAGTAAAGATTCATGCAGTCCATTCATTCATGAAAAGCTCCACAAGCAATACAATGAAACATGGTTACATAAAGTTAATGGTATAATACAAGAGTAAGATTCAAGCAGTCAGGAAATACATTTACATAAAATATGCATAATGAACAAGCATAATGAAGCAATACAGTGCAGAGTAAAATAACAAAAATACATAGATGTGCAAAAAGTAAGTTGGAGTCAGGAGAAAGTTAGAAAAGTCAGGAAAATCGTGGAGGTAGAGAGGGCCAGGAAGTGGAGAGCTCAGGGAAAGAGATCCCTGGAAATTATATTTGGTGAGAGTAGGAACATTTCCATTTGGATGACAGGTATTTGAGAAGTAGGGTCTTGAAGGATTCGGAGTTAGGTATAGTCCTAAGAGAAGGAGGGAGAGAGTTCCATTTTTTACCTAGGGAGAAAGAGAGTAGAAGTTGGCCGGCAGGACGTTTAGGTTTGTGGATGGAGGTAAGGTTTTGGTGTTTAGATCTCAGAGATCTGTTTGGAGTGTATGGTGGAAGGATGTTTATTAAGGCAGGGCATGAGTCTGGGTAAAATATTAGTTTGTGAGCGGTGGTTAGTTGGAGATAGTCCAAGTGGTTGGGAAGTTCAAGCCAATTTAGAGATTTAAGGGTAAGGCAGTGGTGAGTTGAGGTTTTGGATTTGGTTGCGAATTTAGAGATCTTATTATAGCAAGTTTCAAGTTTTGAGATGTTGGAAATAGACGGATTGGTTAAAAGAGGGGCTCCATAAAGAAGAGAGGGTATAAGGTATGTAATTGCCAGGGTGTGCCTAGAGGAGTTGGAAAGAAATTGGTTGTTTCTGTAGAGCATACCTAACTTTTGGTGGGTTTTCTTTGTTTTGTTGAATGTGGAGATCGAATTTTAGGTGTTCGTCTATGGTAATGCCGAGTAGTTTAGCGGAAGGCACTACTTCTATAGCAGTGTTGGTTTGGCTGAGGACTTTGAAGGAATCTTTGTCAAAGGATGAGGAAGCTCTGGAAGGGGTAAAAATTAGAATTTTGGATTTATTAGAGTTGAGGGAGAGGTGGTTTTGGTGCATCCAGTTCTCTGTGGTGGAAAATGCTATTTGTGTTTTAGTCTGGAGTTCAGAAAAGTTAGAGGCAGCACAAACTTAGGTGGAGTCATCAGCGTATTGGATGACTGTGGTGTCTGGTATGACAGAGTGTAGATTATTTATAAAGATGTTGAAGAGCATGGGTCCGAGGATGGACCCCTGGGGAACACCAGTAGGTGTGGGCAAGAAGGAAGAGGTAGAGTTCATCCATCTGACAGCTTGAGATCTTTCAGATAGGTAGTTGGAGAACCAGGAAAGAGTATGTGGGGAGAGATTAAGGTTGGCGAGATGAAAGAGTAGGTGTGTATGGGAGATGGTGTCAAAGGCTTTGGAAAGATCTAGTAGTACTGTGGATACAAGGAGTCCAGAGTCTCGGGCTTGGTTGACTGTTTCAAGGAAGGATAGTAAGGCAGTAATGGTGCTATGGCCGGGGCAGAAGCCATGTTGGGTGGAAGTAAGTAGGTGATTCTGTGTTAGGAAAGGTAAAAGCTGGTGGTAGACACATTTTTCTAGAACTTTAGATATTAGAGAGAGTAGGGCGATGGGGCGGAAATTAGAGATAGTGGTGTTTTTACCTCCTTTATGGAGAGGTAGGATGTAGGCTGAACGCCAGAGTTTGGGTACGTATGACTCATTTAAGGATCTGTTTATCAGGATACTAATAGAGAGAGCAATACCTTCAGCTGCGCATTTGAGGAAGGAGGAGGGTATGTTGTCAAGGGCATTGGAGCATGGTTTAAGATTAGATAAGAGCCTTTTTATGAAGCTGGTTGAAACTGGTTTGAACTGGAAATTCAAGAGACATTTATTAAGGTTATTGGGTATTGAGGAGAGGATATTAGGTGGATTATTGTTTGGGAATGTTTTGGTTAGATTAGCTAAGGATTCTGTGAAGAAGGTGTTGAAGTGAGAACTCAATTCCTTGTCAATTAAACTAGGGTCTGGGCAGGGATTATTTTTGGACCCTGGGTGTAGAAGGGAGTTAACTGATTTCCAAAATTGTTTTGGGTTCTTATTTTTGTTAGACTGCAGTTTACTGTAGTAGTTTTTTTTTGTCTAAAGTGATTAGTTTTTTTTTACTTGGTTGCGAAGTTGGGTGTATTGGAGGAAGGAAGAAGGCAGTTTGTTTTTTGATAATGCTTCCAGGCTTTGTCTCTGTGATGCATGATTTGTTTTGCATCTTTTGTCAGCCAAGGAGCAGAGTTAGTTTTGATTCGTTTGTTTCTTAGAGGGGCTAGGCAATTCAGAGTGTCTAGGAAAATAGAGTTGAAATGTTCTACAGCATTGTCTAGGGGGAGAGTATTAAGGATTTGCCAGTTGATTAGTTTGAAGGTGTTTGTGAAAATTGTAGGGTTAAAGTTGCTAAGATTTCAAATTTGAATGTACTGGTGATGAAATTGGGTGGAATTAGCTGACCGATGAGTGAAGGCAGGGAGATGGTCACTGAAAGTATCGGGGATGGTGCCTGAGAGAATTATTTTGTTGGGATGAGAAACTAGAATCCAGTCCAAGATGGATCCAGGAGGGTGGATTTTGTTAGGACGAGTTGTTGAATGGATTACTTGGGTGAAGTTGTATAGGTTAATGGATAGAGAAGGGGGGGATGAGTTGATTTTATTCCAGTCTATATTAACGTCGCCAAGAATGTAAGTTTCATATTTTATTTCAGTTGAGGCCCAGTGAAGAATATTTTCAAGGGTAGAGATGTTGTCACCTGGGGAGATATATAAGGAGATAAAGCAGATATTCTTACGTTTATTCAATCTGAGGAGACCTGCAGTTAGTTCAGTATTTTTGAAATGTGGGGTTGGGATTTGCAGAGGGATTAGAGAGAGATGGTTAGAGTAGATTAGAGCAGAGCCTCCACCTTTTTTATTTAAACGATCATTTCTAAGGATGTGGAAGCCTGGAGGTAAGATTTCAGGGTCAGTAATATAAGGTTTTAGCCAGGTTTCAGAGATGGATTCAACCTAATTTAAGGTTCTTAACTTGGAATACTGTACTCATCATTACTTTAGCTTCTGCAAAAAGACTGTCTGAGTTGCAGTCTCTGATGATGGGTGAGCTCTATCTGATTTTCTGTAGGGACAAGGTGTTTAACCCCTTATTCATGCTCAAAGTTGTTTCAGAGCTGTCTTTGCATCAAACCATCACTCTCCCAGATCTGACGATGTCTCTTCTTCCTGGATTCAACCTGTGGGTTATCGGATCCAAGACCAGCCAGAACTCAAAGCACTTCAGCTGGTCGAGCTCCACCTCCTGTACCCATAATGCCTTGCTGAGCTAAGAGAAACTCAGATCTAGTTTGCAGCCATTCCTGAACTGCACTCTACTGGAATATATCCTTTCTTGCTCTTTTGGTGGCGTACCTTTGCTCTCTTTGTCATCTAACCTGTTTTAGGGTTTGTTTAGTTGATAGGTAGTTTTTAGGTCAAGATAGTAGTGTAGTTTGAGTTAGCATAGTGTGTGGGCTTTTCCTACCTGGTATGTTTGCATTGTTTATAGCATTTTTGAGCGTTTCCCCTTGTCAGTTACTGTTAGTGTTTCTTTCTGTAGTAGGAGTATTTAGCTGTTATCTGTGTCATAGGAGTTCATTACTTGTTTTGTGTGTGTAGATTTCTCATGGATCTGATGAGGCTCAAAAAGTGTTTGGAGTGTGGGCTTAAGTTACCTTTGCAGGATGTCCACGATGTGTTTACTGCCTGTCGGTCATCCATCTGGAGTTGCCTTGCTCCATTTGTGAACGCTTCAGTCTGTCAGGCCATTAAAGAGAAGAGAGCAAAGTTAGTGTGTCGCAGGGCTTCCTCTCTTCCTCCTCTGATAGAGGTAATAGACATGGATCCAGTGACCCCCAAGTCTGTTAAAGGGGACTGTAGGCGGTCTGCCGTGGCATCTACACCTGCTGCTCCATCTGATCTGCCAGATCTGACGGTACTAAGACCGACAGATCCCCCAGCAGTTTTGACTCCACTATTGACTCCAACATCTCATAGCCAATCACCTTCGGTGCCAATTTTTGGGAAACCTGCTTCTCCATCTTTGAGTGTCCCCAGTCTCTTTCTGTCCAAGGGGGCTGCTTCAGGATGGACTAGGTCACCTTCCTGTCCATCTACTCCACCAGAATTCTTGCCAGAGTCCTCGCCTTCTCCTCCTCAGATTTGGGCTTCTCCATTTCAGATCCGATCAGCAGAGTCCTTGCCCCCCCCCCAGACAGACCTCCAAAGCCCCTTTGGTTGCTTCTTCAATTCAGTCATCCATGTTGGGTCAGGAGGGTGAAAGTTTTGGATTTGGAGCAGCTAATGTGGTCGGCCCACTTCAGCTTCGGCTTTCTGCATCATGGAAAGGATGTTCTCCTGCCAGGAGAGGGAACAGTCGAGTAAGACCCCCAGTGCCTTCCCCATTCTCCTGCATCGGCACCTGTGACTGTTCAGTCTGCTGCTGGACAGCCCACCTAGATTGGCTCCTAGTCTGCCCTAGTCAAGTCACCATCCAGTTCAGATGCTAGAATTCCTAGATTGCCACCTGGACACTCTTTTCCAGACTGCAAAGCTTCAAGCATCCAGAATTTCAAGTCTTCAGTCTCCGGCAGTCTCTCTACTTTCTTACAAAAAGCCTCCGGACTTTATCCTTCTGAAGTTGTTGGGGCACATGGGGCCTTCTGTCAGTCTAGTCCCACTAGTGAGGTACCAAATGAGGTGTCTGCAATGAACCCTAGCCATGCATTGATCTTGTATAACACATCCAGTGGAGTTTCCCGTAATTCTGATGAATGTTCTCGAGATCAGGTCAGATGGTGGCTGGAATTTCCCTTGGTATCCAATGGAAGACAGTTTGTCATTGTCCCCTCCCCGGCATGGTCATGACGGACGCCACCCTTCATGGGGTGGTGGCATTCCTAAGGGAGGACCGTGCAAGGGATCTGGTCCTCTTCTAAGGCCAATCTTCACATCATTGTCTTGGAGTTGAGGGTGGTCCTCCTTTTGTTGCTGGCTTTTCAGGACATTCTACCCAAGGGTATGATCTCAGGCTAGCCAGGTAATAATTCAGTTGTTTGGTATCTGAACAACAGTGGGGGGAACACGGTCTTACCATCTTTGTCAGGAGACCATGAAGGTCTGGCAACAGACTATTTTGCCTTGGCAATTTCTGATTGTAACACACTTCCCGGGGAAGTCTAAAATTTTGGCAGACAGTCTAAGCAGGAGCATTCTCCTTCCTCAGAAGTGGTTTTTGAGTCCAGTAGTTGTTGCACAGATTTTTCTGCACTGGGGCACTTTTGTGTTGCAACTTGTTTGCACCCCCATCTTGACATCAAGTGTGACAGCTAACTATGCCTTAGTCCATCCTCAGGGGCAGTCACCCAGGAATGCTGTTCTGCATGCTTGGCCTCCTGGTCTCTTGTACACTTATTCTCTGTCCCCTTTAATTGTAAAGTTTCTTCAGAAGGCGACCTGCTGCAGAGTAAAAGTAACCCGCATCACCCCATTTTGACCTTGTCAGGTTTGGTTCCCTTTCTTTGGCCTCTGTTGAAGGACCCCCCCCCCCCCCCGGGTGCTAGATCCCCTTTCAGATCTCATCTCCCATTTAATCAGTGTGGACCCCTGTCCCCATTCTCCAGACTGTAAAGCTATCTGCTTGGTTTCTCCAATTCCCCCTGATGACCAGAAATCCCAAGTTTTCCAGCAGTGTGATTGATATGCTGTTATTCTCCCAGATGCCTTCATGGAAGGTGTATTCTAGCAAGTGGAAGCATTTTGCTATTTAGACTGTTAAGGTTTTGAGCCTTTCTCATCTCCTTTGTAGGCAGTTTTGAATTTTCTTGTGGGTTTAACTCTGGTTCTGATTATTCTATGATTAAATTGTAATCGGCAGCCATGTCATCTTCCATATCAGTAGGGCCTCTGGTTGCTCTGAAGATTTCGTAAGCCTTCCTTAAGGATATTTTTCTGCTGCAACCTCCTCTTTGGGATCCTGTTCCACAGTGGTATTTGCCTTTTGTTTTGAAGGTGCTTGTGGTTTATCCATTCGAACCCTCTGCTACCATTGATTTGAAGCTTTTGTTTTGGAAAACATTGTTTTTGGTAGGTGTCACCTCTGCCAGGAATGTTACTGAATTGCAGGCCCTCTCTTCTATCTCTCCATATTTGGTTTTCCATAAGGATAGGGTTTCTCTTCATATGGATCCCTCTTTTCTTCCCAAGGTGGCTGTAGAGAATAATTTGACTCAAGCTTTTCACCTTCCTGTGTTTTTTCCTGATTTCTCCAACAAAGGTGAATATTTGTTGCATTGCCTTGATATGTATAGACGATTGAAATTTTATTTAGATAAGACAAAATCTTTTAGGAAGTCTAAAAAATGTTGTCTCCTTTTCCAAGTGTCGATTGGGTCAGCCTGTTTCTAAGGTTCCACTGTCCAAGTGGCTGTCAGATTGTATTGCTTTTCCATTCAGTTTGAAGGATAAGACATTGAATCACAAACCAAAAGGTCACACTACCAGAGCTGTGGCTACTTCCACTGCCTTTTTCTCTAGAGCTTAGTTGGATGATTTTTTTTTGCTGCTGCTACTTGGATGGGCCCTCATGTGTTTGTGTCCCATTATAAGCTGGACATTCATTCAAGGGCTTCCTTTGGTTCCACCATATTGTGGAATGTCCTTCCATAAAACCTCCTGGCTTATTACATGGCCAGGGACTCTGTCACATGGGTTGAATCCAGACAGAAAAAACATCATCAGATTCAAAAGGTATAGTGATAGATGCATGTTGTCTTTCTTTGTCTGATTCACCCCCCCCCCCCTTCCTGCCCCTGTCTGTCTGCTTAGCGAGTCCTTTTTCATATAATGACAGTCAGAAAGGCTGCTTTTCCTTATTTGTGGGATCCTTGGTGGTGTTTCTTTTAAGATACTGTTTTGACAGTTGAGGCAGAGAGGGGCAAAAGTGATCTCAGATTCCCTTAGTTGATCAAGACGTTATGGGTAAAGGAAGTGGCGCTCAGCCAGCTGAAGTCCTTGAGATGTAGGCAGTCTCTGATCTGAATCAGATCCAATAACCCACAGGTTGAACCAAACTGAGAAATACAACATGGATTTATCATTGTGGTGAGTGTATAATTTTAATTTTTCTATCCAGAGCCTAAGAAACAGGGAGAAAGATTCTGTATACTCTGGATGTGCATGTACTATCTTGACAGAACTGAGCCCTTTCAGAAAAACTGATCAGTTATTTATTTTTATAAAGGTACAAAAAAGGGGCACACTGTGTCTAAGCAAACAGTTTCTAGACTGTCATCAACAATTGCTTTTTGTTAATTCCAACCATGACAAATCCATTCCAGGTAATATCAAGGCACATTTAATTGAACCTTGTCTTCTTTGATAGTGTACTGGAAAGGGGATGGACTCTAGAAGCATTCTAGAGGCAGCTACATTGTCTCCTTTGACTGATCATTATAGATTGGAGTCCTTTTCGAGGCCCAGGTCCAGCTTTTCTTAGAATCATTCTGCATGGCACCTGGATGTGTGATAGACTTTGGTAATTGACTCGTAGCCTAAAAGTATTGCAGCAGAGGGAATGGTTAACATAGTACAGTTGTGTAAATTGCACTTACCCATGACAGTAGATGTTTGAATTCCTCACTGCTAAATTAGCCAAACCCACCCTCCATCCACCTACTTTTGCATAAAATTGTAGTTGGCATATAAAGAAGGCCTTTTGGTCCTGGTTGCATTTGCCCTGTGCAGGGATTGGGGCAGGGTTCCATACCCAGCCTCAAACCTTTGCCAGAGCACCTCCACCTTGTGTTATTCCAAGACAAACCAAACAAGCAGTAAGAAACACCATCTTAAACCAAGGAGGTCCATCAAACAGCCTTGCTTTTTCTTTGTCTGGTACTAATGGCCACAAACCTGGCAGAACCAGACCTGTCAGTGCTGCATTTGGGAGAGTTGTCTTATCATTCATCCTGAGTTAGTCATCATAAAAAGTCATGTCTTAAAACTCTTGCATCCTGACTCAGAAGCAGTTTTACTTAGTGACAGAGCCATCTTCACAGGGATTTTGAGAGAGGCCCTGGACTCTACTTCTCAAATAAGGAATATATGTTGAATCAGCTTCATAGCAATGCCTGGGCTCTGTTCCTACCTCCTCTTAGTTCTGAAAGGGACAGAAAGCTTTTGGCTCACTCTGAATCTCAGGGACTTCAGCGAGGACATCCAGTATGTCTGGTTGCAGATTGTGATTCTCCAGGGTGTTCTACCTGTACTGCTGCAAGTGTATCTGGATCATGTGAATAAATATGGACTCATCTTTTGACACACCAACTGGGCTCTGCACAGAAATTTCATTTGGTTTACTGTGCGTAAGCATCATATACATTGCCATTTTGACTTCCCTCTTTGCCCTAATGGCCAGTGCTTTGCAGGAGAAGGAGCTTATTGTATTCACCTACCTTTATGATTAGCATTCAGTGGCCCCATTTAGTATATTCCGTATAGCATTCCAGGTGTGAGTATTCATCCCTTGAGAATGCTACCATCTATGACAAGTCCTCTTTTAATCCATCTTAGAGGATTGTGTTCATTGTGGTTTAGTTGAACACCCTGAAGTGGTTATTAGGTCAGGATAAGGCAGCTTGGGTGACATGCAGAGAGTCCAAACATATATCTTCCTTGCACTTTCTCTCAGCTTGATGGCTACGTTTTTCATGTTTGAGGATTTTATGTTGCATTGGATTGCAAGGTGCCAGTTGCTGCAGACTTGTCAGTTTCTCATAGATAATCCCCTGATGTCAAATCAACATGTACAAGGCCTTGTAGTAAGTGGTTTTTGTCACTTCCTGCAGCTGTATCCATCGCATGTCATAGTGATGGACGCTTCACTATTAGGATGGAGAAGGGAGCGCTCATCATTTTGCTTATGGTTAAAGGGATATGGTCCAGTGGAGACAGGAGGCACATTAACTAGTTGGAGCTTCTTGCTATCTTCCTGTCCTTTAAGGCTGTGGATGCAATGCAGGTCTGAGCAGTGAGCTTTACACATACACAACATGTCCAGGGTTTTATCCTAGGCAATGTCCCTTCTAAATTTGTTTCACCATGTTCAAATGGCCAAGTAGTTTGCACAGAGTATGTGAACAGCACAGATGATGAGCAGTAAAAAAAAAAAAAAAAAAGACCGTTTCAATGTATTGTTAACCGGCATATTTTAAACAAACTGTCTGAATGCCCTGTGTAAGCAAGTCCAAATTCAGACACCTTGGTTTTATACAGACCCTGATGTAAATAACCAATGCCAAATGCAAAACACACAATTCTAGTTGTTTAAAACCTAATAGGACCCGGCAGTCTGCTGAAAAAATCTCTTGTATGTAGAGAAAACCTGATTAAAACTGAGGAAAGAGCTCTAGTCACTTTCCTCACTATCAGATAAATTCAGCTGTCAGCATGTTATCTCCAGAATGAGGGACAAAGCCAAAATCAATTACATGTTTGCACTACAGACTTAGAAAGTTGAAAGAAAAAGATGACATGAATTAACATTTAATCTTGTATTGTTAATTCTCGTTCATTCCTTACGTATGGGTTTCGGTTCCGAGCTCGGAACCGAGCTGGCTACTTTCCAAGCTTCCATCAGCTTCAAACGCTCGAGCTGAACTCCCCACAATTCCCCTCTCCATGTTACCTCAGATTTCGTTTGCCACATTGCCATCCGGTCGTGTCAAGCTACTTCTCTTGAGCTAAGTACAGTCAGTTGTTGTTTAATTGCTTTACAAATTACTTTTCTGTCAGAAAAGTTGATATTTTATTGTCTCTTGCCCTGTCGCATCTAACGTTCATAATTTACTCAGGTTTTTTCTGTCCTTTACTTACCCTTCTTACCGCGAGGTAATTTCTCCTTACCATCGTTGGTAATCCTTTCTCTTTCATACCTTCGGGTACTGTCTTGTACCATTGTTGGTACTTTTCTGTTTGTTAATATGGCAGATAAAATGGGTAGTCCGGGGTTTAAGCGGCGTTCTGATTGTGGACACAAACTGCCTACTTCTGATGTACACTCTTTATGTGTTTATTGTTTGGGAGCTTCCATTTATCTGTTGAACCTCCTTATACTATATGTGAGAACTTTTCTAATAGAACTTTGTTTGAAAGGAAAAACAAGCTGATACTGAAGGGACTTCTAAAATCTCCCTTTTCAGAGGCTATTTCTGGGTCAGAGGTCTCAAACCCTCCTAAAGCCCATAAGAAAATGGATGTTTCTACTAAGGCTAAATCCTTGCCTTCATCCCCGGCTGGGGACTCTCACCAACCAAAACCTAAAAAGGCTAAAATTACGGCTCCAGAGCTTTCTCAGTCAGCCCCAGTGCTTTCGGTACCCAGACCTTCGGGACCAAGGCCTTCGGCTCCATTAGTGATTTTGGTTCCGTCCTCTCCTGCAGCCTTACATATCGGCACCGAGGGGCTCCTCGGTTCAGACCATTACCACTGTATCAGCACCGACTGTTACTGTTCAGTCGGCACATACATTGACCGCGTCGACTCCAAGATCGTCCTCGGAACCGAGGTCTTTATTGTTGACTCCAGTTTTGTCAGTTTCAGCTTCGGCACCGACAACCACTTCGGCACCGATCCCTGGGTTGGTACAGACAATGACATCGGTACCGATGACTTCTTCGGTGCAGACTACAGCACTTCAGTCTTTCTCGGCACCGTTGTCCTCGGTGCGGTCAGATGAGATGGGCACTGAGTCTGCCTCTTTTGTGGACAGGCCTGTTTCTCCCTCAGTCTCTGTGAGGTCCACTAGAAGTCTTTCTGAACATGATGTGTTGAATCTTGTGGACCAGGCATTCGTGGCCAGAGGTATTCCACCTCCCCCCCAGGAACTATCCTTCCTTGGGAGGTGATCACCCATCTCCAAAGACACCTTCTTATTCTCCTCCTTCATTGTCTTTGAAGTCCATGGATATAGTACAGTCTTCCCCTTCTGCGGTTCCCTTTGTGGATCTCACTAAGGAACCGCAGTTGCCTTCATGGCAGGAAAGTTTTGCTACGATCCAGGATGTCAGCTGTGACACTCATAGCTTGCTACTCCACAGCCATCCAGGGACTCCGAGTCAGCAGGCTGAGCCATTTACTGGCGGAGTACCCCCTGTCCTAGACATACACTCCTCTCCGGGTAGACCAGCCTTCCAACTGATGAAGAAGGCTTTTGCTCCTGCTGGTGATACCGGACTGTCTATACCTCCGCCCTCGTCTGGTACACTGGTTTCACAAGTCGCACCTAGCAGACACCGAGTGCAAGGACCTCAGGACATATTCCCTCAGGAATCCCCTTTTCCGTCGTCTTCCCCAGCTTCTCCCGCTGAGGAGGTCCACCGGAAAAGTTCATGTAAGAGGAAGCACATGGACTCCACAGAGGAGTCCTTCACCGAAGACACAAATTTTGATGAGGGGGAAGGATCCCCACAGTCACCCTCTGAGGTATCCTTTGGCGAGATCCTTGAAATTCTGATACAGAGAGGTGACTGGCAGCCCTCTAATCTGACCCCTGAGGATTCTGTGTTCCTGCAGGCCTTTCACGCCCGGCCCCCTACCTCCTGGGTTACTCCACCTGCCGATGAATTTGTCAAGTTCATCACGCAGCGTTCCTGGAAGGCCACTGATACTGTTGAAGCTATTCCCCAGAGGCCAGATAAGATCTTGTCCCCTCCTGCTTCATATCCCCATTGGTCCAAAGGTCTTCCTGTAGATGCTTTGGTGGTGGCAGCCGCAACAAAAAAGGATCTGGCAGAAGAAGAAAGCCAGACTGTCCACCCACCTAACAGAGAGTCCCGAGCCCTGGACAGAATAGGGAAGCGCATCTTTGCTTCAGCGACCTTTGCTATCAGGTGCCTGAATTATATGGCACATTTTACCAGGCTTCAAAGGGATCTGGTTTCTGAGCTCTCTGAAACCTTGGCTGTTGCAGTGTCTGATGAGGTCCATGGCAAAGTGGCCTCTCAGTTGGCCACCATTGAGTCTATATCTAACTTCTCTATGCGATTGATACCTCACTCATCAGAAGGAGCAGCGGGTTCATCTGCGGTCTTGAGACGACACGCCTGGATGCACTTGTGCAAATTCGTGGAACCTTTTAAGTCTTCCTTTCTTAATGCTCCCATTGAGCCCTCCTCGTTGTTTGGGCCTAAAGTTAAAAGCACACTGGCCAGATGTGAACAAGACGGTAAGACCCTTTCTGCCGTAGGTGTCCGTTATTCTTCCCTTCAACGTGCTTTCTCCCGAAACCAAAATAGTGGGAAGATATGGTTCAAGAAATCTCCGGGTCCTTTCCGTGACACACAGGCTGAGTTCTCCCCCAGAGGCAGAGGGGGAAACTCACAGGGAAAATGCTCCTTTCGGTGCAGAGGGGGACCGCGTAACCAGGGTTCCAGGGATTCTTTCCCTGGTCAATCCTATCAGCGCTCCTGAAGAGCGGCCCAACTCCTTTCCTCTGAAAGTGGTTGGGAGACGTTTCTCCTTGTACCCTTCTGCCTGGCTAACCATCACCACCGATTCTTGGGTACAAAGGATGATAACCAGAGGTTATCATATCCCCTTCGATCTTTGTCCCATCCCTTTAAAAAATCTTCCTGACGTTCCACCCAGTCAAAGGGAAGAACAGCACTAGAGGTAGAAAAGCTGCTAAGAAAGAGTCATCCAAATAGTCCCTCCAGACCAGATAGGATCCGGATTCTACTCAAGACTATTTTTGGTGCCAAAGAAAACCGGGGACTGGAGACCAATTTTGGATCTCAGCGTTTTGAACAAGTTTGTGAGAGTACAAAAATTCCAGATGGTCACTATACAGTCTATCCTCCCGCTTTTGGAAAAAGACGATTGGATGTGCTCTGTAGATCTTCAAGATGCGTCCTACCACATTAAGGTAGACAGGCCATCAAGAAGATTTCTGCGCTTCCATGCAGGAGCCAATCACTACCAGTTCAGAGTACTGCCCTTCGGACTCTCTACAGCCCCCAGAGTGTTCACAAAGTGCATGGCAGTTGTCACAGCTCACTTGCGACTTCAAGGATTCCAGGTGTTTCCATACCTAGACGACTGGCTCATTTCTGCCCCCACCAGACATCTACTGGAAAAATCCCTGGCATACTCTCTCCTCGCTGCTCAAAGGATAGGCATAACCATAAACTGGCAGAAATCCAATCTTACCCCATGTCAGTCGACAGAATTCGTAGGGGTTATCTTGGATACACAAAAACTGCAGAGCTGCTATTCCAGAGCACAGAATTTTAAGGATAAAGCAACAACTAATTCCAATCCTTTCAAAGGAAAAATCCACGGCTCACTCAGTTCTACAGCTGTTGGGTTCCATGGCAGCCTCCATCACCATTGTTCCCCTGGCCAGGTTTCACATGAGGCTTCTACAATGACTACTGCTCACCCAATGGTATCCTTTTCAGCATCTACTTTCAGCCATGATTCGAGTAACCCACAGGTGCAAACAGGATTTAAAATGGTGGATGACACAATCTCTCACAATGGTCTCGCCCCTTTTCCCCCCAGCAACCCAAGGCCACAGTGACCACGAACACCTCCCTGATGTGGTGGGGGGGCTATGTCCGGGACAGACAGTCCAAGGCAATTTGTCCCAACTGGAGACCCATCTGCATATAAATGTTCTAGAGCTGAGGGCAGTGCTTCTGGCGTTGCAAGCATTCCATCAGCTGCTGCCATCTGGGACAATTGCGATTCAATCAGGCAACATGGCGGTGGTCTGGTATATCAACAAGCAAGGTGGAACCAAATCTTACCCCCTTTGTCAAGAGGCCATGAGGATATGGCAATGGGCGATGGCTACCAACCGTTTTCTTCTAGCAACACACATTCCCGGGAGTTCCAACGTGATAGCAGACAAGACTCAGCAGGTGCATTCTTCAACCTCACGAGTGGTCCCTAAATCCCTTGATAGCGGCTGAGATCTTCCACCGCTGGGGCCGTCCTTGTTGCAACCTCATTGCATCCCCGACCACCTACAAATGCAGCAACTACTTCACCCTGATTCCCCTTCAGGGACAGTCACCCAGGGATGGTCTAGTGCACGATTGGCCCTCGGGTCTTCTATATGCATTTCCGCCCCTTCCTCTCATTCCCCAGTTTCTGAAGAAAGCCCGGCGGTTGAAGAGCATAGTAATCATCATAGCACCATATTGGCCATGACAGATTTGGTTCCCATTCCTTTGGCCTCACCTACTAGATCGACCATGGATTCTCCATCCAATCCCGAAGATTATCTCACACCCACAGAACCTGATTCATCCCAACCTGAACAGCCTGAAGCTAACAGCTTGGCTACTCCAATTCCCTTTATTGCCAGGCAGAATGATCTTTCTTTACCAGTACATGATATTCTCATTGCTTCTCATAAGTCTTCCACTAGAATTACTTATCTGAGCAAGTGGAAAAGATTTACGTGTTGGCTGAAAGATAAACAAGTAGATCCCTGTTCAGCACCACTGTTGATAATACTAGACTATCTGGCCGACCTGTTTCATTCAGCCTCTACCATTAGAGTTCATTTGGTTGCAATTTCTAATTTCCATGAGGGTGTCCAAGATTCCTCTCTTATGTCCCATAAATTGTGAAAGACCTTCATAAAAGGTGTGAATCATCTGAAGCCACCTTTTAGAGAACCTATTCAACCATGGGATTTATCTTAGTTCTACAAGCTCTGACAATGGCACCTTTTGAACCAGCCTCTTGCGACCTGAGGTATTTGTCATGGAAAACCGTGTTTTTGGTCGCTATTACTTCTGCCAGACGTATTTCTGAACTTCAGGCTTTATGTATCAAGACTCCATACTTGATTTTTCATAGAGATAGTGTGTGTCTGAGAACTAAGCCATCATTTCTGCCTAAAGTGATCTCTGAAATGTCCATTAATCAAGCCATTGAATTGCCAGTTTTCTTTCCCAACCATTTAAACAGAGGAGAGTATTGCCTACATACCCTAGGTATACACAGGCAAATCAGTTTTTACTTAAACAGGACTAAACCCTTTCGTAAATCTGACCAGTTATTTTTGGCCTTTTCTGGATCTAGATTAGGATCGGCTGTTGCTAAGGTCACATTAGCTAGATGGTTGAAGGAATGTGTGACCTTTATTTACACACAACGTAATATCTCGTTGCCTCCTACCATGAAAGCTCATTCAACAAGGTCGGTGGTAACTTCTGCTGCCTTCCATGCCAGAGCTTCTTTACATGACATCTGTGCAGCTGCAGCTTGGGCTATGCCTCATACTTTCATCAATCATTACAAATTGGATTTGGCCTCCAGGGGAAGAGCATTTTTCGGTTCTATGGTGCTCAGGAATGTCCTTTCATGAGAACCTCCCAGGAGTAGAGGTAGCTGGGGACTCTGTCCCATACGTAAGGAATGAACGAGGATTAACAGTATCAGATAAAAAAGTTATGTCTTACCATAACGTTTCATCTGTATTGTTGATCCTCGTTCAGTCATTACGACCCTCCCTCCTTCCCCCTCCTGTGAGTTTCTAGTGGATCTCGCCATCCAGTTCTCTTAGGTTATTTGACCAGAGGTTGCCTCTACCTTCTTTAACTTGCAAACTCAATCTGAGGTAACAGGGAGAGGGGAATTGTGGGTAAGAGTTTAGCTCGAGAGTTTGAAGCTGACGCGAGCTTGGAAAATGGCCGGCTCGGTTCCGACTTTGGAACCGATACCCATACGTAATAACTAAACGAGGATTAACAATACAGATGGAACGTTATGGTAAGATATAACTTCTTTTTTTCTTATGTGAAATAAGTGTAACTTTATCTTTTTTTTTCACTCAAATCTACCCCCCCCCCCCCCAATAAAAAATGATCACAAGTTTTAAGATGGGCAGAAAAAATGTTTTGAGAAAAAAATCATGAATGTCCTTGAAAATTATGGACTGTTGAAGTTTGGTACTACCTCTTCATTATAATTTTGCCCTCATTGCTTCCAAATATCTTCATTTGTATGACATTAGTCCTGAATCATTCCCTTCATAGCTCTAAAGTATATTCACAGTTTTCTATTTTTCCCTACTGTTTACCACTGGAATTCTCCATAAGCAACTCTTCCCTTTCTACAGTAAAATTCTTTTCTATTACTCCTATGAGTTTTATATTTATACGTTTGTAATTATTTTTCACAAGGTAATTTTCTTATATTTGCTACTTACCTTAATTTTGATTATATCTTTGTTCATCTTGATTAGTAATCATTTTATTTACTGCTGTTGCAACATGTACATTGTTGAAATTATTCTTGGCAATTTTTTTTTACTTATGTACTGTATTTTCCTATTTTCTGGGTCCTCTCTAAAATTGGATTTAGCCCGTTGTAGTCAATTTGATAAATGTAAAGAATCTACTGTCTGTACATATGTAATTAAGTATGCAGGAGCATATTTGCATTTTTCACTGTAAGGACTATAAAGGCTATTTTCTGAATCCTAGCAAATACAGTTTTCAAAAATGTAGTAAATGGTACAAACATGAGATAAGGATAAGTGTATATAATCAAATAAGTTGCAAGAAAGAATTGATAAGCCAATAAGATGCACTGGAAAAGTAGAACGTATAAAATTCTTACAGCAAGTAAGCATACCCAGTCTTCAAAACACATAACACACTACTGTAAAATAAGTTCATATCAGGAAATCAGTTAACACAAAATGTTGAGAGACTATCTGGGATGTGGGCTGTCTCATGCACAGTGTCCATGAGCTACTTCAAAAGCTTCAACTCTCAGAATTCTCACAGAGAAGCTGAAAGCTGCCAGTCTCACCTTTGACCTAGATATCACACTGACACATCACAGATTCAGGAATGTCACTCTACCAGGAAATAGGAATGATACAAATGCGACTATGTGAAGGAAAATGAACTCTTTAACATCTAAATGTGAGTTATTTTATATAATTACTTAAATATCTATGTTATAATTCATAAAATATGTCAGTTATAATGAGTTTAAATGATACAGTTTCTTGTAGTAAGTAAATGTCTTATTTTAGAAGGCATAGAAAATGAAACATTTATTCAAGTGTTTTTGAAAATCTACTTAACAGCAGCTTAATAATCTGTGTTAAAAACTTATGTTCCAAACATATACATTACTATAACTCATTTAATTCATCTGATTGACGAGCATAAATAATTTTATAACTCTATTCTGGAAGAAATTGTCGTGATATATTTTAAAGCAGTAGTATAGCATGGTTGTAAAATCTGGTTACTAAAATGTGTTTGCTGTGCATTATTTTGTATAAAGCAGACAGATCTATTGTAGGGACAGCAAGTAAGATGGTGCTCGGCAAGGACACAACTCAGTGAGATCAGATATATATATATATATGTGTGTGTGTGTGTATGTATATATATATATATGTGTGTGTGTGTGTGTGTGTGTATGTGTATGTATATATATATATATATATATATATATGTGTGTGTGTGTGTGTGTGTGTATATATATATATATATATATATATATATATGTGTGTGTGTGTGTGTGTGTGTGTATGTATATATATATATATATATATATATATGTGTGTGTGTGTGTATGTATATAGGTATATAAGTGTTTCTGAGAATCTGCATAACTATGCAGTATGATTTATAACAATTTCTATGAATACAATATTTTATTCTATTGACAGTAATGAGTTTGAGTAAATGCTCATATACAAGCAATTTAAGGTTTTTTTTGGAAGCTGATAATTGCATTTACATGACAGAAAATAGATGCATCTTAATATATGTAATGTCTGAATCATATTAGCCAAAGTTTTTGATTTAAATGAATGTTAGAACTTATTTTTCTCTTCTCTTGATTTCTAACATCAAGATTATTTGAATGCTATTTGAATACAAGTGTTTTATATTACATGGATGTATATAGTAGTATGAACAGTTTTAAAAAAAAAAAGGTTTATTTTAGTTTATATGATGCTGTTTTACCAAATGTGTAGTCTTGTCTTGCTAGATAATTGAATTGAAAACTGTTAACCTCAGTTAAATATAACTAGTATTAAATTGATAAGGTGGTAGCTGAAGTACTGCTGCTTAGGGTAGGGGGTTAACTTGAGTGGTAAATACTACTCTAAGTTGGAGTTTATAACTCCAGGCTGGATGCAAGGTTTAATCCTTATATTATTTTCACTTGTTCATTGTTATTTGTATATAGTTTTGACATCCACAATATATTTTGTACATTCATTGTCACTACAAACAAAATTGAATCCTATACAAATCCCATAAGAGATTCAATAAATACAGCTATATTTAAAGGTACACCTAAAGGAGGAGATGTAACATTACTTATCTTGTTATTTGTTATTTTGATCATAAGATTCTTAAGTTTTAAAAATGCCAAATGACATCTTTAAAAGGAATTTCTTTAAACATTAATGGATTGAATAATCCATGTAAAAGGGCAAGCCTAATAAGATACATTAATTTACATAAGGCCAACTTAGTCTTCCTGCAAGAAACCCATCTCTTGAAAAAAGATATTGATAAACTAGCCACAAACAAATATACAGTATTGGTTAGTTCAGGGCACACTCAGAAAAAGAGGAGTGGCTATTTTATGGAATAAAAGTATGCCCATTTCTAAAACCATTAAGTCTTATCAGGATGACAAAGGAATGTTTTGTATGGTTACAATACAAATTAATGGGAAGACTTACACTTTAATTAATGTATATTGGATACCTGGAATTGGTATTAATACAGTGAAACATCATCTTGATAAGATCATATCATTCTCTATAGGAGATATTATTTTAGCTGGTGACTTTAATTGTATACTACATGAAAGTGATACTACCACTATAGGAAAAGAAGAATTACATCTAATGCAAAACATTTAAATGATTTTGCTAATTCTTATCATTTTAATGATATTAATAATCAGATAGATTCAAATTCATTACCATACACCTTTTTTCTAACAGATACAAAACTTATTCAAAAATAGATAGGGTCTTTATTTCTAACCAGATGGTAACAGATTTAATTAATTCCAAAATCATTTCATGTCCTATATCTGATCATAATTCAATTGTTTTTGAATTCATGATAAAAATACTCATAATGTTCAGATCAAAAGGATACCAGCATACTTAACTCAACTAAAAGACTATAAAGAATATATACTTTCAGAAGTAAAACATTTTTTAGACATAAATAATACTCCTGAAGTCTCCATTGTTTATGTTTGGGATGCCTTAAAATCATATCTATATGGACAAAGTATCAGATGGTATAATAATAAAAGGAAATCTTGGGATAAGGAATTGTTAGATATTCAAAGTAAATTAGACTCTTATAAACATAATAATAAAGAAAATATTATGGACAAGAAAGTTACTGAAGAAATAAACAAACTAAATGAGAAATACAAAGAAATTTTAACTCATAAAGTTAAAATAACTTTAGAGAATACAAGTTTTTGTCTTATTCAATAAGCCCCAAATACTTACATAGACTTAAAAATAAAACAAAAAGGTTGAATAAACAAAACCATATCAAAGAAATCTTTTCTCTAAGGAAAAGAAGAATGTTTCTAGTATACCAGAAATACTAGATGAATTTAGAAATCACTTTCACAAAATTAACCATAATAACATTAACATGGAACCTAAAGATAAAATAAAGGAGTTTATAACCACAAACATGAATAAAAAGCTTAATAAACAACAGATTAAACTATTGGACAAGAGTATTTCATATACAGAAGTTATTACACAAATAAATAAGCTTAAATCAAACAAAGCACCGGGTAATGATGGTATTATACCAGAGATATATAAAATCCTTTCTAAAAGTACATATTCATTAATACATAAGGTTTTTATTTTGGCCCAAACTGAGTTAATAACCCCCATCTTGGCAATATACATTTATTTCGCCAATTTTAAAACCTAATAAAGATCCAACTAGATGTACTTCATATCGGCCCATCTCATTACTTAATGTTGATTATAAAATGTTTATGAGTATTTTTGCTGATAGATTGAAGACAATCATTCCCGGCATTATAGATATAGATCAGACAGGCTTCATTGTAAATAGAAATACTTTTGATAATATAAGAAGAACTTTAACATTAATAGATTTTGCAAATAGGAAAAAGAAAGATTTAACACTTATTAGTCTTGATATAAGTTCAGCATTTGATTCAGTAAGTTGGGACTATTTGTTTACCTTAATGAAGTGCACAAACTTCTCAGATGCATTTGTAAATCTAATTGAGCATTTATACAAAGGAACGTTGGCTTATATTAAGGTAGGAACTTATGTTTCACAAAAAATACCCATTCTTAAAGGTACAAAACAAGGATGTCCACTTTCTCTGCTATTATTCACTTTAGTAATAGAGCCTTGGGCTAATTTGATCAGAAACAGTACTGACATAGAGGGTTTTGAAATAGATGAAAATACAACATCCAAAATTCAACTTTTTGCAGATGATGTTCTAATTACATCAGCAGGATCTAATTCTTCTATGCAGTCTCTGTTTGATAACATGATGAATTTTAAAAGTATTTCTGGTTTAATATTCAATGAAGAAAAAACTAAAATACTACCTATATATACACGAAAAAATATTCTCATTAGTGATTTTACTAAATATGTACCCAATTCAGGTCAGATAACTTATTTAGGTATAGTACTATCTAAAGATATTAAATCTATTATATATAATAATTATAATACCTGTTTTCTTAATATACAAAATCTTTTTAATACCTGGAATAATATGTTTTTTACTATGGAGGAGAGACTTACAATTATTAAAATGATAATATTCCCCAAGATTTTATACTTAATACAATCAATAATACTTCCACCTACAAAAATAATTATCAAGAAACTGAATACACTAATGTTAAATTTCCTATGGGCACCTAATAGACCTAGGATTGCATTAAAGAAACATCCTAATAGCTGGTCTCAAGGAGGTATTTCTTTTCCAGACTGTAATTTATATACTATCTCTTCTATTGTAAAAGTTATTACTTTATTAATAGATCAGTCATATGTCACAAAATGGAAAGATTATTGGGAGCTAATTAGTATGCACTTCATGAAAATCTCCTTAACACATAAAAATATGATTGTAAATAACTCCATGTTATGGTTACTAAAGGAATTTTGTACTTCACCTATTACACCTAAACATATGGTTTGTTACCCATTAAATATTATTATTAGTTATCGTAACTTTATATTCATGCACCCTAAGTATAGGGAATGGAATTTTATTGTATTCCCTATAATGTATACTCAGGGTATGCTTTTGTCATCTACTTCTGAAGAAACTCATTTAGCTATAGATAATGATCTAAAGTACTGGTATCAGTTGATATCTGATAATAAAGTTAAAAATCTAGATTTCTTAAAACAAGAATTTGATCTAAGAGAAACTTGCTGGTTAGAGGTTCAGACCTTTAGACAACATCTCATTAATAAAATAGATCTAATGTCTATAACAGTTAAAAAATCTATTCCAACACTGATTGATTACTGGATATTAAATTTACAACATAAAGTTTCTGATAAAGGTAAACTTTCATACATACATAAAATTATCAGACAAGAAACTTTTACAGTGTAGATTCATACTGGAATTATTTCACTTCTATTAATGGGGACCCACCAAATCAACAAGATAAACAATATATTTTGGAATCTGCTTATAGAACTACGTCTTCCATTGTCTGGAGACTTTATACATGGAAATTTTTACATAGATCTTTTTATACACCTTTGATGATGAATAAAATAAATAATAAAGATAATTTATGTAAGAGATGTAATGTAGAAATTAATGCTGACTGGGCTCATATGTTTTATGACTGTATAAAATTGAAAGAATACTGGAAGTCAATTAATGAATTTTTGCAGGCTCTTTTTACAGATAATTTCATTATTTCTAAATCTCTTATATTAGTCAACACACCTGTACCTCAAAGTGTTAAAAAGGTTAAGCTTCCCCTGTTATGGTCTATTCTAGCAGTGGCTAGGAAAATAATAACTAGAAATTGGATTTCAGATACACCTCCTTCGTTCAATGAATTTAAAAATGTTATGAATATAGTGTGCCATATGGAAATAAACACAATTAGGACAAGAACAAATAGAAAAACATCTTATTATATTGTATGGGATAATTTACAAAATTTGTTAAAAAAATGTTAATTTCAATAGCATGGTATTTTAGTTTAATTAATTGATCTGATTGTAGTGGATGTCTTTGTAAATACTTTAGTTGTTTTGTTGAATATTATAATAATACCTATTTTTAATGACTTGTATAAAATTGTTATGATATTTCTCTTATATGTTAAAACAATAAACCTGTTTTGAAAAAAAAAAAAAGGAAAGCAGTAAACATTGGGATTATGATTTTGTTGTGGAGCTCTACTAATTTCTGTATTATTTACAAGAAGGAAGTGTTATGTGTAAACTAGTAAGTATGCAGCCCAAATTTAATTAATACCAGTATTGCTATTAAAACAGGAACAACACTAATTTCTCATAGTTCATTAGAAAGCAGGTTTTTAAATAATTTATATTAGCTATATACCAAACAAACATGTCCTCAAGCCTATACATATAACAACATAAACTTAAAAACAAACAACCCTATATCCTTTTTGGTTCAGAAAAAGAAAATAGATGACTAAACTGCTCTGCAGCTAGCTAGCACTTCCCATAGCAACACACACACACAGTCATTGCAATATAACCATAAAATTATACCTGTTGAAGCATTTCACTTCAAATTGGAAAAGGCTCAGGCTTGAGATGTTTTTGCACTCCACCATCCCTATACACTTACATACATGTGAACACACGCACAAAAAGTAGCCACAAAGGCAGTACAGCAAATGCTGTGTTCTGCTATTTCATGAAACAGCCACTGTCAAAAGGGAAAGTCCCAAGTAGAATTAAAACAACTCCTGCAGTTGCAGGAACTATTACTAAGCAGTTTGCAGCTTTTAATGAGATGTTATCAACTTAACTTGTGGAACCACATAGTCACAGAAATAATGACTTTGTGTCAATTTCAGTATTTTGTGTTGCATGGCATTAAGAGCTTTTTCTGGCATGTGTGTGAGTCCCTTTTGAGAGTGTACAGCTTATCAGAGACTAAACCTAGGCAAAGTGAATATGCTGAGAGACACCTGAGCATAGCAACACTAACCATTTGTTCCATTACTTAGTGAATCTTTTGTTCCTGGTTCACAATTTTGCCAAGTGTTTTTGTTTTGTCCCTGATGTAGGGAGTCAGGACTCATTTATACCTTGTTACCTGCCTTCTGAGCCTTTGGCCATATGGCTGTCCTCCGGATTCTTCCTTCCTGGAGTATTGTAGTGTTTGGGATTCGGTCCACCTGTAAAGCCATGGGGAGTGTTCCCGGTCTTTTCTTGTTGACATGGAGAACCACACACAAGGATATCACACTTTCAGGCATTAAGATCCCAGAGATGTGAATGTGAAGATGGGCTCCCTGCAGTTCCTATCGTGAGGCTGAGGGTATAAGTCAGGAGTGGAGAACCCGAGACGTCTAATTGTTAACCAGACAGGTGAATTGTGTTTTCTGTTTGTCCTGCTGGGTGCTGTAGGGCTAGTGGAAGTTACTGATAGATGTGTTCTTTCATTGAAGGGGAAATTCCTATGTCCCTTCTAATATTCCTTCTGGTTCCATGCCTCCTCTCAGAATTCAGTGAAGAAAGGCGGTGATGCATCTTTGTCACCTGTTCTCTAAAGATGTGTGTGGTTTTGTGCTCTTGGGTCCCAGGCTGTTAAGGAAGCTTTACTGGTACAAGCTAAAGAAGTTCTTTCCCCCAGCTGACTACCCAGCTAGAATGGTAAAACTGATTACAACCACAAAAAAGCCTTATTTTTAGCAGTCATACTGCTGAATGGAATTTCTTCTCCGTTTAGATGGCCAGGTATTATGTGCCTCCCAAGTTAGTCAGCATGGAGGCCTTCCTAACTTATTTCAGGCACTTTTATGATTTGGGCCTCAGTAAAAATTAAAAAGTTTTCATACTAAAAATGGATCCAATTTCTTTAAAAAAATCAGTATTAGAATATTTTGTAATAGCTACACATATAAGATTCTATTTTTCACTTTTTATAGTGTTGTTGCCTGACAGACGTTGCCCGTTCGATTCTCAGAGCGTCTTCTGTGTGGCAACCTGCGTGAATGGGCGTTCCTTCATTGAAGGTTGTGCGTTAGGCCCGGCAAGCCAGCATGTAAAAATCAACTGCCAATCATTAGCGAACCGGAGTTCCACTGTGGCGGCCCCTAACCAAAAGACACAAACAAACTTTTTATAGTGTTGTCTATCATTAAAAGCAGCCTTTTCTCTGTTAATCTTGTCAATCCTGTGTCATATTTACTTTAAGGATTGTAGACTTATTGAAGATCTTCTGTGACTGTAACTTAAATCTTTAAGACCCTCCAGCTTCTTATTAAAGGTCTCAACTTAGCAACCAAGGCTTTGGTATATGGAGACCGTAAAGTACTGTTGCAGTGCACCAATTTGGACTGACTTAACTGATAAATATCTCCATGATACCATCAGGTTGTCAAAACTTAAAGGACTGGAATATATACCCCACAGTTTTATAGCAGGAATTAAATAAGTTATTAAAATCATTTAAATGTTTGAGTTCTTGGCTAGAGTCAGTTAAAAAAGTTACCAAGAATTCCTTTGCAAAGAATTCATAGGTAGGTTCATAGGTAGGTACTACGCTATTGGCCCTAGGGCCTATATAAGCCTAGCCAAAAAGGTACCCTTGCTTTCGCCACCCAAGAAAATTATTTTCCTGTGCCCCTGTCAAGCAGAGCCACAGAAGTGATCCCCAAGGTGAATTTCCTATTTTCCATCCAATCCTCAAGATTTTTCTGGAAGAGTGCTAATGAGTAGCTCTGTTTGACATAGATAGTTAGTTTGTTCCAGAGTATGGGAAGTCTCTGGGACAGGAATCTATCCCTCCAGCATGTTCTTTTTATTGTGGTGACAAGGTTTAGGTCCCTAGAGCATGTAGTTTGGAGGGATTGGGATTTCTTTAAGTGGAGCATGTCCAACAGCTCCGAGTTTGACATAGCTTTGTATGTTAGGCAGAGATCGTTCTGAGTAGGCGACATGTGACGGAGTAAAGCTGGAGTTTTTTGAGACTGTCTGCATAGGGCATCTGTTTGAGGCCAGTAATCCTCTTTGTGAGGTGTTTCTGTGGCCTTTCCGGTTGTTTTAGATGTCTTGTGAGGTACATACCAAAAGGGGCGTTGTACTCTATAATTGGTCTAATGAGTGATGAGTAGAGGGGAACAATGACCTCTTTTGTAATGAGGTGTGCCACGTAGAAGGATTTCCTGACCACTGTGGCGATGTGATTAACAAAGGAGAGACTACTGTCCACCTGTGTCCCAAGGTCTCTTATCACACTTTCAGTGTTAAGTAGACTACCGCCAATGTGGTGGTTCATGGGTACAGAGTTTTTACCAAAGGGGATGACAGTGCACTTTTTGGCATTGAGCTTGAGGCCATGGCTTTGACACCAGGCATCTGTGTCAGTGAGGCCCTTTTGTAGGATGTCCACATCATTAGGAGTTTAGATTACGGCTCCTAGTTTGAAGTCATCTGCGAACTTAGTTAGCCAAAGACCTTCTGTGTTAGCCTGTACTTCAGAGAAGTAGATACCAAACAGGAGAGGACTCAGGACTGAACCCTGTGGTACTCCACTTGTCACTGGTCTAAAGTCAGATTTGGAGTCTGCTGCTTTCACAGTGTGGGTTCTGTCAGTAAGCCAGTTGGCAACCCATCTTGTGACACAGGGATTTATACCTAGTTTAGTGAGTTTATCTATAATTCCAGATGGTGATGGTGGGGGGATGGTGTTGAAAGCCTTGACGCGAGATCTAGATAGGCTGTGTGAACCACCTTACCCTCATCTATGGCTTTGGTGACTGCTTCAAAGAAGTCTGTAAGGTTTAGGAGACATGATCTGCCTTTTACAAACCCGAACTGTGTGGGGTCCAGAGTTTGGAGATTACCAATGTCTTTGTTTATGAACTCCATGATGATACGTTCCATGGCCTTGCAGACCAGGCTCGTCAGGCTAATAGGGCTGTAGTTCCCGGGGTCGTTCATGGCTCCCCATTTGTGGAGTGGGATAACCGTTGCAGTGCGTCATTCACTGGGCACAAAACCTGAGGTTGAGGCTATGATTGAACGTGGTACTTAGGTGGGGTGCCAATTCATTCTGTAGTTCGTGTAGAATGCAGCCTGGGATGTTGTCAGGTCCCATGGATGCTGTGTTCTTGGCTTAGGAGAATGAGGTTTTTAATTGTGCAGCCATGATTACAGGAACTCTGCATTCTTCCAGTATAGAGATGGGCCCTTTAGGAGGTGTAAAGTTAGCACTGAATCTATCTGCCAGGATGTTGGCAATATAAATTGGTTCTGTATAGTTAGTGCCATTGTGCTGTAACTCAGAGCAGATTTGAGTGTTGCCATTGAGATTCTTGACATCGTTATAGAATGCTTTGTGGTTGTCTTTAGAATCAGTGACAATTTGTTTTCGTAACTAGCTTTGGAGGATTTTATGAGGGATCTCAGCTTCTTACTGAAGTTGAACAGGGAGTTCCTCCAATCATGGGATTTTACTCTTTTTTGCAACAGTTTCTTTCTTCTGTTGTAGAGTTTGTTTATGGCAGAAGACCACCAGATTGGCTTCCTTTTTTTTGGAGGATAGCATCTTGGTTCTGTTAGTAGCACGATCCATGCACTCATGTAAGTGCTTATAAAGTGTATTTGTGTAGGATTCAGCAGTCGTACCTCTAGTGTCCATCTGCATGGGTGTCGTGAAGTTTGCCACTTCTGTCGTAAAAAGAGTGAAGATGGCTTTGGAGAAATTTTTTACGGTTGTTTCCCTAATGGGGGATGGGGGCGGTATGTGGATGTTTAGGGTGATTAGCTTGTGGTCATATCTGTCCAACAAGGAATTGACCTCTGGTGTGGAACACCCATGTTGATAATAACCAGGTGTAGGATATTGCTGCCCCTGGTGGGGGTGTGGATAAAGTTGATCCAAGGAGTTGGAATTTATGAATTCCAGAAAACGAGCAAAAGAGTTGGTTACATGAGTAGTTTTCCCAGTTAATGGTGGGGTAGTTGAAATCTCCCATTATTAGGGTGTTGGGTTCTACCCTAATATTTTCCAGTGTATCAAGAAAGAGGAGTGGGAATCTTGAGGCATGGTGGGGGGTCTGTAGCAAGCTACAAATTGGATTGCGGTCTTGCCCAGTGCTGCACTTGGATGATCTCAGATGCATTATGCTGAGCAACTAGCTTGGAGGTGTGGACATCCTTAATGAATATTGACATGCCTCCGCCTTTAGTGCTTTGGTCCGGGTTAGGTGGACGAAAGGTGTGGTATGAATTATAGCCTGGTAATGCAGGGGTGCTCTCTGGAGCTTCGAGCCAGGTCTCTGTCACTGCACAGATGTTGATGTTCTCCAGTTTGAGTGCCTTGAGTGAGTGCATTTTGAGGTTTAGACTTCTAGCATTGAGTAGCATTACCCTCAGATTTTGCTTGCTTGTACCTGTTACGGTGGTGAATTTGTCATTTGAACCTTGCCTAAAAAAGGCACTATAGGGGTGGCAAGAGCCTTTGCCAGTATCTGGAATCCCAAGGGTGACAGGTGCAGGCAAAGCATCGTGGTTTGTCAATCATGTCATCCCAGGCAGACAGATACTGGATACCCTTAAAATGACACCAGAAGCTTAGTCAATTGCTGAAGTCAGTCATTTTATCATTGTACTGTGGTACCATTCTGGGTGATGGCAGGATGCTACTCAGGGCTGGGGTCATACCTGCCTGGGCTACAAGATCAGAGAGCTCCTCCATGTCTCTCTTCATGTAGTCCAGGGAGGTACCTCTCAGGTCATTTACACCAACATGGACAATGACAGAGTCATATTTGTACTTGTTGTGGAGTGACCTGAGTGCGTGCGTTATGTGGCAGATCCTGGCATCCAACAGGCAGCTGACAGTAACTTTCTTCTTGTTTAGTCTGTTGAGTCGAACATCACTGTGCCTGATTGTAGAGTCACCTATGACTAGAGTGTTTGGTACGTTATGCCTTATGGGCTGTAGTTGAGTGGCACACTGAGTTTGTGGGCTATGTGTCATTTGGGTTGTGTTGGGGGGTGGAGGTTGCATGCATTTCTGCTTTGGAGGTCTCTGTTGTTTGAGCAGATTTTTATTGAGAGACTCCGCAAATGTAGGCATGTGTTTTGTGCTTCTCTGTGTGTGTTTTGGTGGTGTAGGTTTTGAGGGACTATGTGATGAGTGTGGTGAGGTGCAAGTATTTACCTTCTCCTCTTGACTGTCTAGTCCAGTCTTCGGTGAAGAGAGCTTTGCTTCCAGTTTGGCTATATAAGTGCATCTCTCACAGGTTGTAGTATTGGGTGGTAGGAGGAGAGGGTTGTCTGTGTACATGAGGCAATTGCTGCATTGCCCCAACATGCCCAGATTCATCAGGTAGACAGGAGAAAACACCGGGAGCTGACCTTTAGACATGCCTGGATAGGTTCTTATTTATTAAGTACTAAAAACTGTTTTCCTGTAAACAAGTGAGGAAAGTTGAATGCTGTAGTAATTTGTAGCTTACTTAGTGCTTACAAGGAGTTCTGAACAAGTGCTGAGCTCAAAGAAACAGATTTGAGTGCTAAAACTAAAAAGCTGGCTAGTTGTAAGGGAAAATTTGAAGAGCAGACTTTATGGCGCTGGGAATAGTTTAACCCTAGTTAAGCGGGGGAGGGGGCTAAGGAGCTTACAAACCATCCTTGATACAGCAAATCTGTATCTGGACTAGACTTGTTACAGGAAAGGGGTGAAACAAGCTTAGAATTATTTTTCAGTAAAGTGAAAATGGAGAAAGGTGGAACGGAAGTTAATTCAAAGTTAAGAATCTTAGTGGGTTGGCCTTCACAAATGTTCTTTCTCTATTAGATTGAATGAACTATTGACACTAGACTGGGAGGAGTGTCCCAGATCAAATATACAGTATGTGCGGACAACTGCAAAGCCACCAAGTGTAAGAACACCACAACAATAGGGAGGCGGAGTGGGAAACTAAAACTATTACAGCTACTAGCTGTAGCCACTAAATGAAAGTTTTAAACAGATCGAGGATTAAGCAGACTCTAGAGAATGCTTTTAACTGCAAACAGACTAGACTAGAG